>NC_143016.1:32460736-32796986 GCF_055824585.1 Amblyomma mixtum | reverse complement strand
AGTTTCTTCACAAGAATGGGGGGTGCAAAGTTCATAGTAGCACCTTGCAGTTCATATGTTCTGGGAAGTAGGAGAATATGGGGTGGAAGTTTCCTTTCCATTGACATTTTGCTTTCAATTGTGCTCTCTGCAATGTTGTCATATAGGGTTACATTAGGCAAATTGGGCTTTACTTGGCCTCCACGTAGCTTGGGTCTCAACTTGTTGCTGTGCAACTTGCAACTTGCAGATGAGCACCTTGCAGTCTCAGCCATCATATATTTTATACTTCTCTCTTTCCTTCTTCAGTGCAGTGGTATAGGGGATTATGGCTTGGGCTGACTTCTATGTCTTCATGATAAAAATCCCCTGTCTCTCTCCAAAAGCACCTGTCCATTCTTGCTTTCATTTTGCTTTGCAGTTGCTGCTAAGGGTGAAAGTGAGCCAGAGAGGAACGAAACCAGGAGCAAGGTGGATGAAGACCGGAAACATGAATATCCTTTTATGATTGTTGCTGTTGTCATGCAGTCTCTCCCGAGTTCCAATTGTTGTGAGGTGCACTCTTATGTGACTGCAAATTGCAGATTCCATTTTTGAGACTGTCGATGAATTTGCATGCTATGACCTACTTTTGAAAACTCCAATTATGAATGAAGTTTTCTTACGCTAAGTTGCCACAAAAAAATTGCCAGATATTGATGGCAGTGACTGAGCTGGTGCGAGAAAGTGTTATATTTATAATAGCACGAACAGTGAAATTGGTTTCCTGCTAGCCTTCTCTTATTGCACCATTATTAGCTTATGGCCAGTTTTAGCTTCATTTTATGTAACATTAGTATGGCCTCAGTATCATATTTCCTTGTGTGTCCCTATTCCACCACAGTCCCAGTTCCAGTACAGTCGAACCTGCACAGCTACCCAGCTGGGGACCTCAGTGCACTCAGAGCCTCAAATATTAAGTGAGGAGTTAAAAAAAATTATAGCAGTGGCTATGGAAGGGAGAAAGCAATAAAAGAGATGAAGAAAACTAGACCAGTGTTGTTTTTAAGTAGGGACGATGTGACTCTGTTTTACATGCTCAATGTTCAGCTCACTTCATGCATAGTGCATATGTTCCATTTGAAATTATTCTCTCATTGCAAGGTCATTTTACTCATTGTCTTCATGTAACACATACCGTATTTACTCGCATAATGATAGCACTTTCTTTATAAAAAAATTGACGCAAATTTAGGGGTGCGATCATTACACGGGGTAAATTTTTTACAAAAAATGTTTGAGCACCGAAAACGCAAACAAGTCGCAGGCAGAAAACCTTATCACATGGGCGTGCTACCCGCGGTTACGCCGCTAAACGCGGTTATCGCAAATCGATCTCGGCTTACGTCGTTAACCGAAAAGGTAGAGTGCGAAAAGTGTAAGAGCTGGCCCACTTCAAGAACGTACTTTCTTCGTACTAAGCCACGTTCCAAGAGCAACGCATTAAAAAAGGCAGCATGTGTAGTGCTGCGTGACGGCGCTTTTATGCGGCCTTCGATCTCGTCCGATAGCGTGGCAACAGCGTACAACAGCAACGTCCCGTGGCGCTCAAGCTACGCATTTTACCGCCGTTACACCGAAAAATGTCCGGTCCCTGCCGCATCGTTGAAAAAGTTTGTCAAAAGTTTGGAGCCTAGGGGGTTTGCTTCTGAAGCACACGGTCTGGATCGTAATGCGTCTCCAGCGCTCCAAATTTGCCAAAGGTAAGAAGATTTCTGGTTCTGCCTCCTCCAATGGGTAGGACTACCACGAATATTACAGGAGTCCCACTGCGAGGCTTCGAAGCATATCCCCTGGGCTCTAAAATTTGACAAAGACTGTACGTACTTAGGTGACATGTTCGCAACGCTCGGAGCACTGGATTCCGCGCGCTTACCGCAATGGTGCCGCCCGCGAGCGCGGCGGATGACGGCGCTCTGTACTCCCTAGTCGTCGCTAGGCGTAACTTGTTTCGTATCGAAGCCACAGTGGACGGCGCTTTTGAATTGACCAACGCTATAATAAATGCTCTTCTTATGGTGCTGCCTTACTGACATCATCATTGTTTTATATTAAAAGAAATATATACGTTCGATTTCAGCGACGCCTTCGCAGCGGAGCTGGCATGCATGCAGATTGGGTCACTCGCGCTGCAATGGCGGCAGCTGCTACGCGGCTGCGAACGTAAAACTAGCTTGTATCGCAGTTATTACTCCTACCAGCAACTTGGTACAGGCCCGCGATCCTCAAGGAGGCTTCATTTTTTACGTTCCCGTATCCCAGGGCTTATTATTTACGAGAACAATAAAGTTTAGCCGGATCACCGCGTCACTTCGTTGCACCGCAACCCAGAACGGTGGCGAGACTTGCGACAACGGCGAACCGTGATTCGAGATAACCGCAGTAAAGTTTGGTATCCGCGGTTACGCATAACCGCATTTAGACTGCCCGTGTGACCGCAGGTGAACCAACAGGCGGCTGCCGCTGCAATGCTGACAGAGCAAGGTGGTAATCTGCACGTGCCGTCTGTCAGACAGATAGCAAGTACAATCATCGTCGGCTAGACTCGACATCATCGACAAATCGCCGCGGCAAGTTCGGGGTGCGATCATTACGCCGGGAATAAAAAAAATTTTGCCATCAAAATTCTGGGGTGCGATCATTACGCGAGTGCAATCATTATGCGAGTAAATACGGTATTAGACGTGCATAATGTACGTACATATCTTTTCTTGGGGCACTTCTGTTAAAGATGCAGCCTTTGGGGGCTCTTTCCTTTTTGCGAGCATGCCTTTATTTGTTCTTGGGTACAGTGTGGTCTGATTTTCTTTTTATTTATTTGCTCTGGAGTGCCTGATGCAGGAATTGTCGCCTTTGCTTGCTTTCCTTAATCATGGCTGCACGATTGAGGCTGCCATTGTGAGGATAATGAAGGCACGGAAGAAGCTCTCACACAACGTCCTTGTAACAGAGGTGAGCCACTCACTTGAAGTTTTGCTGGTACTGTAGGCATATTATTCAAGAATGCATGGGAGAGGGAACTTGTGATTGGCACATGTTTTAGTATTGCAACCAGACATGGCAAAATAAAGGCTGACAGTAAAGGTGCACTGGTGGCGCAGAATAAGTTATTCAGGCTGTGTGTTCCGATGGGAATGAGTGCTAAACTGTTAGGCACTATTTAGGGCAGTTTTATGTGATCGAAAGATATTGATGGGACATTGAGGACAAATTTGACTTGGCCTAAATTCTTGGGATTACCACCGTGTTCATAGGCGGAAGAACATCTTTTTAATCAACTGGCTAGCACTTGAATGCTAGCACAAGTTTGAAAACTAAACACTTCGACAGAATTGCCTGTCTGGTTGGGTTTTATAACTTTTCGTAAACTCCTCCCAAGACTTCTTTAATTTGAAACCCAACGTTTTGTAGCTGCCTCGGCTCCTTCTTAAGGGGTGACTGGATGCTGTGGCTAGCATAACCCCGGGCCACAAAGTATAGCAAATGCAAGCATGCAGTAGTGATGGTCTATTGATGGAATTTTTTCCTTTTTTGGGGGAATTTGAGGAGTAAAATTTGGCAGAAAGGGAATTTTTTAGGGAGTTTCAGGGAAATTTCAGGACCTAACTTGCACATTTTACAAATTACCAGTGTTTCCAGCTGCTACAGGGAAGAATAGTAGCACGTTCTTCATTCCTATTGAGGTGGTTTTCAAAGACTGTGCACAATCCTGGGCATGCAGTCATGCTGATAGAACGGCCGCGTCTGTGTGGCTTAGACACCACTGCTACCCCTGGCGTGGGTTGGGAGTGGTTTGGGAGATGTGGCAGTGTAGGGAATGGACTCTATGCTTTTGCCTTATGTGTTCGGCCGCGAAGGGCGCGTTGTGGCATGCCAGTGTGGAATTGGTTCATGACATGATCCACGGCCCCATCATGCATTTCAGCATCAGTGAGGTCTACAACTGTAGTGAGCCTTTTGTGTGCAGCTGTGCTGTTCCCAAGTATTCTAATGAAGCGCACCAACTTCCTTTGCACCAGGTCACCAGCCAGCTGCGGTCCAGGTTTTACCCCAGCCCTGTAGTGATCAAGAAGAGGATCGAAGGCCTTATAGAGAGGGAGTACCTAGCCAGGACTGCGGAAGACAGGTACGAGTCTGGTGTGCGTTACCTTGTCAGTTGTGTGTGTACATTTGGAAAGGTAGTGTGCAGCTTGCATGTGTAATGTTCCTTATTCATCCCTTTGCTGCAATAAACTGAGTTGTGTTTTATTATTTGCTTGCAGGAAGGTGTACACCTATGTGGCGTGAAGTCTGAAGTGCTGCACCCTGTGGCAAGATGGCACTGGTGCTCGTGACTGCACACGTGCTGTTATTCATTGGAGCAGAATGGCAGTGTCCCTAACCGCACAACTGGAACTAGAAGACTGGAAGCCGTACCTCTTACTGCCCACTCTCTCTCTTGGTTGCCGCAGGGGAAAGAAAAATTCCCTCTTTTTTTTTTGCTTTTTCTTTCAGACCAAAAAAAGGAATAGCTGTGAAGAGATTCACAGCTCTCTTTCTCAAAAACTTAGCTGTGTAGAGACGTCCACACTGGTTTAAATTTTCTGGGCTGTGGGACAAATTATTTGAGAGGGCAGCGTAGCAGAGGCTTTGACACGGATAAAGCTTGGTTATTCCACCAGGCATGGATGATAGGCAGTGAAAGGCGTGCACTATCTGTTCGTTGCCACTGTCAAGTCTCTGCTTACTCCACCAATGGCCACATTTGTAGAGGCTCTACTAACCCAAGATTAAATGTGGGACACTAATTTGTACAGGCTGTGCATAATTGGACACATGGTTCTTGTCTGTTTGCATGTGTGTCTGTGTGCATGGATAATTGCGCTTTTCTTGTTCCATTAGCATGCGAGAATGGACCCCTTTGCATTAGCTCGTGTAAGCTATTTATTTTGTCTTCATTTTACATTTGGGCAGTGTCCGAGCAGTGCTGTTCAAGGAAATTGAGGTACAGGTGTTCTTTTTGCTGTTAGTGATGCGAAAAAGTGTTTTTAGCCATGACTAGTTTTTGATCAGCGTGCGGTAGTGCGAGAGTTATCGATTGGGAGGAGAGATGCTTTATTGTTGAGAACAGCAACAACTATTCTGGCATCTGTCTGTATGATAAATTCTACATGTCCCTGCCACATTGCCTAGTAAAATGTTATAAATGCAGCTGGTAGTTGAAAGAGTGAATGGGTTTAGGTGAAAGCCTAGGCACCAAAGAAACATTGTTGAGCAATTTTGCATTTGTCAGTACCAGGTGTGCATGTGATTATTAAATGGTCAATGCCATTTTATCTGAAAGGTTTGTCACAAGAGTGTACATTTCGTTCCTGTGCTGTACACTACCTAATGTACAGAAATCTAGCTTGCATCATTTTTGGTCTCTATAATATTGGAAACACATTTTTTGGACTATGCACTGCCGCAAGCAGTGTATTGCCCCACGAGCCTTTTTCCGGTTCAAGCCTCCTGGGGTGGAAAGGGAGGGGGTGCCTTTTTTATTGCTTCATTTACTGTTGTACATAGCGTTATGTAATGTACATAAATTGTCTCAGTAAAAGATTTTCTTTCTTGTGTGGATGTGTGATGAATGGAGCTTTTCAAAAAGGTAATGCAGTCGGCGACTGAAAATTTAGACCACTGATTATTTGGACTTTTTCGTGACGCTGCGACATGGCCCATATAGCCAGTGTATAAGAGTGCCTGAAATTTCGAATGCACCGCAGCTTACTGCTCGATTTTTGGACCTCATTCACAATCTCCGTTCCTGCCCAAGCCACCATATAGGTAATGTGTACAGTGAACCCTTGTTAATTAAAACTGCGAGGGAAACCGAAACTTGATCAACCAAATGAAATTCAAGCTAGAAGAAGCCTCGCAAATGGCGAGGCTGATATTTTCAAGTTAACACATCGCGGCCACGTGATTTCTAATTCGCATCGTTCTTGGACGTCTTCTGCTGCACAAACTTGACTAGTTGCAGTTTGCGGAACTCGTATATCCAGAGTATTTCGTTCAGACTATGGGAAGAGGTAGCAGCGAAGAGTGCGGGAGAAAATGATAGTGCATTTCAAAGTCAAGTTGGCGTACCCATGAAAAACGCACCGCAACTACCGCAACTACTTTTTTTTCTACCGTGAAACTGTCAAGGAAGTGCTGTTTTGATGACCAAAACTCTTAATCATTATACCCAAGCGACCAGAGTGCATTAGCTGGTTGCGATGCACATTTTGGCTCCATTGCGGGCAGAGTGCTTGCTTCAGCCGGTTGTCTGTTGTTCCGTACCATTCGTACCGCACATTTCATGCAGCGGCGGGTTCGCTTTTGTCTAGTACAGCCATCGTATGCCGAGCTCGTGAAAATGGTCGCCGTCAGTCTTCTGTGTATGTGACGCATGGCGAGCTTTAGTCATGAGGAGCTTCAGAAGTGCACATAGCTACTGACTACATCCTCCGGCATATTGGGAACGAGAGATTTTTTCGGACACAGTTTCCTAGAGAGAGTGAAAAATCTGTCCACTGTAGAGGTATGTACACAGCCCAGCAAACGATATTAAAAAGATGTTTAATATATATAAGCACATATATTACTATGTATATAATTAGGTAACAAGCTCAAATATCTCGGAGAAAAATGTGCTTTTTATGGTAAGTAATTGTACCAAAATCCAGACCACAACATTGAGCTGAAAGTGAATTGTGGAGTGCTCGTTCTTAAGCCTACCTCTCGGCCATCTTGAAATTGGCATGCAATGCACACTTCAGTGCAAAATGATATAGTAGTGCACTTGCAGCGCACCTTTTTTTTTGAATGGTAATACATCCACATGCTGTACTGATTGTCAATGGCTGCTGCAAAAGCATCTTCACAACCGGTGAAAGCTGAGCTTCCACTTGGACTATGGGCAGAGTCTTGGGCCAGTGCTTAAGCTGCTCCAGTTTTTGGCTTGTGATCCGTGCTGTGGCTTGCACTGTGACCTGCACCATGATCTGCGTGGCCTTTTCTGTGGCTTGCCGAAGATCGTCTAGACTCCATGGCAAGGTCTAGGTACCGCTTCCCTTCGATATACAGCATACTCTCTGCAAAAAAAAACCACAACAAAACACTTTCAAGCATGCAGCAGCTGTAATGCTATTCACATCATGTGCAACCCAGGGTTGACTGTAAAAATTGAATTTATTTCCCCAAATGTTACTAATAGTTACTGTCTTTGCTAGCGAAAAAAACAAATCCTCGCAGTTTTACTCAAACTGCAAGAGAAGCGGTAGCTGCCAGATATACATTGGGTTAGCCCCTTAGGGGATGGGCCGCCGCGGTGGCTCAGTGGCTATGGTGCTCGGCTGCTGGCCCGAAAGACGCGGGTTCGATCCCGGCCGCGGCGGCTGAATTTCTTTGGAGGAGAAATTCAAGGCCCGTGTACTGTGCGATGTCAGTGCACGTTAAAGAACCCCAGGTGGTCGAAATTTCCGGAGCCCTCCACTACGGCGTCTCTCATAGCCTTAGTCGCTTTGGGACGTTAAACCCCATAAACCAAACCAAACCTTAGGGGATGGAACATACAATTTCGAGGGTGCTGTTATACTTTTGTATGTCACTGCTGTAATATTTTTTCCTTTGTATATACAGCAGAACCCTGCTATAGTAAACTCAATGACTACATTTTTTTTTAGTGCGCTCGCACTTTTAGTGGCCATTCCGTGCATTTGGGTGTTGTGTGTTTATGGGTTTGTCTAAAGCCGGTTTTGTGGCAGGCTGCTCGCCTGCCCTGTTTATATATATACAGCAACCTGCCTACCGAGTCGGGCAGCAGCGCATTTAATTGTGTAATTGTCAGAGGCTGCCCGGAAGGGCAACCTGGGTCGTAGCCCAACCAAAGTCCCACCACTGGCAACACCTGCCATAGAAGGGCAGTAACGCATTGCTTGATTGCTGCACCACTGCACCAGGAGTGGTAAGAAGACTCCCAGGGATCTAAGAGTATAGAGAATCACCCACATATATAGACATTAACCCATTATCACTATCCGAAAAATTCCAATCCGTGAACACTGGATCTGAACACCGGAAGTGAAGGGAAAACCAAACTGCGACAGCACCTAATTCACATTTGGCCTAACTGTGCAAATTGACCACTCTTTTTTTTGTTTTTAGTAAGTTTTTTTTTACAAGAAACGGCTATAGTAATAAGTGCCTGGCCGTAGCGATGTACTTCCCGCAGAATGACGACATCGCGGCACGCATGAAAACTGGGATCGTGAGGCTAATGTTCGGGGGCAAATGGATACCAAAGACAATGGCATTTCTTGTAGCGAGAGCTACATTGGCCGTATTCTCGCCGTTTCGCTGTGGCCGATGGCCACACCGTGAGCTGAGCCGTTGCCTAGCAACTGCCGTAGCTGGCAGCGCCGCTCACCGCACGATCTGGCATGACGTCAGAGGAGAAGCTGGTGAAACCTTGTTGCAACAACAGAGGAGGAGCCGGCGTTGCATCGTATATATAGAAGGGGCGGCTTGGTGGGATTCGTCGGCAGATATGGAAAGTGAATCAGGGAGACTGAAAGAAGGCTGTGGCTTAACTCAGTTACGCCTGGATGTGCCGGTGCTGACATGCCGGTGGTCTGAGCGCGAAGCTGCATCTCTAGCGGCGTTCGGTATTTGTGGTTCGGTATTCGAGGATTAGCCTCTTAGCACAGTGCTGTGAGAAAATTATGTGGACTTGTCCTCTTGATGTGGTAGTCCAAACTGAGAAAGGTTGGTATCGGCAGGTTCCTGATGAGAAGCAGAGGCTGATAAAACTAGCTTCAGATGGCTGGGATGAGGTAATCCGGTCATAAAGGATAAAGTTTGTGGAGCGCATGTGAAGTGCGTCCGCTCACACGACCTCCGAATGCTGCACCATATGTCCTATTTTCAAGCGAAACCTAAGCGTAGCCAGGGGTATGTACCTCTCGCTACTCTACCAGGTTTAACCAGAGCTAAACCACAGCCAATTTTTTTTTAGATGGCTTCATCACCGTGAGGCAAAGCACGAACTAAAAAAAAGTTGGTTATGAATCCAGAAAGAAGGCGGTGCGGATTGCTGAGAAAGGAAGGCTAGTTTGGTTTGGTTTGGTTTATGGGGTTTAACGTAGCAAAGTGACTCTGGCTATGAGAGACGCCGTAGTGGAGGGTTCAGGAAGGCTAGTAAAAGTGCAGTGATGAGTAGAGAAGGGAAAAAAAGTGCAAAAGTTTGCAGCACGGGAGTGGTGACACTCCTCGGCCGGTTTTGCTGCACTTTACTTTGTTGCACACGTTTCTTAACTGCTGCCTCTTTAATGAAGGTCCAACATGCAGGTCAATTTTGAAAAAGTAGTTGTGAAAAGTTGCAAATTTGTTTTATCGAAATGTATCAGAAAATCACTGAAGCAATCAAGTATATTCTGACTCATAATGGTAAAAATATTCCAAGACGATGACATGGAGGAAATAATTACACAGTGCAACTTCGTTGACACAGTATTGAAAGGCACTATCTGCACTACTAGACATCAGCTCTGAAAAAAAATTTAGTCTTTGTGAACATAATATGACGCCAAAGTTGCACCTGGAGGGAAAAAGTGAATAGTTCATGAATACAAACCCCTTTGCTGCGCCCTGATCACCTTACTGCACTAAAAATGAGTTGTGCCAAGGTTTTTTTTTTTCCCACACCCAGAAGAAGGCTTGCATCCTGCATTTTACTGATGGTTGCACAGAAATTGGTTGTCACTGATGTTTGACCTCGCGACTGTTAGCACTACTGCTAAACAGCTTTACTTCTGAACTAAAAAACTGCACTGAACTGCAAGGCAAAACAATAGTACTATAAGACAAAGCTCATGACTTTGTGCAGAAATGCAAGACTGTACCAATATAAGATGCAGGCGTAACCAAACATGGCGTACATTTTGGTTCCTAAATGGGTGTTCCCCCTTTCATCATGGGTAGCGGGTTATGCACGAAACAATATAACTTACCAGGATAAGACCTCGGGACCACTCGGGGTGCCGGACTGTCTCCAACAAGGAGAAAGGTGAAGTGGAAAACATTGGTGATTTCCTTGGTGCCTTGGTCGGGTTTGATCACAGTTGCATTCACATTCAGCTGCATGAAGTTGTCCCTGGTGTACACCACCTGTGTGGTAAAAATAATAACACAAGGCCTAATTAATGCACAGCTAAGTATGTAATAGCCTGCCAAGATGGAGGCACACTGCAGCTTGTTTTCACAACTAACTTCTGGAACACTAAAATATTCTGGCTTATATATTTATTGCTCTCAGAGCTATATTTAACTGCATATGAATCAATGATTACATCATCAATAAATGTGACAAGATAATTTTTTTTCTTTTAATGCATGAGCACAAAAGGATACGACTACTAGAGTGGGCATGATTGGCATCACCCATTCTACCACTTTCTAACACTGATCAATTAACGATATCTTAGTTCTGGCTAGTCGGTCAATCGTCATGGAAAATGGCAGCGCAAAGGAAACAAGGATGACATCGACGAAACATAGACCACAGGACAAGCGCTTGAATTACAGCACTTGTTCTGTAGTTTAAGTTTCTTCAACGTCCCCCTTTTTTTTGTGCTGCCATTTTTCATGATGACTGACCAATTAGCATGCATCCCCCCTCAAAAAAACCATGTTTAGACGATTATACTTATCACCAGTGTGTTTATCCAGAGCAAATGTTGTATGCTTCAATGATTTACGCTCGCACTAATCGCAAAATTGCTATTTTGCGACTGCTTTTCCTTGTCTTCTTTTTGAGGCATGCTCACAATGATGTCATGGTGCGGAGGTCACAAGGAGCACTCGCTCAGGCTGACATAAAAGCACGCATCATCATGCTACCAGCTGTGCTATTGTGCCAATGCCAACGGACAAAGCAGAAATGACGTGCCAACAGCCAAACTGTAAACCAAGTTACACCGATTCCACCGATTTCTCACAGGAGTCCCTGTAGTCCAGCAAAACTATCACGTCCTTTGTCCAGTATTTCTTTCTCTTTTTCCTGGCTCACTTGAATAACATGGATAGCCTATCCTCCCACCTATGCAGCCGCTGCATGCATGCTCATAGAGACATGGGGGGTCTTCATACACACAAGCTGTACAGTGCAAGTGGTGCCACGAAGTGAAGATACAAAAGTGGATGAAAATCTGCTTTGCAAAGCCCAGAATACACTGCTGCATTAGAAAACGCAGTGGATAGCCTAATTACCTAATGCTGAGTGCCAACAATGAGTTGAATGAGTAACTATACACTTTCACAGCCATTTGTCTTGAAGAATTAATTGCACAGAGCAAATGCAAGGATCATGTCAATAAATTAGGACATGCATCTAGCTGACACTTGGCTTGCATACCCTACTGCAATTATTCTTGATCATTAATGTTCCCTGGTCTCTGGCTTCTTGAGCACTGGTGAAGCAGACGTGGAGGTCTTGAGAGCAGGCATGAAAGTACAGGCCATTAATTCTCTAAGCCCCTAAATAGGCAATGTTCACTTCACGTGCTCAGCTTAAATGACCTGTGTACACACAGCTCAGTGAGGTCTCCTCGGAAAGCCATGAAAAGTAGGCTACACTAAAGAGCAAGGGCTTCAAAAATGAGTGCCTTTGAAGGACTCCAAAACGTCTGTAGGCCATCTTTTGAGAACAGCTGCTACAAGGTCCTTGCAGCATGCTCTCCACACAACAAGTGATCTCCACAAGCCACTGGCACCTGATACCTGCGCTTCATAGTGAAGTAGAGAGCCCAACTGCACTGGTCTCCTAAACCAGATGTCAGCCGTGTGGTATGTTTTGGGGCGGCGTCCACTGCAGAACAGAAAGTTATTGTCACTGCACACAAAGGCTGCATTAATTTTTTTTACTAGTAAGTGAAGCACAAATTCTTCTTTAGGGTCACTTGCACATTAGCACTGCTTGCTCGTAGTTGCTGCAGCAATTATCACACTTAAGTACACAATGGTAAGCAAAGAATGTGCAATACACAAATTCTGAGGTCACTGCACACACTACTTCAGACTACCCTTTAGGCTTTATCTGCCTCCTAACTGGACATGCATTCCACTTTCAATAATGCAAAGCTTGATGCTAACATAATATTCTCGGCAAATGCTATAAGCTGGAATCCCCCAAAATGTAATTTAATTTTTTTTTTCATTGCATGGCTTCATTTTGGCCTTTTGATTGCTTTCCAATGACTGTCATTCACCACCAGGTTAGAAATAAAGCTGGAAGAAATATAAAAATGGCACTCATGGTGGTTTCCTTTGTTTCACTTTTGCAGAAAAGTCTTAAGATTCATGCAGGGATGCAACAGCTGCACCAGTTGCGCCAGGCTGTGCCAAAAGGCCCAATTAGCCGCAGAAGTTTTCAGCCGCGCAAGATTTAGTGAAAAATAACAGTCGCATTTGTAACCTGCAGTTTTGCTGGTGTATCAGATGTTGCCAATGAAATAAAGTCGCGGAGATGCAACAATGAAAAGGCATGTGCACGCCTGGCAAGGATGCTGCAAGACTGTTTTGGCTGGACTTTTATTTTACTTTTATACAGCCATCTGACAGGTGCTGCAAACACTGATGCCGATTTAGGCAGGCATATCTGCTCGCAAAATAGACGGTGTCATTGTTTGCAATGCTTTAGTTCAAGCAACAGAGCAGACGCGCATGAATTAGCGGGTTGTATTAAGCATGAAATGCTTTTAGCTCCCATTGTCAGCACACTGTTTGTGACCTACTTCAGCTGTTGCAACCCTGTTCACACCATGATGGTTACACATCACAAGGTGCAATTGAATACTGCTATGTGAATTTCACAAGCGGGCTGTCAGGCAAGTTGGTCTGTCATGATGAAACTTGTAGTGCTTGAAAGTGCTTGTTTTCTGCTTCGTATTAGTCTGTGTTTTTCAAGCATTACAAGCTTTATCAAGCTGCACCAATTCGCCTGAAAAAGCACTGTATACACATCTACAGCAAGCCTAACTTTCATGAGAGAATTCATATCTTTATTTACTTTATCTGTTCTTGTTTATGATCGAAAAATGCATCTTGACGTCTCATTATCTGATGACCTTGACTAATGTATCATATGCTCCTTTATACCATAGTTATAATGCCTGCAGAGTTCTGCCAAAACGCAAGGCAGGCATTTTTCACACTGTGGCCTCATATTCGCAAGGAATGAATGACACTGTTGAGGCGCTGTGGCTGCACTATGGTTGCAAATTGAAACTGTGGACTGTGCACTGCTGCTAGGGCGTAGACAAATTTTGCCAGATGCTGCCGATGCTGCAGCACTGCAATGAGAAAGAGCTGTCACTACCTTAGCAATGTGACACCAACTATGATAATCTTCAGGGAAACTTCAATGGTAAGAACTGTCAAAAATAAGAAAAGTGAATTTTGCACAGCTAGGCAGGCATTGTAGGAGCAGTGTAAAAAAAAACCAGCACTGACCTGAGAATGAATGCTGTTGACCACGCCAATTCAAAGGCATTCCGCATGAGGAAGCCACCAAACACCTTGTTGTAGAGGTTCTCAAACTAAACCCCCAAAGAAAATGTAGAAATCATAGCATTAGGTCAACACCAATAGAATAGCAAAAAAAAAAAAGAGGAAAAACTTGCGAGCATCACGTACTGGCCCTGGCTGCAAAGACACTTTAAAGTGCTTGTATTTGTACTTGTACTGGTAAAGTACTTGTAGAGTAGTACTTGTAGAGCAATGTCTGTGACCTGCAGACAGTACTTCTGACGATGGTTTGGATGACTGACAACCTAATGATTCAGCCAATTTACATAATATACAGCTCAGTTAAGCTTTCATCAACTTTTTTGATTTCAAACCTGGCAGCTGATTGCAACAGGAATGATTTGGGCAATGGAAAGGGACAACTGTACAAGCTAAAGTGAACTGCAAGATTGCCGTGGTGGCAGAATTCAACTTTCTCGTATTGCCATTTCTAAGCTATGACCCACTTACTTCAGGCTGGCAGATGACAACATTGGTGAGTCGTGCGTCACTCATCCAAATGGCGCCAGCGGGGCACTCATCAGATCTCAGAATGTATGTCCTAAAATTTAAAAAAAAAATTCAGTTAAGGGACTACAATGGCAGCTCCCAGTGACAAAACAATGCACTCTCAGCATGGCATAACTAGCTTACTCTGGATCAAAGTCTTCCAAAAAAATCTTGTGCAGGAGATCCCTTTCCTCATGGTTTGGAGGCTGCTTGAGAATGCCACTTGCTTGAAATTTCTTCCTTTGTGCGACGTTGGCTATGGGAAATCGAAATAGCAAAATCAACAGCAATGCAGCGTTCTGCCAGCTCAGACTCAAATTCTTTGACACTGAGAGTGGCACACCATCACTGTATTTTCAACAGCATTTTCTGTTGAGCTAGCTGGCATTTGTCATTCATTTCAAAAACTGCATGAAAAGACAAGGATGAGTAAATGAAAAAGACACATACACACAGAACAGTCCCTCTTTGTCTTTTCATACAGTTTTTAATCACTGTAGACTAGAGAGGTTTATTTTTTAATCCAACTATGAAGATAAGTCAGTGAAGTCTGTGCAGTTCACTGTACAGCAAGAGGGACACTGTCTTTAACTAAGATTCACTTACCAACTTTAAAATTTTAGTTTCTTGGGCACAAAATTATACTACAGAACTGGAGGCTGTCAAGCCCAGTCAAAGCAAGCCAAAGCTTTATAATTTTCAGTTCGGTACTGTGCTTTAGAATATCTATCATGAAATTATGCTCACAAATCAAGCTGATACCGGAACAAAGCAAGCAACCTCTACCGGGGCTACACCCCTATTTTATGCTAGAGGGACACAGGCTCTTAAGAGACAAGACTGATTTCACAGTTCTGACATCAGTTTTGTTACAATTGTTTGCCAACAAAAACCTACTTGCCGTCATCCTTTCTCTAGGTATAGTCAGCCAAATTTAGCTATTGTGCATGACTGCCGCTTTTTCTGCACTTCTGTGCCTTGCGATGGAGCAAACTAGCGAAAAGACTTAAGTCTAAGCACAGGCTCACTAAGTCCATGCTCCATGCAAGTCTAGATCAATTCTGCACCCTGCATCACTTCTGGTAAATTTTTTCTCCACTTTCCCCATCAAAAACGTCACCACTATGAGACACCTCTCATGCCCTTGCTTGCACTTTAAGTACAGTGTCTTACGTTTACCATTTTTAGCTGTACTAGCTAGGAATGTTCCTTTGATACCACGCTAAACTTTAAAACCATGTACATCTTTAATGGTACCGTCTGCACCTGCCTGTGTGAACGAAGCAGTGGACCTTTTGTTTGCAGACTGTGAGAAAATTTAAACTCTCTTCACACGTCACACACGTTCCACAAATTTGTGTAGACACCTTAACATGGAACCACCTTGCAGCACGTTAGTTGTCAGTGTTGACTAAACTGCTCTAAACAAAGGAGAGAACAGCATGCCTCTGAGTAGTAGTTATATAATTAAACTAAGTTACAAAACTATAATTGCAGTTTATCTTGCACTGAAGATAAACAGAGAGAGCTGATACCAGTTTGTGGCTTTTTGGTTTCTTCAAAGAAATTTAAAGTTGGAAAACAGCACCTTACTCGCAAATTATGTCCTAATTTAGACAGACATTATATCAAAAGTTGAGTGACAGTTGCCAAAACAAACGCTTTATGTTACAAAGTGTAGCAGTACAATGATGCTGTGTAGCTCTAGTCTTCATTTAATGAAGATGTTAACAGAAGTGTGGGCAAGAGCTATGTGCATGCAGTTTTTTTTCTGGGCAGAGGAGGTGTCCTATGTTTGATGTCAATACCTACATGGCAGAAAACTGCAGTGAGGAATCTCCATGTGTTGCACATGCAAAGGGAAACTAAGCTGTCTTACCTGTTCCTTCATCAAAAATAGCTTGTTCTTCTTCATTTCTTGGCTGAAGCTTGTTTACAGGTACAGTGCTGAAAAAAGATATAGGAGCATATGATACTACCTAAACAAAAGCAGCATGACTACAAGGTATACAAGCATCATGTATGATATATTTATGCATAATACTTCAGGCAATCTCATGACTAGTAATGATTTTTGCAGAAGTATTAAGGTATTCATTTAATTTTATAATTGTGTGAACACCATTAGTGGTTCCCTTTTTTCTTTGTTGTTGGATGCAGTCCTGCCTTGGCATCCAAAGGGCAACAGGCAGTTATTTGATAAATAACCAGAAGAGGTGATTTTGCCTTAATTCTCCTCTGATGATTGCAGCTGGATGAAACTAGAAATAATTAGAAAAAAATACAAGGTAAAGTTAACGGCACCTAACTGTCTATTCATAGTTTATGATGCCAATTTAAAACCGCCCCTGCGGCACTCTTTTCCAATTATTGTGCCTCAAAGGTTGGTTCATGTCTTTCCGAGAGAGTATCACAAAAAACTGTAACAAGGTGAGGTAATTTTCTGTGGCAAGCTCTCTTAACTTTTATTTTGTAATATTTTTCCCCATGGTGGGTCAGCAATCCAGCAGTAACTGGCCTGTATGCACTTGAACCATGTAAAAGATAAGGCTCCCAGATTTTGATCTGATGCTGATTGTATGTGCATCTAAGCCGAGAGAAAACAGCTGACATAAACTTCTGCACCACAGAAGGGAATTTCAGCAGCTCTTAACTCCCAGCAATAACTTTATTTGCAGATAAGTACAGGCTGAGTGTTACCAATAAACACAATAGAAAGTAGCACAGTGGAAAAATGACAATTATCCAATAAACTTTACTTACTTGCCTGCAAGAATATTGTTTGCATGAAATTGCTGCTTTTCTAAGCCAATGTCATACATTCAATCACTATAATGTATTTTTTAGACTTATGCCCTACTTTTCCTCAAGGTATTGAAAAATCACTAAATCTCATCATGGTCAGGGAAGGTGTGGGCCATATGTGACCAAAATGAATGACAAAAATGCTTCAGTCATTTGGAATATATTTCTCCAAGCATAAGAAGCAAGCAAATGTCTGCAGTTTTCCTAACTGATGTTTTGCTAAAGGGTGTTGACTATGCAAAAACTGCTTGCTACTCTAATGCTGGCAATAAAAATGGAAGCAAATATGTGCTGTAACTTGCTTTTGGCAATTTGCAGTGAGTGTAAAGGACAAAATCATTTAATTGTTGGAATTACAGAATGCTGCAGAATGCTAGAAAAATAAACCACACGGTTACTACTTATTTTCTGCGCATGACAACCTCATGGTTTTTTTGCACCTAACAGTTTCTCTCATTCTTTAAGGGGGGAGCCTGGCCTTGAAAAGAAAATTTTATTGATCTAGTCATAGTTATGAAATTTTCAGGGCACACATATTTTTGTGCGCTGATTCTAGATATGTCATTTAATTTCATGTAAAACAATTCCTTAAGCACCTATGCGAATTTATGCAAGTATTTTGCGAAGAGTTTTGAAAGAAATTTGCTGTGGGAAACTCTCTGAAAGGTATACCATTGGGTTCTCTTGATACTAAGGAATGCAATAAGGGTAAAATTATCATCCTGGCTGTCATAGAACTTGAGTTATCGGGTACTGAAGCTGCCACTTCACAAACAGGAACACACTCTTTTCTTCCCATTTCTGAAGTGACTTCAAAACTCTATAACTTAAGTTCTGCGATAAGCAGGAAGACAATTTTACCCTTATTGCATTCCTTGGTGTCAAGAGAATTCAATGGCATACATTTCAGCAAGTTTCCCGCAAGAAATTTTTTCCAAAGCTCTTCACAAAATACATGTATAACAATTTCTTTGGAGGAGAAATTCTCTAGGCCCGTGTACTGTGCGATGTCAGTGCACGTTAAAGAATCCCAGGTGGTCGAAATTTCCGGAGCCCTCCACTACGGCGTCTCTCATAGCCTTAGTCGCTTTGGGACGTTAAACCCCATAAACCAACCAATTACATAAGTGCTCAAGGAATTGCTTTATATGAAATTAAATGACATATTTAGAATCGGCACACAAAAATACATATTCCCTGAAGATTTCTTGACTGTGACTTCATTAATAAAATTTTGTTTTTCAAGACCAGGCTCCCCCCTTAAGTCTTGGGCTATAATATGACCACTTTCGACTTGCTATCAAGTGTGAAACTTGTTAGGTGGCAGAACTGTATGGTTGTCATTAAGTATAGCAGCCCATGTGACAGGCACAATACTTACGATGATGAATTGGCCTGCATAGCAACCATCACGAACTTTGCAGTCAATAAATGCTTGGCTTGCTCAGGTAGCAGCTGCAAAAATACAAAGTTGAGTAGTGTTAGATGTGGGCTGTTGGCTCGACTTGGTCGTCTCTGCCAGGTCGAGGTCCAGGGATCCTGTCTCGAAAGGCTGCTGCTGCGATGTGACGAAGGGGGACATCTTCGAGGAGAGGAATTTACAAGGGGTTTATTTTACATATTTACAGGAGTGCATGAGAAACAAGTAGAAATCAGAAGGCACCCACACACATGCCGTCTGGACGCTTAAACACGGTTGGTCGTCATTACATCCCTAGCTGGGGAAACCTGCTACATTATCAATGGCCAATCAAATGGCCACTCATGATAACATGGGGGACCACCCACTGCAAGAGGCGGCATCGCTGACCTCTCGCTGCTGTTCCGGTGGCGAGAGTCCGCTCTCCCGATAGTGATGATGTTTTTTCGCAGCCTTCCAGAAACACTGGTGACGGTGGAGAGAAATTTAGTACCACAGATAGCATGCCCTGGTCACACTGCTTGTTGAACCGGGTTAACTGGAAGCATTTCTGTAGCAAGCCCACAGATTTCACACTCCGGTGCTGCCTGCAGAAGGGAGGGGATTGCTGCTGCCATTAGTCACTCCAGGGAAAAGCGAGAGTCTGTTTCCACCACCGTGCCAGTGGGACAGTTGTTCGTTTTCTACACCACTGTTCCCCACAGGAGAGAAGGCTTTTTCTCCCAGCAATGCAAACATCCCCGAGTCGTCACACAATGCAGCATCTGCCTCGTAACAGCTGTTGAGTGACTCTTTCTTCCACGGACAAAGGAAGACTTTCACTGATTACTTAGCCACCATAGCGATGTTCAGGATGTTGGCGCCATGCTGACGCCTCTTTGACTCAGCGTGTGTGCTGACAGTTCACTGGAAATTCTCTTCAGGTTCGAGGCCTCTGTTCGTAATAGCGGGTACTGTGAACACCGCTGACGTGCGCACCAGTTGAGTTCAGTGTGCACTAAATACAACGGCACTGCCTTCTCTGTTAACTTCAGCATGTGCAGAGGGAAAAATTCCGAGACAAAATATGGCAATGACTTAACTAGCTTTAAATCATTTAGTATAACTGAACATTAAATTAGGACTGAGCACATGGCTATTAAGCTTGACAACAAACAAAATATCTGAAACTTACGCTGCCTGCTGTAGCTCAATTAGTTAGCGCTTTTTAGGTAAAAATGAAAAAGTTACAATTCTTCAATGTTGGAAAAATCAAATCAACACCAAAAAGCTTTGGAGCCTCATTATCACTTTTGAGTGTCTTACGAAAGCACAATTTTGGGTGCATTGAAGCTGCATACTCAGTCAAAGCGAATGAAAAATGCATGCCCATTGCAAGATGTTTAAACGCAGCATTCATGCAGTGAATACCTAGTTCAAATACAGTTTACTGCAGCCTAGGAATGAACAGCTACATCGGGTAAATGCGAATTTTTTCCTGGGCAACTGCCAAGCTCAGGTTTTTCAGATTTCTGGAGTATCATGGTGCTTTATTGATTTAATCACGAAAATAATGTTTTATACACCAAATTATTGCATAAGCTACAAACCACACTTAGCACTGTGCCCATACAGAACTTACAGCCAAGAGTTCCATGGTGACCTCCACGGACGTCTTGCCGACCCAGGAAATGTGGCCACGCAGCTTGAGGTCGTGTTGTGGCCGGACTTCCATGTCCTCACTGTGTATGCTGTCCACCAGTGCAGTCACCATGCTGACGGGCATGGGCACGCCAAAGCTCAAACCTGGGTACTGCAGATGCCGGTACGAAACCCATACTGCACAGGAAAACCCAATCAGTAAATGCCATCCAACACATGGTGGCAACAAACCAGCAAGCAAAAACGGGATCTCACCGAGCCACAACAAAGCATGCAGGAAAGCCCTTTGAAGCAGGAAAAACACTGCAGCATGTATAGGTAAATGATTTAAATCAAATCCAAAGACATAGGTTTCCCATTAACTCTGTTCAGTCACAATGCTCTTCACTGAGACTGCCAAACACTGTGTCTGTTTATCTTTCACAATGGCTTCTTGTACACTGACGCATAACGGCATCATTAGGTCAGAACTGATAGAAACAGCTCTAAATCAAGAGAAAAATCAAGTAAGCATGTCGCTGCATTATGAAAGAAAAAGCAATTCACAATCAGTCTTCTCTAGCAACTGCTGCAATCACGCTCACATGGTGCCACAAGACACCATCACACTGAACAGAACCGTACTTTACAAGTAACATTGTCTAGTGAACACTGTAATGCAATAATTGCAGTCAAATCAGATAAGCCACAACACAGCATCTCTGAGCAAGGTTTCTGCATGACCATGGCAATAGCTGAGAAAAACTTTTTCCTTTATCATTAGTATCAAGGTATTCTGAAAGTACCCAAGTTGGTGAGGAAAATAAATCTGTTAGCAAAATGTTTCATGCCTGCAAATTCATCCATGTCTTCGAGTATACGACCAAAACGAACAAATCCCTGGCCAGAGGTGTGGCTCTTCTGTGTTGTCACTGAGGTGGCAACAGGTATGATGCACTCATCGTAGCTGTCCAGCATGCTACGAGTGGGCAGCTCCTCCTGGGCCTTTGGGAGCTTCTCGTGGACACTTTTTCTGAAGACAACAACAACAAAAAAAGGTTCCAGACATCATGTATGCAAGGAAAAATAGCACTTATGTGGAAACAGAGCCTAGAATTCCCTGAATAGCAATTTTCACATTTGTAGCAGCAAAAAATGAGAGACAGTAACTTAGAAAATGGCTTTAAAATGTGTCCTCCCTAATTTATGAGCAAGATTGCTTAAAGTATCCTCAAAAAGATGGTTAAAACACAACCCTTCATAAGTATCAATGAGGCCAGCTTCGGAAATGCCTCTAGAAAGAAATTTATGAAGAAAATAATGCTGAACATAGAGCAGCAGGAAGAAAACTCTCAGAAAAGCTGGGTATACTATTCAGAAAGTGATTTTCGGGTTTCAGTAAAAAGAAAGCATGGACTTTTGTTCGCTGGGTTAGGATACGAAAGCAACACAGAGAGTCATCAGTTGTATTAGCATCAGCAGCATATCAAATCTGGGTTGCTTGGCATATGTAGTTGCAACATGTAAGAAATGCCCATAAGGACAATCCCACTGCCCCCCTTCTCAAAGATGTTAAAAATGATGCAGCATTGCCCCCTTCAAAAACCCCTTTACTAAAGAGTACAAGCCTGTCTCAAAATGACCATTTGTCCAAGGTGCAGCACGACCACTATGACATGCCCATTAAATATGTATCACCCTGCGACACCTATATCATGCTTAATAAACCTGCTTTGCTTGTTTTGCTATTTAGGCTACAGAATCCTTCCTTTCCACCTTCTTAATGGAACTGACTAGCCAAAAGTTTCCAATGTCCAATCCGTGCATTAAATAAAACATGACAGAAGTGCAGGTGAAACAAGTCATGCATCGTCGTGTTCGTAGCTGGGTGCTAAGAACGGGAAAGCTACGTATAAGGAGCAAGGATGTTTGCAGCAACAGGCCAGGATCAGGCTTTTGCTACAAGCCTATAACAAAGGCAGAGAAAGTGCAGCTGTGTGGTGCATTTATAAGCAGCATGCTATGGTCAGGACTGCGACATGCCTGACAAGGATTGCATCAATATTTCTGGAAGAAAAACAGTGAAAGCACGCAAGCAGATCTCATAAGTATCACAGTCATGCAAAGGAACAGGGACCCTTAATTGCACATGCAATGAACTCAAGCCTACTTACATTTCACCAATATTTCCAATATAACTTTTTAGAGCTTCCATCACTGAAAATGTGAAATAAAAGGAAACTTCAGACTATAACAAGCTTCCATCATTGCAGAACATGAATTTTTTTTCATAACATAATAATTAGGGGTTAGATTTTTCAGTTTTTATTTTCTGAAAATTTGGTTGACTTTTTTTCAGTTTTTATTTAGAATGTCATTTTCATTTCTTTCGGTGAATATTATTTCCAAAAGATGGATTGTCGGTTTTTTTTCGGTGATTAATATGGTACTCCTGTACAGCAAAAAGTCACTTGGAGTTTATACTGGCTTTTCTGTCAGCCTGAGCATTTGATTTACCTGTAAATTAATTAACTAATGGTTGTAATCACTCATAGCAGTGCTTAATTGTGAAAAAAAAAATGTTTTTTCAAATAAAAAAAGTAATGGCAGTTGAATGATAGAATCACTGAACAAAAATGCAAATGGCAGTTCATTTCTAAAAGATGGGTTTTGCCATGTTATCACTGGGCTGTTCAGGAAGAGCACAGGAAATCACATGGTCTGCATGCTGATGACAGCAAGGGAATTCTGAATTGTTCTGGTAACCAGAAAACGACACACTTCTGTGCCGCTTATGCATGTTTGCGACCTTCCTTCCATGCAATGAAGCAACGGGCTTAACCAATTAAGTGCCCTAAGTTGGTGATACCAGTGAACCACAATGCTGGCATACAGCATTCGGTGACGGGGTTGAGCCTCCCAGTCTGTGGAGGCGTGTAAGGTAGCGGACCCATAGGTAAAAATGTACAACTGGGCTACATAATGAAACAATACCTCTCACCATGCCCATGGCTTCCACACGTTATATTTCTCTTCTTTTACTGAGTGCAACTCCTATTCGGTAGCCAGTTAGCTGCAGCACGCATGTCAAGAATACTGACCTTTTTCAAAAACTGATTTCAGCGTACTTTTAGGACTATTTTTTTTGTTTAAACTGAAAAGTCAAACCCTAATGATAATGTATACCACAATAATAATTAGGTAATTACGAGTGTTACCAATGCTGGCCAGGCCTTTTATGCAACAAGCAGCTAATGGTTTTACAACGTCTTTGCTAATTAACAGTGCAGCCAGAATTTTGTCAAATGACTCAGTTTTTTAAAGAATGCAGAGTGCGCCTGAGTCAAATATTTTTGTGGGCACACTGCATCATTGGGGACACTGCGATCACACAGTGACCACATCAGGAGGAAGGAAGCTTTAGACATCAGCATCACCGATGGCATGTTGTCCGAGTCGTTGGTTTTCAAGCATGGTTCGCAGATTTTAAGACATCAGCTCCTGCTTAGGTGCCTCTGCCTCTTGTAATGACAGCCCATTTTCCACACCTGTTTTTTTATTTCTTTCATACTGCAGATCATGTTAGGACTTGCTGGACACTTATCCAGGCGTTATTTAACAATTCTGCCATTAGCTTTTCACAAGAGGGCATTAGACTGCAGAACCAACTGTGACGTTCATGACACAGTCCATACAAAACATGGAAGCCTATCTTATGTCATTAATCTCAACAAAGAATTGAAGACATATTATGTTAACCTTTAACAAGTGCAGTACACCAGCAATATGCACCTCTTATTATGATTGAAATCAATCGCTAGTACATCCTGGTCACACAGACTACAGTATGACCCTTTTTGCTGATGGTACCTAGAGCTGGTAGAGGGCCCATTGGCTCCCTCGCAATTCCTTGCTTGGCATCGCACGATGGCAGACTGGTACAATGTTCACATCTCAGAAAATCACTTCTACGGGTAAAGCAAGAAATTGCTCTTAGGCAACAGTGTGTTGGTAGTCACAAATACATCACGGTAGAGAGTGATGTATAATTGACGAGACTCTTCATTCATATTTTATATATGAAATTCCATTCAATTTTCATATTTATCAGAAACACAGCATCACAAGTGCATAGTTGAGCACCACATCACATGGCATAATGTCAGCTAAAACATGCAAGCACCACATCGCATGGCATAATGTCATCTAAAATATGCAAGCATATTTGCTATTCACAATGTGTTGATACGGAGTTCGAGATAGAATATGTCACTGGTCCCACTGGTTTTCATTAGTTGCTGACGTTATATCTGAGGCAATTAAAAAATTTTATACTATCACTTGCACAGGAGAAGACGCAGCCTTTGAACATGTTTGCAGGAAGCAATGCAATTTCACTTGTGTGTCACATGCCACACGCACAAATATACTGTGGCCATGTCACACATCATGCACTGACAGTGACACCTTAATCATGATTCTTCCAAACAGTAGGTGAAATTAGCAGTGTGCTTTTTTTTTTACCAGAGTCCCTTCAGCAAAAACATCTGCCATCAACTAACAAAATCAAGATGACTCAAGGTCTGCTGTCTAAATGACAGACAGATGATAATAACTGGTGTCACCTCAGAAGACGTGTATCGGTGCTGCCAGAAATGTGCTGAAACTGACAGCTGCAGAACAGCTGAATTTCCTCACTGCCTGCCAGTGCGACTCTACAATGTCTCGGAGACACACTGCTCAGGTCACGCTAGAGAAGTGCAGAGCACACTGTTCAGTTCATGGCTGCATGCTTCGATTGCGACAAAACTATGCTTTTCCATGGTTTCTGTGCTCTCAGAACTTATTTCTGCAGATACCTGTACCCATGACCATACACTGCAGCTGCACAAGTCAGTGCACAGGACCATGAAAATTATGAAATAACTAAAGCACAAAATAAATCGTGCACACTCATCATAAAGGTCATAAACTTATATCAAGGTGTTAAAATGCCTATATTGGCCACATTAAACTCCATGGTTTCATATGGGTGTGGAAATTATGTCTGCCTGCAAGAATACTGTGTGTAGCCGCTCTCATATTGCATGATTACGCCTGCGAGCCGTAGAAGCTCCTAGCAACAGTCACACCTTAAAGACAGATGGTGATCATACCTTCTGGCATTGTCTTTGGACGAAGTGGCTCATGAATACTTATGATGTTCCTCACGGGGCAGATCGAAATGCTTGTCAGCCTTTGGCGACCAGCGTGCAGCAACAAGGCAGCTAACGGCCTGAAAAAAACAAAACAAGACTACACTGGCACACAGACTGATATCGTACGCAAAACGTCTGTCAATGTATTACGGTTATGATAATTATACTGATAATTATATTGATAATTGATAATTATATTGCTTCATGGGAAAAACCAAATATCAAGCGATAAGACAAAAATAAGACCTTACACCGCCGTACTTTTAAATCTCGCTATCGCTGCAGACAGCGACGCATGCCCCAATTAAACTTGAATGTTATCCGATTCTAATATGCATAAGACTTGTTGTCTGCGTGTTCAATACATTACCAGCCCAGTAAAGGTGTCACGTACACAGAACAAAAAAATAAAATAAAAGAAAGCAGTGCTGACTGGCCCTCCGACTAAGAGAAAGCGAAATTCATCTTTCAGTTCTAAGGGAATAATTGGATGATTAATGCTCTGCACTGAATGCACATGACCAAAGCTCACCTGCTGAAAGCCATTATGTTCGTCAAAATGGTCTTTTTCTTCTTCTCTTCCAAACGTATCCAGCGCAGAACGGGACTTTATCGGTTAGAATAACGCGAGCGCGCGACGTTTGCTGGTTCGTGCGCAAGCGGCTCGATCGCACAATTACATGACATCACTGTTTCGGCCTTGCATTTACGGGTTGCATCACTGGTTGGACACGAGGAAGGTGTGCTGAAGGTGAACGCCTCGCGGAGTCCTTTCGCTAGACTTTTGCTACCGCACATTAGCGAATGAGTCGGTTTAGGGTGTGGTCTGCGCTGTCAGCCCGACAGAAAGCATGCCGCGAGGCTATTTCACACCACGTTGTCCACAACAACGCATGCTATTTAGTACCACCCACCATAAAACTACTATCATCATCAACTACAATTGCAGCGCGCGAAATTTGAAGGGACCCTGACCCTGAAAGAATTTTGGGCTTAGCAAAGAGGGCATAACTTCATGATAAGGAAGCAAAGAGGTTGGCCTGACACACAGATTTCGATAGGATGCTGCTGTACGTTGTAGCAAGGATAGTGGAAGAAACAAAGACCTCGGAGGATGACAGTACAGACAACCGAACGACCTTTTATCTAGCAATCTCCCGGAACTGCTACTTGATGTCTGTAATTGACACAGGCTCTTCGAGATATTCAAGTAAGTCCGTACGCTTCAAGAGAGGAGGGAAGCGTGGAGGATGCGGGAAGGGGGTACACTGAGTTGCCAGGCGCAAAGCTAGATTTTAGCTTCACAAGTGCTTTCTTGAATCTTATTGGTTGGCAGCCGCACATTTATGCATTCTCAGTTCAGTCCGGAAGTTTCATCCCTCGCTAACATCGGAGCGTTGACTGATGATACGTGTTACTCGTGTACGTGCGCACAGGTCGTCACGCAGAATTCCGAGGCGCGCCATCGGTTTTCAAGAAGACTCTGGCTAAGATTACGTCAGACGGACCCACTACAATGTTTCCCAGGTACGCCGAGCGGATTCGATCAGTGTTTTTCAAAGTACGGTCGTTTCTGGGGTATACCGCGTGTTTCAGCGAACACTTTCAAAAATTCCTGAAAATATTGGGTTCGATATATATAGAGAGAGAGTGAAAATTTATTTTAGACCACACCTCCCTCAATTGAAAGCATTTAATTCCGTTCACTTCTTTTGTAGCTAATTTCAAACTACCAAGTTTATTAGAATTGCTGAAACGCATCGGGTGATTTCTGTCCAAGCTTGTTTGGCGTTATTTTTAAAATTTTTAGCAATGAATGTTCCAATACAAGTGAGCGCAGTGAAAGGGTAAGAAAACTGAGCAGACGCGGTCAATGACACAGCGTCTTGGTTTCGCACGTTGTGAAGAAACAAAGATTATCAGCAACGGTAATAAAATATAAGCACTCGCCTGTTCGTCTGGGTATCCATAGATGAACACATAAACTGTTACCCAAGCAAAAATGAAATAATTTATTCAGTGGTTATGAAAACACACAATAAAGTTACCAATATTTCTGTTTATGGGAACGTGAACATTATAGCACTTTTTCAAAGTAGACATTTATGTTAAATAGATGCCTTTAATTGACAAAGCAGTTGTGATTGCATATATACTTAGATGCAGAATTCAGGCTTCGAAGAAAAACTTTCGCGGAACTTCATATTTCGGCTTGGTTATGCAAGGCTGACTCCAGCAAAAGTTTTGCTTCCGTGGCCACTTGAACGAGGGCTCGTAATTTGGCGAAGATGAATTCGAAGTCTCACTCTGGCATACGCAGCAGTCAACATTTTTCTTATTCGCTCTTTGTGAGCCACGAAAGTCTTCACAGAGGGCTTGTCTATCTCTTCACGATATGCGATCAAAGAACGAAGTGGCGACCTCAATCTGCACATAACAACATATTCTGTTAATTTCATTTACTGGCCTAATGCGGCGTCTTTGGACGAAGCATCGGGCTAACAGGCAGCGCAAGCTGCCCAACGCAGCATACGTGTCAAAAATTAAAAAAAATCAGAAGTAAATTAATCCGTATTGGTTCCTAGATGACCCATATGCACAGTAATTGCCACAGCTTATGTGCCTTCGCTTGTTCTCGTGCTCTGTGCCTTGATTCGTGCAGGCCGCGATTCGCTGACAAGCGCCTCGTAAAGGAAATTATTTTCTAATGAACAGAAGCGGCGAAAGCACGTTTGGTACGCATTCACAAGGAAAAACATTGTGTCATGCAATTTCGGTTGCAAACAGGCAAGCGGCAGGCAACGGCTGGTTCGGCGCTGAAGCGTGCCTTTTTTTTTTTTTTTGCGCCGAGCAAGACGAATAATGCGGAAGTGAAATCTGACCAATACAAATGTCGTACTAAACTTAGCTGACTAAACGCAAAAGCGGTAAATCTTAACAAAAACAGCATTGTGCCAACATGCGACACTTATACTACAGACACATGAGTCGGTTGCCACTTGTCACGCTTGATCCGGACCAGCCACACAAGCCTCCATTTTGGATCTCTTGGAAAATGGAACGTCCTCCAACCATTTCTCGCATGGTTGGAGCACTGAGGAGCACAACGTCCAGGCAATGCACGGCGATGAAAGCCGCGCGAACGCAGGCACGCAGCAGTGACGCCCGCACGACAGCAGAGCGGCGAGGTCGACGCAATGGCGGAGGGAGCGCGCGAAGACAGGTTTAGGCGGCGCTGAGTGGTTCAAAGGCTGACTTCACCCTAAGAGGGGGCGCGCACATCGAGGCATCCTAAGTATGGCTACAGTGGCTAAGCGAAGCGTCCTCTGATGACGTGTCGTAATGAATGCAGCGCCCAATTAGAAACGCGCGTGCTAACTTTCCTCGCTATAGAACCTCGGCGCTTATCTTAGACCGCGGCTGGCGTTATCTACTGCTTCGTCGCTCGGAGCAAGGAAAATTATAGTCATCGTCAGTTACGGGAACGTCGATTTTGAGAGCCTTTGAGGGGCGCATCTGCAGGCGTTTTCTTTTTGTGCGCCACTTCTGGTATGGCTGCCCGACGGGCTTGTTTTTGCGCGTCATCATAAATTCGTTTGCTCACTAGTTTGATGATCTGTTTTCTTATAATCGCTGCGCATCAAGAACCATGTCCGAAAAAGAAAAGCTTTGTCAGCGTGGCAAGGAGGGCTTGCGCGGCAGTTGCTGTGTGTTCTCGGGCAGTTGTTCTTGCGGTTGTGATAGCGTGTGTTAGCTCCAGTTTCCCGATAGAGCGCAGTCGTTCGCATTTCAGGTGCTTGTCTTGGATGTGCGCGTGTGACAAGGCCATTGCAGTACCAGTGTTTCAAATCACTTGAATGTGTGGAAGTGCCGCCTAGGATTAGCACGTCACGCCACATTGTGTGAATTGTGGGAATGGTCGCGCCAGCGCAATCCCAATACTCCACTGTCGAGAAGGTGGACATCGTGATCGCTTATTTGAGCGCACAAATGGACGCGGAGCTGGCATCCAGACTGTATGCTACCCAACATCCTGGTCGTCGTGTGCCGACTCGTCCCACGTTCGTATCGATATTTAATCGATTTAAGTCTACTGGATCAGTTCATGTACAGAAAAGGAAGAGACGAGGGAGCGCAACCGACGATTTTGACACTGATGTCCTCGCGTACGTTTCTGTCAGGCCAGAAGCAAGTGTCAGGGAAATCGCCAACGCGTACGGAGCCAGCCCAGCATCAGGGTGGAGGTCCCTATCAAGACACAGCTACCACCCCTATCGTATGTGTCTTCACCAGGAATTGATGCCGAATGACTTTCAGAAACGGCTCGATTTTTGCAACTGGGGCCTAATTACATGTGACGAAGACCCGGAATTCCTGCACAAAGTGCTTTGGACGGACGAGGCCCAATTTCACAGGGACTCCAATGTCAACTTGCACAATGCGCATATTGGTGCGACAACAGCCCAGATTGGCTATGCCAGCGCAAGCACCAAGCAAGGTGGTCAGCAAATGTTTGGTGTGGCATTTATGACGGCCATATTGTCGGTCCTTACTTCATCGACGGAAACCTCACTGGGAAAAAGTACACAGACTGCGTCCTAAAAGTCGCCGTCTCTGAGCTTTTCTCAGAGCTACCACTGACCGGGTTGCAAAAAATGTGCACGGTTTCAGCATGACGGAGCCCCGCCGCATTTTTTTCGTTCCGCGGTGCAATTCCTGGAGAGCACCTTTCCCAATCAATGGATTGGCCGGGGGGAACAACAGCGTGGCCTCCAACATCACCCGATTTGTCACCACTGGATACCTTCCTCTGGCGGTACGTTAAGAACGAAGTTTTCAATTCGGAGTCAGCGAACCTCAAAGACCTGAAGGAGCGTACCAAGATACCCCGAGAGATGCTCATTTCTGTTGCGAATTCCATCCAAAGACCTCATTCTACTGTGCATCGCAATGGTCGGCAAGGATTTTGAACACGTGATGTGAAAACGGCTTCTTTTCATCCCATATACTAGTTCGTCCATATACTTTCCTGGAGTGTCCAAGTGGGGCTGCAATCAACTAAATCCATAAAAGGTACAAATTTCATTAATTCCTGCATGTTATACAACTAGAAAGCGTTAAACATCTGCGGACAAGGTTTCCTAATTAAGTACTAGCACTTACTGCACGCGACGTGTCTGATCCAACACACGGCAACCGTATTGAGCCAGATGGCACGGGATATCTTACGGCTAACATTGCAATGTTTTCAGTTAGAAGCTTTTCATCTACGAAGTCGTTCTCATTTATTGTAGCAGTAAAGCCGATACCGCATAAAAGAAATAGACGCTTGACAGATATAATACAATGCATGGCGATAAGCCGGCACTATATAAAACTGTAATCTGCACACTGTCAGAGAAGAGTACCTTTGCCCTTTTCACGGAGCTAATGACAAAAATAAAAAAGATTAAAAAACTCTTTCCGGAGTTAGCCAGACAGGCACAGCGCCAGGTGTGCTAATCAGTGTTCCCAAAAGCGACGGACGCGTAGCAGACGATGACTATAATTTTTCTTACTCCGAGCGACGAAGCAGTCGATAACGCTTGCCGCGGTCTAAGCTGAGGGCCGAGGTTCTCTAGCGAGGAAAGTTAGCACATTCGTTTCGCATTGGGCGCTGCATTCATTACAACACGTCACCGGCGGACGCTTGGCTTACGCCATACTCGCGGCGCTCTGTTTCAGTCGCGTGTGGGAAAAAGCGTCGGATTTCTTCGCGATGCAGGGCTCTAGAAATTGAGTTTTTGTTTGTTTCAAAAACTGATAGGGCATCGTCTTGTTCACGGCATCAAACTCCCAGTTGAAACTGACCACCCAGCTACGATAACTAAAAAAGTTAATTAGTGGGTTCTTGTTGGATAATTAAAGGGGTTTTGCAGCATATTGTGTCCACCGGGGCAGAGAGTGTGACCCTAGACCTATTTTTTTGCTATATTGAATCCAATATTTTTAGCAATTTTTGAAAGCGTTCGCTGAAACACCAATCTGCCCACTTAATTCTCGCTCGGCTCGATTTGGTCCTCGTTGAGCTCGTTGAGACTGCCACCTACAAGGGTAGTTATAGTTCGTTTGTGCTTTTGGTTCAAAAATGTTCGCACTGCCTGTAATTGGGCGGTTAGTGTTCTGTACGCCTGCTTCTAGGGTGCCAACAATGAACGGTTTATTCTGCTTTGCGCAGGACAAACACATTGTATCTGTTCTACCGTTGTTCTGCAAAAATACTTCTGGCTATTTCCACACCAACATGAGGAACATATGTGCTTTTCCGCCATGTGCTGAAGCCCACTTAGTCAACTTCAATGCCTGTTTCCTTATGCCAAGGCCTTTTCTTCGAACAGATGTTGCGTACCGCCACATTGCTGCTACAATATACAGGGTGTCCACGCTAACTTTAGCCGAGGGTTAAAAAATAAAATATTTCAGGTAGGCCAGGGAAACCCTTTACATACACCTACCAACCGGCTTGCGCATCTTAGGCAACTTTTTGTTTTGCAATTAATTAATTAGCAATTAAGATAATTTTTATATACGCGTAAGTATTGACTTTAGACAGCAAATGTGAATAGCAAAGTTGGAGAGCACCTTCAGAAACCCCCATTTCATTGATTTGCGATAAAGAAAGCCTCACGTGTATCGCTTTTCCGAGCTCCAAAGAAAGCTCGCGAAATACAAAAAAAAAAATCACGTGACTAGCGCATTCGCGCCACGATTGTGCTGCTCTCAACCGTGGCTTGAGTGAACGAAATCAGCTGCTGGCAAGGCGCGACGACCTCATTGCTCTGGCAGGCCGATATGTCAACGGTGGTTGCGGCGCCTGCACGAGCCAGTCTGCAAGCGTGACGGTACAAGTTGCAGCGAACGCGCCGGGCATTGCGAGCTATGAAATGGCCAAAGGTGACACACAAATATGCGGAATTTTATCCGCCACTGAGAGGCAAAAAAAGATAAGCAAGTTCGCTGCAACTTGCACCGTCACGCTTGCAGACTGGCTCGCGCGGGCGCCGCAACCACCGCTGACATATCGGCCTGCCGGAGCAATGATGTCGTCGCGCCTTGCCAGCAGCTGATTTCGTTCACTCAAGCCACGGTTGAGAGGAGAACAATCGTGGCGCGCGAATGCGCTAGTCACGTGATTTTTTATTTTCGCGGGCTTTCTTTGGAGCTCGGAAAAAAGATACACGTGAGGCCTTCTTTATCGCAAATCAATGGAATGGGGGTTTCTGAAGGTTCTCTCCAACTTTGCTATTCATATTTGCTGTCTAAAGTCAATATTTACGTGTTTAGAAAAATTATCTTAACTGCTAATTAATTAATTGCAAAACAAAAAATTGCCTATGATGCGCAAGCCGGTTGGTAGATGTATGTAAGTGGGTTCCCCGGCCTACCTCAAATATTTTATTTTTTAACCCTTGGCTAAAGTTAGCGTGGACACCCTGTATACGTGCGGCATGTGGCGACGGCTGAGTGGGGGTCCTCTTGGCTCGCTATAAGCTCAAACCTGCGGTGGTCTACACTCCATAAGCGCGAACTTTTGAGCAAAGGACCGAGCTATCTGGACAGAAGTGGATACATGCTTCCGTCTTTCTGGTTACATCTCCCCCGAGCATTGTGGCGGAGCACGTGTTCGCCTAGGCAGGCGCGAGCACCGCACGAGCCGTAATTATTGGCCCAAGCCCGGCTCGGGCCTGCTATCCTCTACCATTATCCGCCCGAGCCTCTCCCAGTTTCTCTACTACTTACCCCGGCCCGAGCCTGAGGAAGCTCTCAACTACCCGGCACGCCCCCTACAAGTGGGGATTGAAGACCGTTTTCTGACTCTTAGTTTCGAATTTGATTTCGTAGGCATGTGTCAAACAGCCTGTAGCATCGCATTCGGTTCGACATCGACATGCAACAAGTCACGCGAGACCACAAGGCAACGAGATGTCCGCTTTTGTCTGTTGAAACAGCTACTTTTCCCACTGTCCCTTGTCTCTTACCGTCCGGCAAAACAAAACACAGGAACATTAATTGGGCTCGGATATATATTACGCAATTAAGATGTCAGCTTCTACTAAAACCCCCATATTTCGCTGAAACAGAGTGTTTAACGCTGTCGTATCTTAGACAATTACTCTGAAAGAAGCCAACAGCCACGGAAACCAAGGGGCACAGGGGATTTTTTTATTTATTTATTTATTTTGTGGTGTTGATCAATTTAGAATACTACTGAATATGTTTTCGATTAAAGCTAATTGATTAGAAAAACAAAAGAAAAAGCAACCACATGCCGCCGGTGGGATCCGAACCCACGACCTCCGAATTACGCGTCCGATGCTCTACCTCTGAGCTACGGCGACGGCTGTCAAATCTTCTGTTTTCGGGGGTATTTATGTTTACAAGTAACCTAACCTTGAGAGTGTTCATCAGCGCCACCCACGTTCATAAGCGGCGGACGTAGAACGTCCTGAGTTACCGCAGGTGTGACGTAGAACGTCATCGAACGGAGAGGGTGGAAGCTGCGTGAGAACCCTCTTATGCTTCCTATGGCATCAAGGCTGCCAGAACCGAGGCCCTCGCTAAGCAATCAAGCAAACAAGGGAAGGGGAATGAGGGGCTCGTTATAAATATGAAAGAAGCCAACAGCCACGGAAACCAAGGGGCACAGGGGATTTTTTATTTATTTATTTATTTTGTGGTGTTGATCAATTTAGAATACTGCTGAATATGTTTTCGATTAAAGCTAATTGATTAGAAAAACAGAAGAAAAAACAACCACATGCCGCCGGTGGGATCCGAACCCACGACCTCCGAATTACGCGTCCGGTGCTCTACCTCTGAGCTACGGCGACGGCTGTCAAATCTGCTTTCGGGGGTATTTATGTTTACAAGTAACCTAACCTTGAGAGTGAAAATTTGTGGCAGTCGTCATAAAATCATTTTTAATATGCTAAAAAAAGTTTCTTGCAAATACATAAAGAAATAAAAAATAAATCACTGAAAGTTGCGTCCCTCCTTAAGGTCTGTAAAAGGTAGCGTAGATAGAACACAAGTTGTCAACTCAAGATCAGTTAAAACCCGAGCGGAATGCCCTAAAAGTGCTGTCGACAGCTGGGTGCGTGTAAGACTACTCAGTGACGGACAACCGGCTGTTAATGTTGACATGACTTCTAAGTAAGCCAGAAAGTTTTGACTTGTTTTGTTCATTATATGCTAAATGAAAGGAAAATGCAAGAAGAAAATGCGATCAGACACTGAAGCACTGCTCAAGTTGTACTATCTGTGTCCCGGTCTGTTACAAAAAAAAAAAGAAAAGAAAAGCGGAGAGTAAAACACAGCGCGTAAATTTGGGCGATTTTGAGTTTTTATGGAATCAAGGGCGCGCTGTCGCTTGCTGAACAGCGAGACGTAGTTACTGCCTAATTTGACGAGGTGTTTTATTTGCAACAAGGCAAAGCGGTAAGAAGAAAGGACGGGGTGTGACAACTCATGAGTTGGAGCTTGACGCTCCCATCTGGTCTAGCGGCTTTGCTTGCGACGGGCGAGTACCAAGAGAAGTGCAAGATTGATAGCACCGAGAGTGACGAAGTTCGTTCTTGCGAGCTTTCTTGCAAAGATCGAACTACGTTCAAGAAGGTTGTCTTGCCTGAAATCGAGGGATGTCGTCTGCACACTACGCTGGGTTGCATGCTGTGCTCATCATCCGAACTCTTCATTTGTAGGCTTTGAGTGGCTGCATTCGAACGAGGTGGGATAATGTTGCATCTCAAATATCTTTGTGTGTGTGTGTGTGTCTGTGTGTGTGTCTCTGTGTGCGTGCGTGCGCGTACGCGTGTGCGTGTGTGTGCGCGCGCGCGTGCGCGTGTGCGTGCGTGTGAGTGTGCGCGTGTGTGTGCGTGTGCGCGTGCGCGTGTGCGTGTGTGTGTGTGTGTCTGTGTGTGTGTGTCTGTGTGTGTGTCTCTGTGCGTGCGTGCGCGTGTGCGTGTGTGTGTGTGCGTGTGTGTGTGTGTGTGTGTGTGTGTGTGTGTGTGTGGTTTGGTTTGGTTTGGTTTATGGGGTTTAACGTCCCAAAGCGACTCAGGCTATGAGAGACGCCGTAGTGGAGGGCTCCGGAAATTTCGACCACCTGGGGTTCTTTAACGTGCACCGACATCGCACAGTACGCGTGCCTCTAGAATTTCTCTTCCATAGAAATTCAACCGCCGCGGCCGGGATCGAACCCGCGTCTTTTGGGTCAGCAGCCGAGCACCATAACCACTGAGCCACCGTGGTGGCTGTGTGTGTGTGTGTGTGTGAGGGAGAGAGAGAGAGAAACCTCTTAATGAAAAGCAGTGAATTTAGCCACCGTTTAGAAATCGCTGACATGCTACTCTGCGTGTGGAAGGCAATTGGGGAGAGAAAAACAGAAGGAGCAGAAACTTTTAAAACCGAAGGAATGTTAAAAAATGCCGCCATTGAATGTGGGCTGAGATGCATCAACGAGTAATGCTATAAGTAAGTGGTGGAGTGCAATGTCCTACAAATAGGCTAACAAAGTTCACAGTATGAAGAAGGCATAACGTGAGAGGATGCGGTTGCATATATTTGGCTTGAATCGTCACTAGGCTGGCTAGACGAAAAGAGAGAAAAACTGCCCCCTGAGCATACTGAATAAATGTTGTTTTATGCCTCCCTTACTCGCTGTCCCGAGTTCTCCACGCCCACTCCCACTGACTAATCTGTTTCCAAGCAATCTGACCTTTTGAACCGCATATCTCCCTCACTGAAAATGGTGCACCTCCACAAGCACAGTAATATTGCAGAGAAGCCACTTTGCCATATGTGTGCGTTTGTTGATTATTAGAAACGCAAAAGGCGCCCGTGTGCTGTGCGATGTCAGTGCACGTTAAAGATCCCCAGTTGGTCGAAGTTATTCCGGAGACCTCCACTATACGCCACCTCTTTCTTTCTTCTTTCACCCTCACCTTCCTCCCTTCCCTCCCGGTGCGGATCAGGTGTCCACCGATGTACGAGAGGCAGTTACTGCTCCATTTCCTTGGCTCAAAAACCAATTTTCAATTTTCAGTTTCGTAAGAATCTCAATATAAAACAGCATCCATAGCAGATATTTTGAAAGAATGCATCAAGCTTGTACATTCGTGCAACAGACACAGAAATAGTTAGCAAAACCTTTTTATCATCTATATCGCCATGCTACTCTTTTGTTAGGCTCGCCGTGCTTCAGGCGTACTGGAGGTGTGAATATGAGGGAGTATAAAAAAAATCTAAATGTTGTAGTCGAAAGAGAAGAGATTTTGGAGTGTCAGGTCCTACTAAATTTCGCAATCTATGACATGGCGTTTGGACAGTTATTACAAATATACATACCAGGTTCAGGTAGTTCGCGCAAGATAATTTATTTAGATTTTTTTCAATTGTACCGACACATTGCATTTTTGCTGTTAAAAGAAACACACTATTTCAAATCAACTAAAAAATGCGTTCTTGCGACCGTCGCACAATTCGCATCGAATGGTATCTACTTTTCTGGTTTTCAATTTCTCCAATCAGTTCCAGGACATTTACTCCCTCTTTCTTTTTTTTACTCTTCCCGATCACCAAAGCCGTGTTCGTCGTGAAGGTAGAGAGAGAGAGAGAGAGAGAGAGAGAGAGAGAGAGAAACTGCATTGAACCCAGACGTTTTGCTGGAGTCCGGTGGTCGGCATCCTCAGTTCAGGTCGCCGGTAGCTTGCGCTGCCTCTCGGGCCCAGTTAATCAGTTTGCGCTGATCTTCCACGTCTGAGCTAGACAGGGCTGCTTACCGCACTGCTTACGTGGGGCGTGTGTTGTTTGTTCTGCTGATGGTGAGTCCGAGAACTTCCACATGACATGGCAGTGCACCAATGACCTGTGCTGCTATATTTGTCTGGGTACATTAAGTTTTATTTATGTAGGTTTGGGTACGTGTGCAGATAATGCTTCTTTTTTCATTCCTCTGCGGGAGTAGTTCCGTCTTGCATCATTGCGTGATTTTCAACTTCGTGTCTTGTCACTGTGTTTCTCTAATATCGGTTGCTGACCATTCGAGTGGATTTTTTATTTACTTTAGACAACTCTTTGCGTTCTTTAGCTCTTTTTTTTTTCTCGACATAAGCCGGAAATCTCGCGAAATTTAGCACAAGATATTTATCTCCAATGACATTGACAATCCTAGATCCCTGCATGAACGGCCTCACTAAACATAAGGATGATGACACAGGGTATTCAGTAGCTCTTCTTAGAGCGGCTAAATTAAGGTTCTCTCTTCTTTGTCCAGGCGACAGCGCCCACTTGCGTGACGATAACGCGTAGCTTGATCACTGTGCTATGAGAAAAAAAAAAAAATTCCTGGTCGTATGTCAGAAAACCCGCTTTCGCAACTGTCGGGGTTTAATATAGCAGAAGACATATATTCCTTCTAGTCATGCATAACGGGAAACTTCTTGAAAGGTTTTCTCACGCTCCGTTAAAAATGCTTTGGCAATATCCTAAACCACTAACGTGTGGATTTCAACTTAATATAGGCGTCTTTTGCAATAGGGGCATACTTTCAGAGCAATAATCACTGGTGCTTCGAAGTTCTTTTAGATTCCCTGGAGCGACGCGAGGAGCATCGTCATGCGCGGTCGAGTAGACGTCGGGCCACTATTTATACTTAGAAGAAGACATGAAGCAGGGGAAGAAGAAAAAAGAAAAAGCATTGCTTCACTGCTACAGAACCACCGCGCACGTCACAGCCTATTCGTCGCCTCGCCGACGAACCACTGAAGTTGTTAACGGAGTACGCGAGAAACGACTGCACGGTCCAAGGAGTCCCTGCCCACTACCACGGCGTGGTGTGAAATCGCTAGAAGGGCGTTTTAACGGGCCGACTTTTACGCGCGCGTTTATTGGCATTTCGTAAGGCACCGATGCGACGCCGTTGAGAGACTCGCGCGGCGCCGATTAGCGTCTGCAACGCACCGCCCCGCCTCCATTGTGTCGCTCCGGCGGTTCGCCGGCCTGCAAGCGCCCGTTGCGAGATCCGAGGAGCGCGACGAGTAACTTGACCCAGCAACCGTGTTGCGTCATGCCGGATCCCTAAATCGGTCTCGTTTTCGTCGCCGATCTATTCTGTCTATCTCTTTATCCCCCCTTTCTCGTTGGGGCTGCGCTCAAGCGCCGTTGGCGAGTTGCTCTAACTAAAGAAAGGCACTGTGTGTACAGGAGACCGGGCGCGGGACCTGGGTGAAGAGGAGGAGGAGGTGGAGGTGTTGGTGGCGGTTCTACTCTGCTGTCCTCTTTTTAAGCACCGCCCCGAAGAGCTCCGTAAAGCGAGAGACTTATACGGTCGGCGGCTCGAGCGACGTTGCGTTCGAGAGGAGCGCGCACTCTTGATTGTGAGTGAGCGAGTGGGTCCGTCACTGGAGGGCAAAAACCTTTCGCAAAGCTCGCGGTGAGTCTTGCGATTCACGCCATTGATTTGACCTCGGCGTCCGCTGAGCGCCGCTACTGCGGAGTGTGTGTGTGTACACAGCGGCGCTGCAAAGGGCGGTGGTGGGGGGCGCTTTTAATGGCCGCTGAGCGAAAGGCTCGCCCGAGGAGCCCCGTATGGGACCGGCGCGGCGCGATAAGCTGCCCCGGGCCATTTTCGGCCTCCGCGAGGAAAGGAGAAATCGCCTCCGATCCGCCGAGGAAATAAAAAGGCGTGTCAATGGCGCACTTGCCACCCACTCGCTGGTGCGTGCGAGCGGTGGGGCTTCGTGTGAGCTCACGGTGGCCGGCCTCGCGGAAACGGCTGTTGCCGCCTTGGGGTCCGCGCAGAAACTGTCGGGGTACTCGCACCGGACAGCGGTCTGCGGGGAAGGTCGTTGAGTAAAGTGAAGGAACATGACCGGCAGTTGCGCAGTGGGCCAGGCTCTTGGATGTTTAAAGCAACCTGAATTACAACAACCGTGAGGGGATAGGGCGGCTGAAGCTGAAACAAGACAGGATTAATCGGCGAGATATGGGACGGACATCTGTCCTGCAGTGGGCGTAGTAAAGCTGATGATGATGATGATGAATTACACGCTACGTCGAATACTTTCTTCGAATCAGTTTTCGATCTTTCCACTAGGTGAATTCCGGACGCGGTGAAGAGTCACCGGTGTCTGCATGTCGTTTGGAAGAGATGACAAGCTGTAGGAGGACGCCGAAGCGGTAAGGGACGTGTTCTTAGGCTGCCAAAATGCAGCACCTTGGTAGAGAGCCGCTCGACAATGCCCGCAAAAGAAATCATCGCTCACGTTGGTGGCGACATGCGCTATCGGTTCGCGACATCTCAAGCAGTGGAGAGATAACTCATGGCATATGCGTTGCGAATAGCTATGTGCCATGCGCAATCTGCATCAGGGTTTCGCAAAGCAGACAATCTGTAATTCATAACGCGCGGCTTGGAAACGGCCTGTACACACCGAATTTTTTACATATTATCTTGAGAAGAAAAATATGTTGTTAAACATCTTGAGATCTATGCTTGCTTGTTACTTGCATTCGGGATGTCTTGTCTCCTGAGCGTGAGCTTGTGTCTTGTACTGAGGATTTTAAGCTTGTCAAAGCTCGTACGTAAGCGATTTGTTGATACTAAGCGGTATATGTTACTGCCATGGGTAGGAATCAACGAAAGCTTATTTTTCATTCAGAGAGAATGCAAGTACTTCAAGCTTAGAAGCAAGTTTCTTGAAAGTGCTCGAGGCCCCTTACACATCTTGGCAATATCAGTTGTGAACACACTGAGACCAGGGAAGAATTCGTATAGAAATAACAGTTAGTAAAAAATTTTACTTAGAATACTAGCAAAGCTGGGAAGTCCATGATCATGTGAATAGTGCAACTGAGCAATGAAAGGTTTAAAAAAATAAAGAACAGGGGAAGATATGGCAACCGCTGAATTTAATACGAAAATATGATTTGAACTCCTCACAATATAGGCGTAATACGTTACGGATATTTGAGCTATATTGTTCTAACTTTGGTTTTTAAATGAGTTTGAACTATTTTGCTTTTCAGGCATTATTACAAGATAATAATATAAATTTACTGCATGGTTACACCTGTAGGGTGAATTTCAGTGGCCCCAAACCAAGCAACTGTAACCACATGTGTTCTCCGTGAATTGTCTAGTGAAGGGAAGGCAATTCAGAGAGAACCCTTTTGGGTACACTCGTTCGGTGATGTCTATTAGACCGTCACGTCTCACGCTATGATAATCTCGTGAAGCGTCCGCAGAAATTAAGCCGTGTGTTTGATGCCGCGCGCTCAGATATCTGATGAAGCGGCCGCGGTTCAAAGTATTCTGCCCCTAACAGCGTAGAGCTGGAGATGGGCGGTAGGGGTAGTCTTGGAGCAGACGTACTGTCAGAAGGCTTCGTCGAAGCGTTGATCATCGCGAGGATAATTAGTTCCCGGATGGCGGAAAGAGGGTCACAGCGGAACCAGTCTTGTAAAAAACTACAAAAAAAGAGAAAAAAACCCCGACAATTTCACAGTGATCCAGTTTCAACGTGTGTCTGTTTCAGCACCTTTGTGGGGAAGATAGAGATAAGAGTGTTGGAAGGACGACTTGGGTGTGCCCACTGTGTGAATTGGTGTCATAGCGTCTGTGACATCATCTCGATGCGGAATAAATTATTGCTTTCTATCCCTTCAGCTCGGCCGGCCGAGAGGTATGAGATAGTCACTTGGCTTGTAGACATGCATCGATGTACTGTACCCGCTACTCACAGTTTCTTCTACGCACCTTGTTCCAGTCCCTGGGGTACAGTCTGGCCTGCATCGATGCGAGGCAACGATTAAGCCATGATACTATGAACTTTTATCATTTTTGTCTATTTGAAGAGAATTATACTCAAACTCCTCGAATGGCTTCTACACCACTAGTTATACCATGCCTTTTACCGGGTTATTTTTTTTTTAAGTTTACAGTTTTGTTTTAAAACGTGCGAGAGATGCATAGGTAAAAAATCGAACATAACGTACGTATTGGTGACCGAGCTGTGCTTGTGAATGCTGTCAAATAGTATGCTCGTTGTTTTTTACAGGTCATATCTTATCGCATAAAGAATACATGGACAACAATGACATCCAGTGGAAGATATTTGGTGAATCGCATTGCAACATTTCTTTTGGTTAGGAACACGTCTTCGAAATATAAGAGAGCACTTAATTTCTGACTACTTTCTGATTCGTCAGAAATTCTGGAATTTACTTAATTCATTACAAGCAAGGGGCTTATATTTTCGACGATCCTGGAAATAATATTGCTGGATAGTTTGATTTCGTTGCTTGCTAATGACATTTCTTGCAGCATACTTGTCAGCCTCAGACCATACTGGTGCCTCCTTTTGGTTCAGTGTGTGCACATCGGTTCTGAGAAGCACCGTATGAAAGAATATATTACAAGACACGAGAAGCTCAGTTTGTGGCGCATATTAAATATGCACTTTACGATGCCATTGCCGTTGATCGAAATGTATGAACGAATGTAAAGGGGGTTCGCGCTTCATTCTCGCATGCTATGGAACACGTGCTGCCTGACTTCTTTGTCACGAGCAATCCATACCGTGCCCGCTAATTCCTTGTCTTGCAAGTTCTTCCTTTTTTGCTTCCAGAAGCAGGTCTCACTCACGGCTCATTGCCCTTTAATGTCACACTAGCGTTGACCCAATTACCCCCCAGACTAGATGAGGCGGAAATCTTGACTTCATCTTGTCTCATACGCTCGCTAGTACGAACTGCAGGCGAAGCTAAATCTGGCCGTCGTGTGAACATTTTATGCAGCTCTCCTCTTGCTGCTCTGCGCTGCAAGCACAGAGCAGGCAAAGCACAGGAAGAAAAAAGCGGGATGGAAGGAACGGTGATCGTAGAGCATCCCAGGATTTTGCTTATGCGCTTGTACGTGTCCTTAGCCTAATGGCTGAGGCATAAACATTCGTCGGAGTAGAGTGCAATGCAGCAACAAGTGAAGCGAAGTATAAAACAGAAAAAAAAGTATAGATGCGATCAAGTATCGCGCTGCGGCCAAGCGAAGCGTTCGTTGTTGCCGTAACGACTTCCCTTTCTGAATAGACACTCGCGGAGAGGGGCGCACAAAGCGAATGACGAGCGTCTTGACCGGGCAACGACATCCGTCGCGACGGTACAGCGGCAGCGAGTGCGCGTACGCCCCCCTTTCTCCTCCCTTTCCAGGTCTTCTTTCTTTTTTTTTTTCTTGTCGTGTTCACTCCACCGAGACGACATGGTGTGTCCGCCTGCGTCGAACTCAATTTTTCGGCGGCGAAACCGATGTTCCACTATTTGAGTTGTTACTCTCGTTTTATGCTTCGCGCTCCGTGCCATACACGCAAAGCTCACGCGACGCTCAAGAACGCCAAAAGAAAAATAAAAGACAAATTATAGCAGCAAAGACTGAAAGGAGGTCAAGCAAGGATGGAGGGGCACCGAAAGGAAGAACTGGTCGGGGCGTTGCGATCGAGGGAGGGGGACAATAATCAAGGACAAACCAAACTGGCCGAGATGGGAAGATAGAAGAGCGTCAGAGAGAAGGAGGGTAGACAAAGAAAGAAGAGGGAGAGAGAGAACAGAGAAGTGGACAAAGTGGACTGAGGGTGAGGGCGAAGAACGTTTTACGATCGGCTGCCGTGCCGCCATAGCGGCGAGTCGTAAAAAAGTAGTGGCGCGGGAAAGTAAAGAATCCCCGGGAGCGCCCCACGCGCGCGCGCGGGCGCTCACGTTTTGTGTTGGTCCCCGGAGTCGCCGTGGTCGTAAAGGTGCGCGAAGGGGGGGCAGCGGAACAGCGGCGGCCGCCGCGACAACGCTTCCGAAGCGAGGCAGCAGCGGCGGCAAGAGCACAGCAGCGGCGCGCGGCCGGTCGCCCAGACTGAGCCCCGAGCTACTCCCCCCTTCCCACACTCCCACTTCCGCCCCTCCCTTCCTCCTCTACTTCCTCTTCCCAAGAGTAAATAATGTTCCGGGCAGCGCTCCTCTTCCTCTTGGTGCTCACGAGCCCGTTTCTCCTTAGTCTCCCGCCGTGCGCCTCGCAGTTGCAGCCGGGTCACGTGATTGCTTCATGCTCACCACTCCCCTCTCTCTCCCTCGCCTCCTCCCACCTCCCCCAGCGGGACACCTTCCGATCGGACGGCTTCCGCCCCCCCCCCCCCTCCATCACCACACTCCGCATCGCCGCAGCCGCCCTTTGATCTTATTTTGACGGATTAGGGGCGGATCGCCGCTGCGCGAACCGTATAACGGCCCTGCTCGGCCGCGGCTGGCTTTTCTTCGGGACCTGGCCAGCGGCGAGTGTGCTTTGAGCTTCGGTATAGAGATTAAGACTGGCTCTGATTCGACCCCTGCTCCGGTGGCGCGCCCTGTATCCATTTTTTTTTTTACCTTGCTCTTTTCGTCTTACGCGACCGAAGATGCTTATTTTTTCTGGGCCTGCCTATGTGTTTGCTTGTGCGCACTTGCGGGCATGTCCTAGTACGCGACTTAATGGCTTGTAATCAATGCTGCCGAGCCGATTATAGGTCCTGCCGAAGGTTGTTTTCTTTTCTTTTTGCTTTATATTTTTATTTACTGCCGTCCGGTTGTGCTTTTCCAGTAGGCTCCGATCACGTGCGTGGAGCGCACGGGTAAGCTGCGAGCTGCTCATTAACATCCTGGTCAGTCATTTGGCGAGGTCAGAGCACGTATGTATTGACGTCAGAGCTGTCCGGTTCTGAGCGGCCAAGCCACGTCAGGATTAACTGGTGGTAATACAAGACGGTCCTTTGCCGGTAAACACTGATAATCTTTTAGGGGATTGCGATGAGTTCTAGAAGAAAAGGAATGTAGCCGGGACCTACAAAGAAGTCAGATGGGTGAGATGTGATTAGCAAAGTTTTAGCTATAAGGTGGCTGTGGTTCGCGTAGGGCAGTGGCTAATGAAGATAGATGGAAGCGGCCTCTGTGCTGCAATCAACAGCAACTTAAAAGCGAAGAAAAAAAATGCGGAACTACAGGCTCCGTGCTCTAACCTAAGCTTTGCAAAATACACCGACAGTATGCAGTCCGTTGACTGCACTCCTGAATAGGAGGCAATTGGTGCCGTACACGCCACGCCGTAGCAAACTTAGTGGGGATCACTGCAGCCTAATGATATGAGGGAATTGTTTAAAGAATGTTATTCCCAGCCACTGATAGTTGTTCTGGAAAGAAGCTTGGATAGCCTCTCTCTCAAGGAGGGCACAGTCAGCCGGAACGAAGATGACACGTACAATCCAATTTTTCGCTCAAGTTTCGAGACCACTTTACAAGACCGAAAAAGTTACGTAGTCGGCTGGTCAACTTAATGCAAGAACAGTCACGTGTCGAATGTCCATTGAGGAAAACATCGCATCGGTTCGTGTTTATGCAAGCAGAGGTCGTGATTCGTCTGCAGGTTCACTTCCTTTAATACTCACTCACTGCACAGAGAGAGATAGAGAGCGAGAGCGAGAACGAATAATTTTTCGAAAACGTAACGAGGGTAGAGGAGGCTGAGCAGGTACTTTTGACTCGCACTTTGGAGGCCTCTAATGCGATGCTCGCAGTGAATTCAGCGGCTCTTTCACGGCAGTTTGCGACAGAATCCCAGTCTCATAGGACGTCGCCGTGGTGGGCTTGTCGCGCACTTTCTGAAACTCCTCACGTACCCACACAATGTGTAGCGAATTAGGGGTCCCTTGACAGCCGCACGCGTAGCCCTGCACTGGCGCCGGTGACTGCGGATCGGCGGGGTCGTTGTGTTGGCGCCGCCACTTCCACTGTGCGTCTTCTTCACCTGCCATGGCGTGGCCAGCTCTTGCCTTGTTGATGAAGACCTGAGCTCAACGGTCTGCGTATCCGGGGGTGGAATGCAGTAGACCTTCCGGCGAGTTTGCTTCAGGTGCCGTCACTCCTTTTCAGGGATGTGATGTCGAAGGCTCAGACGCTGAGGTAGACTGGCATTCAGATGGCCATAAAGTAGGTGCTATAGGACACGCCGGCAACTCCTACAAAGAGCGTGCCTACGGGCTGGCGAGCGAGGCACGACTCAATCGCCGCTCCTAACTCATGGTCTCCATTCCGAGCCTTCTACAGCACAGCCCTGAAGAGGAGCGCCGTTGGTCAGCTGTGTGAGAAAAAATACAGAGTATTTGATAAACAAGGTATACTGTGAAGTCGGTGGTTTGAGGAAATTTCGCCTGGTGGTGTGTGCGATCTACGTGAGAAAGAAACAGAACGCTGATCAAGAATGTAGGCGTTGAAAACGTTGATGATGGCATTGAGCTCCAAGGCAGTAAGTAGTCTGGATGGCTTGTGAGAAAGCTTGCGAGAATTATGGCTACACGAAGATTATGGCTGCACGATACAGAAGTAGGCGCATGGCGGCACACGACAACAGAGACCGCGGTGACACGCATGTGCGTGCGTGAACTCCACCTCAAGTAAAAACGCGCACGCGAGCACGCACACACACCAGTGCGCGGGAAGTCAGGAGACGAGTGCATTAGTCAATGAAAAAAAAAAAGATGTTAAGACTTTACACGTACCATTGAGGCAAAGAACTAATGGCGACAGCCGAAGCGCGCCGTCCCCTTCCCCGTGAGTATGCACCCTTCTAGGCCCACCTGTATCCGCCTCATAACGCCACATGAATAACAACTGTTTGCATTTTAAGCTGACCGGCAAATGAATACGGGAGAGGGAGGAGAGTGGTCGTGGTAGTGAAAACATTATTTTTAAGAAGGACGAGACCGCTCGTCGTAGGTGGTGTCCTCAGGGCAGGACAGCGATAACTTCTGCTGTCTTGCGGGCCCGCGCGTTCAGCCGCGCGATCAGCTGGACAGAGCAGCTTCACATGAGGAGTGGTGTATGGGTTTGACGTCCCAAAAGCACTTGGGTTTTGAGGTATGCCGTAGAGGAGGGCTACGGGTAATTTCGACCACCTGGTGTTCTTTGACATGCACTGGCATCACACAGTACACGGACCTCTAGCGTTTCACCTCCATTGAAATGCGACTGCCGCAGCCGGGATCGAACCCGCGTCTTTCGGGTCAGCAGCCGCGTCCGATAACCACTGAGCCACCACGGCGGCGACGCTTCCCATGAGGAGGTAGTGGGTGGGGATATATGCGGTTGCCGTTAAGGGGGAGTGGTACGGTTGCGTGGAGTGGTATAGAGTGGGTAGGACATGATTGCATGACGGCTGCATGGGGGATATTGTGAGGGCGTGCGGTATGATTTACTTACTGTGCTGGTGGGAGCCCGTTGTTCTTTAGAGAAATTTCCTTACACGGCTATTGCTAAAGAAAAGAAGAACCAAGACAATTCCTCCATCCTACGATGACGAATTCCGAGTACCGTCTGGCAATACAGCGCCCAAACGCCAGCTGCTGCTACTTCTTTGTTTTGTCTACTCCACCCGTTACTCCTTTTTCTTCTCGTATACAGAGGTGCTATCAGTCGAGCGATCGGGTTCGAGAAACGACGCACTGCGGGTCTCGCCAAAGCAACGTCCCCAGTACCTCCAACGCGGACCTTTAGCCGCCGGGGTTGTCAGCGCACAGCTGCGGGGCTGTGAACAACGACAACGACAGCGATACTACTGCTGCTGCTGCTACTTGTGCGTGAGACAGACAGGGATGTCGCTTAGCCAGGCATTCTCGCTCAGAAGGACCATAGCTGAACACCGTGATGGACGGAGGAGGGCGGCAGCGGGTCGGCCGGTGTGTGTAGCCGATGGCTATCGCGTTCTTTCTGCCCCCTTTCCTCCTTGGGCTGAAGCTATAGACAACAGGGGCACTCGTCCTGACGATTGCTTGCCGCTCGCTATACAGGCGCATCGGATCCGATATCCCGGGGATATCCTCGGATGCGTCGGTTCTATTTCTCTCTCTTTCTCTCAGGGTGCCGAACAAACCAAAGCGGGTACTCACGCTTGCCTGGAAGAGGCCGCTAATCGTACCAAGAAGATCACAATCAAAAGACAAAGTGAAGGAAAAGACTAAGAAGCCCTGCAAGGAAGAGCTGACGGGAGACAGGCTGAGAGAGGAGCCGGAGATTTTGGGTCACTGATACATTAACACTGTTTCGTCGGGCGCTGCAGCAGGAGCGGGATTCGAGACTCTTTCTTTTTTTTTTTTTTTCGGCATGCACGAACGAAGGCTGCTAGAACAGAGGAAAGGAAGAGCAACGGGAGGAGGAAGGGAGGGAGGGAGCCGCTGAAGAACGACGGCATCGCCGAAGGCGTTTGACTCCCGGCGCGGCGGTGCTTGGCTTCTGCACCTCCGTTTTCTTGCCGCTCGTGCGCCGCCCGCTTATTTTTCTATTCTCTTGCTACACTCCACCGCTATGGCAACTCTTGCTGCACAGCCCCAACCCAGTTTCTCCCTCTGCCTTTCGGTAGTCTCACCCGATCCGCCGCCGTCATTGCCCCGGCGTCGGGATCACGGGGCGAGCTTTGTTTCATCGCACTATCAATTATGGCCTCGGTGCAGAGAGGGGAAGGAAAGGGGTGAAGGGGTCAACGGAGGCAAGGAGAAGAACTAGGGCGGAGGAAAAAGGATTCGGGAGCGCTTTTATAGAAAGATGCCTTCCGGCGTACACTATTTATTCTCTTAACGTTTCACATCTCTCTCCCCCCCCTCCCCCCCCCCTCTCCCACTTTCCTGAGCTTGGATATATCCCCAACCTTTCTCTATTTGTCTTTTAACTTCACCTTTAGCTTAGGCGTGGAATTTCGCATGATTTATTTTTTCTCGGCGCCTTCTGTTTAATGATATTTCCTTGAATGTCATCTTGCGTAACTTACTTTCGTTATCCGTTTCACTCGATACCCCATTTTGTTGGACCTGCTTCGGAGGGAGTGTTCGACTCGGCGAGGAGGTTTCAAGACTTCGATGCTTTCTGCCGCGCTTTTTCGTTTCCGGTTAGCTCGGTCTCCTTTCCGCGACTTAAAAGAGAGTTTGCGTGTCTGTCATGAAGGGCAGGGGGCCGTATGTGGATTTAGAAGTGCGGGTTCGAAGAAAGGACGCTTTGTCTTCTTGAGATTAGAGCCGCTGGCTTTCCTCCGTAGGCGCGCGTCGGATTCTTCATCGTTCCGAAGAGAGGAGAACAGTTTCAATGCTGAGCACAGTGTGAGAGGACTTCTAGAGTTCTGTAGTGCGCATTTTACCAGAAAGAAAAGGGCCACTGGACAATCAAAATGAGAAATTCTCGGCATGAGCTCCGGCAAGTTCAATGACGCTGTTGGCGCCCAGAAACTTTGGATAATTAACAGAGCGTTCCTAGAAGTGTTCGGGTTCTGGCTAGTGGGTAATCGAGATGCGGTTCCATAGCGCACAACAAGGAAGGGACACAACACGAGCGCTAAACTTCCACTAAACGATCTTATTTGGCGCTTACAGCTTAATAAAGTAGCGAGCAGGGTACGAGGATAGAAGCATACCACTTTGCTTTTCACCGCCTACGATCTCGAAGCTGTCCGCATAAGGGACCTGAGAACAAGGCCCTGATACCTTTAGAAGCGAATTGCAGAGCAATCTCGGTTTTTCTTTTCAGTGCGCTAGAACTTATAGCGGTGGACATCCCCGCATTTAGTCATTGTGTGTTTGTCTGAAGCTTGCTTTGTTGCAGGCTGTCCACGGTTATGGAATGCGTGCGCGCGTGTGTGTATGTATATATATATATATATATATCAGTTATATTTAAGCAATAAAATACACCATTAAGTTACGATTGCTGAACACCACACACACAAAAAAGATCCCCCTATGTGCCCTAGTTTCGGTGGTTGTTGGCGTCCTTCACGCACACACATATACCTGGAAGGCTGTGATGACGTCACAAGGTCAAGTGGCTTAGGTGGCTCGTGGACGATAAACAATCCACAACAATGGCCACACAGCGCTAGCGTACATAATTCAGATTTCGCTTAAGTAAATTGACCGCTATTTCTTTTTGGTGGGAAACGTGCACCAGACTTCCGACTAATGCCTCAAATTAGTGCTTGATTACAGTGTTTTAAAGTTGAGCTGTTTGCATTATAATGTATAACCTTTTGCATCTTGTGCGAAGTTACATGCGTTCAATAACTGCGCGTGACATTTGTTCCGCTTCGGTATGCAGTTCCTAGAACTCGAAAGCCACAGCTTTGGCTTGAAATGGGCGCTCGAAATGCTCAATTTACCCCCTTCTGTCTCTTTTGTGCCACTGTGCAAGGCTTACGTTCTTGAATATTTTATTCATTTCGCAATAATTTAGTTCTGATGCCGAGAGAAGTCTCACCAAGCTGTGTCGTACAGTCTCGTCACCGACTTGGGGACATTTAACGCAATTTGACGCCACTTGACCCAGGGACTGATTTATAGGAGGTTGCCCTGTTGATTTATAGGAGGTTGCCAGAAATTTCACATAGAAATTATGCCGAACGCTGTTTTTCGGCCCCACTAGTAGGAGAAATAGGTGGCTAAGATTGGACTGCTACCCATCCCCTCGCCTACCCCACCCCCCACCCCCCACTCCCCCCACTGTTCATGGCCTGTCGTATGATGTCAAGCCTTGTTAAGTATTGAGCCACTTCATAAACAGAGTCGAATTTATTTATCCCGTGATTAACTGCTTCATTCGAGAGAAAGTCATGTGTGATTGGCTGGAGGACAAATAGAGAATTTCTTCTAATTACGGCCTTTTCTCGCTCCAGCAGTATACAGTGCGAAATCAAAGACGTGTCTCTCGCTTTGCAATAATGTAACAGGCAAGACGAACCACTCGAAAGAATTGTGAAAGAAAGGGAGCAGTGGAGCATTTACTGGAAAAAAACAGCGCAGCAGTAACAAGGACGAGACGAGAAGGACGCAAACACAAGCTCTGACTAACAACTGTGTTTTAGAGCACTGCACGGGCCTCAATTTGAGGCCCGAGCCCGGCCCGGGCCCGAGACCTGAAGCCCGAGCCCGGCCCAGGCCCGCGGCTTCAAGCCCGGGCCCGGCCCGGGCCCGCTAAATTATCGCTCTAGTGAGCCCGGCCCGGCCCGTGAATCCCGGAGGGAAGCTCAGCCCGGGCCCAGCCCGGCCCGTTTCACAGTAACGCTTGAGGTATACTGCTCACTCTGAGCAAGCTACCAGACTGCTACTACACCGATAAGGAACTGGCCGACAAAGGCTCTGAAACCGCAGTTTGGCTTCCAGAAAGTTGGTTCTTTTTAACCCAGAAGGAAGTGATGAAGAGTAGTTCTCGGCAGGCCCGTCTTTTGGAGATGCCTGAACACAAGGCTACAAGAGCAAAAAAGTTATTTAAGGGACCCAAACTCAGGGGAACTCGCCTTACACTGTAGCCAGTGAGAGTGCTGCACCCCTGCCCTTGAAAGAACAGTTATTCTTCGCAAGTGTCGGGACACCACCACAAGGTTGATAGCAGAAGCTCTGGCGATATCAAAATGCGCAGATAAGTGTGTCAGCAACCCCTATGTGCGCCTTAGTGAAAAGGAAATGTCATTTCTGAACACCAATGATAGGACGAAATATTGGAGGAACGGGAGACAACTCCGATAATCGTGCCACGAATGCGTGAGGGGATGTGTTGGTTTCTGTTTTGTTGTTTTGTGCCGAGTTCTTATATAGGCTGGCTCGGAACAATAAAACACAGTTGTTAGTCAGCGCTTGTGTTTGTGTTCTTCTCGTCTCGTCCTTGTTACTGCTGCGCTGCAATTTTCCAGTATGCAGAACCAACTAGCCAGTCACTATGTTTTGGAGCATTTAGTTAAAAAAAAAATGGTGAGGGAAGTAAAACAAAACACAAACACCTCTTCTTCACGAGAAAGCGATGCGCTCATATCCTTTCGCTGCTCTTGACTAGATTTATACATTTTGTCACGCCCTCATTGAAATTAGTCTAACAAACATTCTGACGCCGCCGGACAGTTTTCACCTTCATAGATCTCCTAACACTATCGCATTAAAAAAAGAGAGAAATAAAAAAAACACAAAACAATAACTAAATAATTAAGGGAAATTTACAATGCAATCTAATGCCTTGTTCTGGCATGGATGAAATCTGCTTCTTTGTTTTCCCATAATTTGCGCGCTCCAGACTCGCCCCGTTTTGTTTCACTGGCCGCATCCAGCCAACGGCCTTGTTGGCCCAGGGCGCCTACAGCGCATCAAACGTTGCCGAGGCGCGCTGCGCTCTATGGCGTCAGCCTGTAAGGGAGCACGCGCGTGCAGCCCATCGGCCCTCCTCGAGTGGACGAGCTCAACAGGCATGCGTTGTGCAGGAAAAGGTCGTGAAATTGATCGAACCATAAACTAAAAAAAAAAAATCGTACCTCAACGGTATTCATTGTGTGCTTGATGTAATGTCCTTATCAACGCCTCCCATGCACCTGGAACGAAGATTCGTGAGCGGATAATAGGAACCTGGCAGCACAGCCAGCTTGATTATGGTTGAGAAAGAAGCGGTCCTGTTGCGCGATGCTCATTACTGCCATCCGGCGGTCTGGTAATTAGTGTAATCACCGTGGCGCGACTTACCAGAAGAATGGCACGTTGCTGCTGCCAACGGGCTCACGGATGTGTTTTTTAAATATTTTTTTTCTATTCGCGTTAGCGAACACCTATTCCGTTTTTTTTTTGTCCTTAAGCTACACGTCACTTTATGCCTCAAAAAGGATCGATAGGTGTGTCTCACGTCAGAAAACCTGTTTTAGGTGGTAAACTTATTAACTAAATGCAACTGGCGATGTCGCGGGCATAAGGCCTGTCTTCACAAAAGGTCAATTTATTCGTGCATCCGTCGTGTATTCGTGTTTACACTCTTCCTTACAGCGGCCTAGGTGAATTGAAGGAGCCATGACCTTTGGCCAGTCGCCGTTTCACGCGTTTGTTTGGGACTTGTCTGCGTAAGCGGCTGACAACTTTCTTCTACACTCATACATGAATGCGGAGAATGTTCAAAGTAATCTCCCTTCGCGAGAATCCCGAAAGCGTTGTGTGCTCAAAGAAGAAAGCGTGTGGTTCTGTGCAGTCTGGCTAGTTATGCTTTTATGAAATTTATTAGCTGGAACTCTTCAGTACCTGGCTGTTTTCTGGTCGGCAGCAACCAGCCGAGTTCGTACTCGCACGCATGGTGAGACAGTGACCATATTACTGTTCGCTGAATGTTTTATTCTTTCTCTGAAGATATCCTTGGGACAAGAAATGTTGACATAATAGAGAACTGCTGCCTCTTTTGCCTTCCACCTGTGTGCCAGGCAAATTACTAAAATGCGTCCCTCGCTTTATGCCAAGATTTACTTGATCGTTCGCCGAGGGACGTATTTACGGTGCATGCCCCATAACGGGAGATTTGCCTTGACTCTTCATCTTGTGGTACATTCGCATGCGCACAGGACATTGTAGAAGGCTTTAGCGCAGTGTGTACATACTGGTACAACCGCTTACCACGGCTGCCAGTTTTCAAGGTGCATTCCTAGATGGCGCCGAGGTCCGCACCAGTCTGCACCTAGTCAGTAGTGGCCATCTGCATATATGCACAGGTCGCTGGCAGTCGCAGCAAGGGGTAGCGCCAGGGGGTATACGCTAGGCTAGCACTTCCTATTATACCAAAATGCGCCGCCAAGATGGAGACAACAAAACATGGCGGGAATCTGTAGACATCCAGAGGTACTAGTGAACGGTTACAGCCTGTGGCCTGGTACGAGAAACTTGGATCTAGAAGGTCGTATATTAGTACCAAGGCGTGCACTTGGGAATGACGGGGAATCGGCGCATGTCAGCGGAGTCGCTGAGGTGCAGGCTGGCCGGTGCCAATACTGGGGGCTGAAGTGAGCGGCGAAGTTCAGGCAGCGAGTATGGGCTTGACGTCGCAGTACGGCTCCCGCGTCTGCGTGTGCAGGAACTGGGCTCCCGTTCCGTTGGCGCTGGGCGACCGGAAGCCCATGCGCCCGCAGCCTCGGGGCCCGCATCCTGTGCACTGGTCGCGGCTGCTCCAGGGCGCGCAGGACGTGGACCGGTAGGCGCACTCGTTCCTCACCGAGCGCACGAACAGCTCGGCGCTCAGGGCACGAGCGCAGTCACGCCTGACATCTGCGTTGGGAAAGCGCGAGACGACAGCAAGTGGTTTCACGATCCCGTGATTCACTGCGAAGACACTAGAACAGAAAGCTACAACAGCCTTCGCGTAAGGCGACATAGAGCACTTCAACAGGGGATAGGTAGGTAGAGAGAGAGAGAGAGAGAGAGAGAGAGAGAGAGAGAGAGAGAGAGAGAGAGAGAGAGAGAGAGAGAGAGAGAGAGAGAGAGAGAGTACTTTATGATTAGAAGTGTGGGTACGTGGTGTGACAGGAGGAACGTGCCCATGGTCTGCTGTCGTACAAAGCGCTGATGGAAGGGGATGCTATCCTAATACAATCAGATGTGCACGGATGTTGCACATGTCTGCGTACGCAGTCCAGCATGCATGTGTCTGGCTTATCACGTGCAGCAGAACACGAGCATGTAACATGTACTGATTTTTTATATTCAGGGCTGCTACGGAACTTCTCCGTTTTGTTTGCGACTGACTTAGAGTGGGAGATAATTTTTCATTGAGGTGTCAAAAAAGCAAAGTGGAAATAATTTTTCAAAAGTGTGTAACAGTATACTGGTTATCCTGCGTACATGTTTTGTGTCCCTTACATCTTCCTGTTTTTCGTGCGATTTCTTATTCGTGGGACCATGCACCAAACGGCTCAAATAGCCAGAATTTTCATGCTGGCTATTCCAAATTAGGTGTGATTGCGAGAACACATCATGAGAAAGTGTACACTATGGAATTCGAATATTATCGCCTCTGCTGCTCTGCAGGAGCGGTAGCAACAAGGGTTGCAATCGAGGGAGGCTGCTAATTTTAGGGTCGTGAGTTAGCCGCGATAACTTATTAGCCGCGATAACTGCAGTCAGTAGAACGCGATTACGCCTCGAAGCTCCGAGTTTATTGCCTAACCAGTTCCATTTTTTTTTTTTACTGCCGGCACACAGTATTTTTCATTTTGTTTCATTTTGTGGGTGGGTTAACTTGCATTGGTTCGCTATAGATAAAGCTAGAGTGTTCGGGAAGAACATGCGATCATGCGTGAACGCTTCTACAATGTTCGCGGAGATCAAAGTGTGCTATTTGCAATGTTCTTCGTTACCTCTGAACAGAACGTGACCGAGATGAACGTTCATTTCGATTTCAACAACAACCGAGTACGCTTGTCAGCAGCGCTACTGTCGATTTTTTTTTTGTTTCTCTCATGCAAACAAGCTCACACAGTGAAGAGCTTCCAGTTTTATGTCACATTGCCCTTCTGCACCTTCTTCGTTGCTTGTCGCAACCTCTGCCTGACAATTTGATGCACGGATTACTGAATATCGACAAATGCCTCCGGACTGCGGGGTCTTGAGTTTACCCGCAGTAGCGAAGACTTACCAGAGCAGCAGACATCTTATGTGTATGCTTGGCTGGACGGACTGGCTGGTTCGGCTGAATAAGGGAACAATCAATGATCTGATTTGTTGGTCAATTGATTCGCGGGCTTCGTAATCGGCCTATTGTTTGGCGGGTTGACTGAGCGACGCATTAAGGGCTTTGTTCGGACCATTTACTCATTGACTGACCGTCCTCATTTTTGTGTATGCTCCCGATACGTCACTTACTGAAGTTGAGCGTGTGCCTTGTTCTCTCCCGTTCACGACGGGCGGGTCGACGTTCAGTGAGCGATGGAAACTGTTTCTGGGGCTGTGGTTTGATTAAAGAGAAGCAGCGGTTGATTGATTGATCGTGCGCGAAGTAGTGAGCAACTGAAAGAAACGAATGGGTTTCCTGACATCCTGAAGCGCAGAAAAAGATAGAGTGCTGAAGATAGAGAACCATAACAAGTTCATTGACCCTCGATGGTTGCCTTTTTCAGCAGTAACAGACGTCTGTACGCTACTCTTCACTCATTAGACCTGGCACAATGGTACTGCTAGATTGCCGTAGACACAAAATAAGTGAGTGAGCGATCGAGCCAATGAATAAATCAGTGAATGAATCAATGAATCATTCAGTCCATGGCTGTCTTGTACACTGAAATCCAGAAGGGACTTAAAGTACAGCAAGGGTTGGGTCATTTGAGGTCTAACTGCGGAGTAGCCACTCCGAAACATACTCAGTCTAACTTCACCCCACACATCAGCCACAGTCATTCTCCTCACGGATGGATAGGTGGCCCAGTTAGTTCCACTTTAATGTTAGAGTGTAATCCTTACCGCTCTGTCTGGCGTTTATACTCACCGTCCTTGGCCTCGGGGCAGGGGTCGGGAGGGGAGAGCAGCCCTCCGAGGTAGTAGTCCACGTGACCCGTTGCCGCCACCTGTCCGCGCAGGCCGCCAGCGAAGTCTGCGCTGGTGTGTATCAGGTCCACGTAGTCGGCGACAGCCGCGTTCAGCGTCTCTCCGAACTCTTCGAACAGCGGCGCCGACACGTCCAGGCCTGCGGGTTCCAACAACTCTCTTCGAGAAGGGGCCGAAAAGAGCGACTCAGACGGACGGTGCCTTTTAGGCGACTACGTGGGAGCCCGAAGCTGTGCTATGAAAATTCACAAAAATATAAAACGCCGTACGGACAATGCGAGAAAGAGGGTGACGCGATCGCGCTCGTGACATTTTGTCTCTTCAGAGAGTTGAGCGAATTTTAAAGATTAAAAATTTACAAGAATTGTAAGTCATGGGGGGGGGGGGGGGGGGGGGGGGGGGGGGGGGGGGGCGAGAGCAGCCGAAGTATGTAAGGCCTTGAAGAACGTCGGAAGGACTTTAGACACTGGTAAAGAGTTTTCTGGGTGCCCAAGTAATAGTACTTGCTGAAGGTACATTGTCTTCACCCTAGTGTCAGGAGCTACGGCGCTCTGGAGCGCCAGAGCGCTTTGATGCCTGGTTCACTGAGGTGTGTGCTCGATCCACCTTCGTCGTTTCTCTCGTGAGAGGTACAACATACGATTCGTGTAGGCGGCTGTCCTAAAAACGCTGCCAACGCTCTCTGCTGCTCCTTGGACGTCTGTCATTGACCTCGAGTACATTACCACTCATGATGACCACTTTACTGAAATTATCATCACTGGTATGCAGAAATGCATCCCACAACATAAGCCTAAACATTTCAAGCATGCTTTCAGGTTTTCTTCCGAACTGCGAAATGCTTTGAGACTCAAAGAGCGAGCTTATAGAAAGATGAACAGATCTGGTGTGGACCAGTCTGCGCAAGAATTCAAACACGTTCGTTCACTATGCAATGTACTATATAAGCGAGACCATGATCATCGCCTAGCTTCAGTTGAGTCAAAGGTCACTCATAAACTCCGGGCCTTCTGAAAATGCTAGCCCCGTTTCCGCAATCTGAAGGCAGACACGAGCGTTGACGTGTCTTTCCAGGCAAGTCTTCCCATACTGGGGAATCGGCGGTTGGGGGCAGATATTCTCTTCTTTTTCAAACTTGTACAGGGTGATATTTCGTGCGATGACCTTCTGAGGGTTGTCGCCATTCGCGTACCGAACAAAACTGTTGGGGAAAATTGCCCCTTTATGACTGATTGCACAGTCGACAGTTTCCCATCGACAGCTTACAGTCCTCGTGTAATGCATACTCTGAACGTCTCGACATTTTGTCAAAGCTCCTTAGCGTTGTTTCTAATCGAACTGAGAGAAGTGTAGTTCATTAGCTGGCTTTCACATGTGCGCATTATCTCTGATTTCTTTGATTTCATTTTTTTATTCGTATGTTTGTCTGTTTTAGGTGTTTTCATTTTGCACCATTTTCGCTGCTTTCATGTTTTCGCATTTTTGTTATCTTTCCGTAAGCTCTCACGCCTCTGTCTCAAACGGAGGCTTTGTTGATAGTTTTTTTTTTTCTATCGCCTTGGCTGTTGCATTACTTCTCCTGATTATTGTTCTCTGTGTGAAAAGGACAGACTTTTTTTGCGTCTATGTATGGAGTATCAGACCAAGACCTTAGGGTTGTTTCTGGGCACTGGAAATAAAAATTGGTTATTATTATTATTATTATTATTATTATTATTATTATTATTATTATTATTATTATTATTATTATTATTATTATTATTATTATTATGCGCTGCTCTTGCCCCTCTCATCTACTGTTACGTAGGCCTAACTTATTCTTCATCATCAGTAGCAAAAAGTAATTTTCCAATACATATGACAGGACGGTCATACAGTTAATATACTGAGTTAGTGTTCGTGCCCCCTAGTGCAAGTGAGTATCGCGTTTTTTGACAGCCGTAACTATAACTGCACAAGTCATAGCGCCGTACCGCAGCGGCACAGCTAAAGCCTCGCTGTTTCACATGGTAATTCGTAAAAATATTTTATTTGTATCCGATTCTATCACTATTCGATTTGTATTGGATTTGGCTTTCAGCTTCACAAGTCGTATTCGATTCGGTTTTGAAAAAGCACTATTCGCACATCGCCACTTGCTACCTATACCTCACATTGACCTTGTTGAAATGTTTCAGTTTTTCGTTTTTAACCACAGCTGTCTGCATTCTTGCTTGCAAACATAATCTGACTGATACCTTCTCCCAGACAGCATAATGCTTGTGTGTCCTCTTTTTCCTGCAAAATCCATTTTCTTTACCCTGAGACTTAAAGTGCACACAACTCTTGCCACAAAATCTTTCTGCAATGATTGTTCGCAATCTGTCGCTTCAGCTTTTGTTGGAATCATTCAGCCATTGCGGATTACTTATCAGAAGTATTCGCGTTGACTCCAGCCGTCTTAGCTGCTCAGTCTGCAGGACGAGGAGCGCGCATACATAATTAAGACGCGCTGTTGCTCCCGCTTTCCTTAATTAAGAGCTTGCAAGTCTAACGCCAGACGTTCTTGCAGCTAAAAAGAAAATAATGTCCTTATTAAGAGCCTAACACATGTTAAACATCCTGCAGCTTTGTGAGCTGCGGTGGAGAATAAAATAATTAATCGGTCAGAACAAAAATAATAATGGTGCCATATTAATAAAAGAAGGCTAGCCGTGACCAGGGACCCCAATTAAGCCTAGACACTTGCTTGGTGGTAAGATAATTCGCTACCACTGCGTTAGTTCAAACAGTTTAGGACCGCAATTTACTTTTACAAAACTGACACCTTCATTTGTGCTGTTTTCACACTGCGTTGCGTATACTGCCAACTAGAGAACTATACACAGTTGGCGGCTCAAACTAACCCACGAACACTCAGTGTAGAAAAAGGCAATGTTGCAAGAACGGTACATCGAGTATGATGTCCACATTACAAAACGCACAGAGATCAAATGGGCAAGGATGGCGCATATCTAACTCCACCTTCGAAGTAACAATTGCACAAAACAAAACCAACTAGCCCGTTCGACTACCCTTGCAAGTTAGCCCTTGTTCTGTGTCATTTTTTCGTAGCAGTTTTTGTCCTGTTAGCGCGCACTTTACCACTTTGAAAAACATAAACCATGCTGCTTGTAAGCATTTTTTTAGACATCTATGAACATTCGTTGCGAAGATATGTTCACTGACGAGAGGTACCAGGACGATTTACTTTGCACCTCGCAGCTTCGTAACTAGGATAACGTTTTCACTCTTTTTCATTATATCTGCATCTGGTACTTTTAAGAGTTTATGGTTTATGGAGGGGCTTAACGTCACAAAGCGACTCAGGCTATGAGGGATGCCGTAGCGGAGGGCTCCGAAAATTTCGACCACCTGGGGTTCTTTAACGTGCACTGACATCGCACAGTACACGGGCCTCTAGACTTTCGCCTCATCGAAATTCGACTGCCGCAACCGGGATCGAACTCGGGTCTTTCGGGTCAGCAGCTGAGCGCCATAAAGACTGAGCCACCGCGGCGCATACTTTAAAGTGTAACGAGGCGCTTCAGAAAAGACAATCCTTTGACACCGACCACCAGAGGTACACTGCCTCCTGGATTGGATCCACTCGAAATGACATGCCAAAGAGAGCTTGTTGGCACTCTGGGCCTACGTGCAAGAAACACAGATCTTAAGCAAGCCTTCCCGTCGCCCACACGACGGTGACGATGACTTTCAAGACCTGACCCCATGCCGATAAAGTTGTTTCATTAATCAAGCTTGCTCTCCAGACTCACCTGTGACGCGGCCGACCCTCTCGCACAGTCTGTGGATGACGGAGATCGCGGCATGTCCGGCCACGTGCGCTCCCAGGCCCTGCCCCACCAGGTGGACGCTGCGCAGCCGCAGGCCCCGTTCGTCCCGCAGCCGGTGCAAGAGGCAGGCCAGCTTGCGCCCCACGGGCCTCACGTGGGCGGCGGCCGTCCAGTAGTTGCGCGACGCCGCTCGCCGCCAGCCCACCAGCAGCACGCTGTTGCTTTTGTCCTGCGCACGCGTGTGCCTCGTTTGACATGTGCCGGGGCAACTGGCACCGTGTACGCCGTAGATCGCATCTAATAGCGTTAGATCAGAAGTGAGCCAAGCTCTTCAGGTGGGTCGAGATGGGCACTAATAATGTAGGAGCTGAACGGCGACAGGGCAGTAGGAGAGGCAGTGCTCCAGGCGAGTGTGGTTCGGGGAGAATGGGACATGCACGAGAGGGACGGAGACGGCAGAGGAAGGAAGAGGCACGATTGAGGAGCGTGTTGAAGTGGATGTTGAGAAGAACGCGGAGGTGAGGGATGATGAAGGATCACCTCACAACTCATCAGCTGACAATTGTGACTCTGTCACACAGCTTACTTGAATCCTAGCGCTACGTTACAATAAAGTTCAGTCTCCCTAAGCATTCGTCTCTGTCAGTTCAACTCGGGCGTTTTCAAGTGACAGCTGAGTCAGCAGCTTGCGGTATTCTCACGGTCTATCGAACTCTAACGCGACTTATAGGCCATATGCCTACCATGCACTTCGAGTTAGTGTCCAGTGTAATATTTCTAGGCTCCATATTCGCCGCCATTGCCTGGGTTGGCGGTGATTAACGCTCCAGATGTTAGGTTACGTGTTGATCTTCTATAATACCCTTAAGGGTATGGTGCAGGACAACCATTACCGCAGCTCGTGAGCGCAAAACGCCACTTGAAACATATGAGAGATATGTGTCCTTTGGCAACAAAGAATATTAAACATCATCTGTGCAATTAAAGCGTGCCTCATTTACCCAAAATTTATCGTCTGCTTAGTAAATTTATGTGTTTTCTACATTTGCTGTGCTTGACAACTAACTTTAACTACTAAAATACAGCGCCATCTATCTGCACTCACCTCGTTCAGCAAAGCGTCTTTTAGTTGCTTTATCCATTTCTCTGAGGCACCCTGTCCAAAGTCATGAATGATCACTTGCAGCTTGCTGCTGCCACTAAGCGGCGCAGACTGAAGAGATTTGGTGTCATTTGTAATGGCGATTGCAGCGGTCGAGTTGTTGCGAGTGTAAAGGAGAAAATTCACGGACGCTCCTTTCTTCGACGGCGGAAACGGCCCAGTAAGGAGGCCGGCTTTTCGGAAATAATCAGAATCGATGCTGCGAGGTGGAACCTTTCGCTGCGTTATGAAGCTTCTAATTTCAGCGACAGTCCTGTTGAATTCCTGCGGAGTCGTTGTCGCATTAGGCAACCTGGCCGCTATTTTGTCTTCGAAGTATTTCCACTTTGAAAACAGCTCTCCAGTGTCGGCTTGAGGGTGAATAGATGGATGGTTTTTGGGCAGAACCATTGTGCAGTTACTTGGATTGTAACTTGAATGGTTTGTGCATGGTTTGGAGTAATTCTTGCTGTCAGAAACCAGTGTATTGTTCTCCAGCGTGGCGCTGCTTTTGACAGCAGTGCGTCGCGTTTGTGACGCGGTTCTTCTTTTTTTACCGCTCTTCGTAGACCATGAAAATAAAGTAGTGTTCGTTTTCGACTCACGAGTTGTGTTACCCCTTTTCACGCTCTCGGTCCCACTGAGATGTCGTGTTCTTATTTCTTCTCTTCCCGCACCCGCGATTTTATTTTCCCAGACATTAAGGGTGCCGTTCACTCGCTTCGCTTTTGACGCACCTCTTCGTCCACTTCTGCTCTTAGGGAGCTGTACACGCGAAGAGGTATTGTTTGTTTCCCCGGAAACGTTCTTCCCCGCATCTGACGTCATGGCTGCTGACCACTCAGGTAATCTTGTTCTTGTTGAATTAGTGGTATTCTTGCGCTCCACGATAAGGGTTTCGTTCGCAAGCGTCAGTCGTGAAGCGATTGAGTACTTTTTGCGTTTCCTCCTGGCATCTGTGAGAGTCAGGTTAGCCATCTCCTCGTCAAAAGTGTCCTCTACAGTGCCTCGCGGAGACGGTAGCGTCATGTTCGCTGTTATGTTCGCGGCTTCGTCTGTCACAAAAGAATCATCCACGATCGGAACGAGTACTCGCCCTTTGGATAATGACGCGTTCTTCGATGTAGCAAGCTCGAATCCCAGGTCTTCGACGTCGACCATTATGTCCCCCTGGGAGGTTGCGTTTCTTTGCCGGGGGATGGAAGTAACTGGCGATTTGCGCGGCCCTAGACTCAGGTTATCCTCTTCCTCATGGAGTTCGTTCGAGTTATCCTCGACAAGTCTTACGCCAGAGTTCGGCACTTGCTCGTCCTCCAGTGACATGCTTACGTCTACCATATCTTGCTGCTTTTCTATTTCGCGCAGTTTAGATTCGAAGGCACTCTGTCGTACGAGGCGGCTTACGTCCACCGCTTCCGTAGTGTCTTCGTCGACCACCCTGTCGTAAGACTGAAGCGGCTCTGAGGCCAGCGCCTCCTCCAGTCTGACAGATATGGGGTCGTCTTTGCTCTCTTGCTCACTCTTCCCTTCGGCCTTAGATTTTACCCGAGGAACTGGGGCTGGCGTATCTTGCTTTGAAGGAGTTGCCGGCTTCCGTCCTGGCTCGGACACAATCTTCACGCCGTGCTTGTACTCTGTCGAGACGGGGGGCCTCGCATCAACGCGCTCGCGTCTCCCGCTCGCTGGCCTGGTGCCTCCACGTCTCCTGGGAGCCTGCGTGCCTCTACGCACATTTCTCGGGGCATCTTTGCTGTCACGTGGCCACACGGGCCTCCTGGAACGCGTCCTCACAAGTGACCCTGAGCCTGGCTCAGAGCCGGGGTCAGAACCAGATTCTAGTCTCGGCGTCCTAGGCCTATGTTGGCGACGTGCAGGCTCTGATGATGGCCTCGTGCTGAATCTACGACGCGTTTCAATTCGCCAGTTCTCATCAAGTCTTGCAGGTCGTTCCCACCCGGGATCTCGGCGCGTGTGAGAGAGGGAATCGTTCTCATCCTCGAATCCAGTTTCATTGTTTCTGCTCGTTCTTACGTTGTCCTCTGGTGAATTTTTCTTTCGCCCTTGAAGACTATTTCGTTCTTTGGGCACTTTGTCTATATTCCTCATCCTGATGTCATAGTTTCCTCGAATTCTGTACACTCTTTTGTGGTCGTAGTTTGCGTCCAGCGACTCCATTCGCGGAGTGGCCATGGTCGTCGGCGGATGCTGGAGCAAGTCCGCTAAATTGACGGCGGTTGGCTCGTACAGCGGTAAGAAATCGTCGCGTTGTTCAGAAGTCTTCTCTTTGTTAGAGCGAGGTTGTGGAATGCTTGGGCCTTGGTTCTCTTTCGCAGTTTCTGTTCCTTTTGACGGCACCGTAAGCGCTGCAATGAAAAAGAAAACAGTGTAAGATTCCTCGCCGCTTATTCGCAGTTAACTGCGTTACACCCGACTGCGAAAATAATGGGGTCGCATAACTTCCTTGGTCCTAGATAAACATGAGGCAGCAGTAACAATGCATCGCACAAGACAGCAAAGCCCAGCTCCACGTGAGGCCTACGATAACATAAAAAAATATGTACAATAAAAGATTTAGGGGCGATCATTGGGACTGATTCGGAGGATTTTCGATAGCATTCTCCTTTCACTCGCCAATTTGTTTCAATTCCGTTAATATTCCAATTCTGAGTCTATTGTCTTTCACTCCCCTATCTAATCTAATTCCGATTCTATTCCGATTACGACTGCGCAGCTACGCAAAATGTATCACAATGATAAATTGCGGCGAGCCTCATACAGCTACCGGCGTCGTGATGCAGCAATTCAGCGATGCCAGAAGGAATAGCTCGCGCAAGCCGCATTTCTTCACAGTTAGTTCTTCGGGAGGCTGTATATTTTGCACGTAGGCCTGCTGTTTCCTGAGCCATTTTATTCTTAGTCATTTTCATTTTTGCCGAGTCATTCTTCTTCCAGCGTCTCTATCCTCTCCCCTGCTTGTAGAGAGGTGGACTGTCCACAGGTGGAGAGAGGGAAATTCTCCTAAACACCACCTGCCGAGGTTGGCAGGTGGAGGCATCACACAGACGCCAACGCTGATGACGACGCCGCCGCCGGACAGTTTTAGCCTTCATAGCTTTCCTGCTGCTATCGCATTAAAATTGACAAGACGATCACGAAATCTAAGGCAAGATAGCTGCGATAGCATTAGATTTGCCCTCGATGAATACTTTGATGCTTTTTATCTAACATAATACTTTTATGCTAAGCCGAGGCTTCACATACGCGACAGAAGTTTTGTGGACGGTGAAGGTGGGTTGGGGAGGTGGGTCGAGGGCGGCGTTAGGTAGGTGGATTTTACCTTAGCCAGAGGTGTGCGGTGAGGAGATGGCTCGTAGGTGGCGCTTCTGGAGCGCATAGGCTTCACTTACGGAGGCTTCGCCTAGACAGCGTGGACATGTTCGCCGAATTCTACTGGTATTGCTATCGCAGTAAAGATGTTTTTTCAGCGAGACAGTAGTGCAGCTTAGTGCTTCCAAATGTTCTGATTTTCTAAGGGCTTATAATAGGCCTTTAATACAAAGTGCCGAGTCCCAACTGGGCAGCATATTCTGAGCTCATGTCTGCTTGACCGAATACGCGAGAATTAATTATTTGTCCGCCCGCTGACTGCTTGGCATACATTAATAATTAAAACTAACCACATTGCACATTCTACCTCCTTTGCGTATTTTTCGCGATTTTGAGTAGCAGCTGTTGAGAAATGAAAATTCTCGTTTTCCTCGTATCAAAAACAAAAAAGAAAAGACGAAGAAATGAGTGTGTAATTGTCACACAAACGCGGAACAGAAATTTTACTGCTATGATCATTGTGACCGCAAAAAGTGGAAAAGGCTTTTGTTCACTTTATATGCGAAGTATACGCTGTAGCGGAGCCGTCCAACGTGAGCATCTTTAACGTGCCTGACTAAGGTCTGTCATGGACATCGAAAGTGTTGCGTAGGTGTTAGGTGATCGATAAATTAAGCCTGTAGCGCCGCCACATGGGCTAGCGCTTTGAGAAAGAAGAGTAGATGCCAGGCACGCGCCGAGTGGAACGTTGAAGGCCCAGCGGCAGAGCGGACGTGTTGTGCTGGCCGTCGCCGCTTATTGGGTCTGAAGCCATCTGCAATAAACGTGGGGCCGCGTCTAGCGCCCGCAGGTCCATGATTAGGAGCTTTCTACTTTCGTCAAGACCTCTGAGGCTAAGTACTGTTGAAGAGAAGAAAATTGTGGTAATGCAAGACACATTTTATGGAGAATAAGACGGTAAGTTGGAACGGAAATGGTCAGTTTTGTCAGTTAAAATTTTTTCAGACGACGTGAGGAGTGATTTGATAGCAAGTGTTATAGAAGGCAGGTGACATACAATCTTACCCATGGCAGTTGTGACCAAAATGAGAAGCATCATGTCGTCGCTCAGGGAACCTGCGAAATGACAATAAGAATGCGCATTCAGGTGTATAAAAACCAGGATCCGCTAGTGAGAAAAAAAAAAGGCTGCTTAGGCGCCTTCATAGATCTTGCCACGTTCCAGCGATGATGGGCACTGCTTCCCGGTGTTTCAGAAGTGAGGAGGGATAAGTCGCCCTTGTTTCGTGCTATTTTTCCTTCCCTTTCCGACTGTAGCTGCAAGCCAGTTTCTTTTACATTTTCCCCTCTCTGACCTCGCAGCTTCATTGGTGTTCCTAGTTCTCTCCCACTGACTCACGATCATTTTTTCTCTTTGAAGCACTAACTAATGTTGGTATGCAATTTTAGATTCAATGTTCGACAGTTTGAAAGTTCTTGTTTCTATTGGACGCTTTTCTGCTCTGTTTGTCTTTCTTTCACTCGCTATTAGCTGTACTTCGTATCCTTTCGTCAGCCTTTCGCCCACAGGGCGCAAACTTCGGACTTGCTCTAACTTTGAGCATACTTAGTACCAAACAATGCATACGCAAGCAAAAGCTTGTCTAATTGTTCCTTTGAACGTCTCTCTCATTTTTGCCATTCGCGATGCTTGGAGAATAGAATTAGCCCAATTTTTTTTTCACCATGCCTGCATAAAAAGACCCGTTTCATCACCGCGCCAAACGTTCATTTTTAAGCCGCGCTTCTCTAGTTATAATTGGCCTGGCTCCTGACTCTCACCACGTTAGTCTTTCTAGGCGTCTCCTTCTAGCCGAGAGTCCGTCTTCTTTTCCATTTTTAAAATCGCGAGCGCGTTAATCATGCTCTCCTTCCCCTCCGGTTCTTTTTCTTACGCGGCCCAAATCATTAAAAATTTGTCATCCCGTCGGATGGCGGCGAGAAATTGCTCTCGGCCAATGTTTCGCGGCCTGCCGAGCAGCGCGGTACCTCTAGGGGATAACTGTGGCGGCGACGTTTGCTGGGACGTCGCCCGAGCCGTAATATAGAGGACGTGCACGCTCGGCTGAGCGCGCACGCGCCTTGCTTTGTGCGTGCGTGCGTGTGTGTACGCGTGTGATCCTGTGGTTGCGCATTCTACCTTTGTTCTTATAACCGCCGCCGGGTATCTCTTCTAGAAAATAGGACAGGAACGTTTGAGAAATAAAGTTGAGGAAAGACAGGCTCCTAAGTCAGCAAGCTGAAAGTGAGGTGTGGAGGCTAAAAAGGAATTTGGAAGAAAAAAGTAATTCAGCGCCGCGGAGAAAAATGACAATAGTTCTGTCCCTCATCCGCGCTCCATCGTCGCGAAGAAACAAAAGGACGGAATCCTAGGTAAAATTGTGCGTGGAGGCAGAGAGGGAAGCCGATGCGCCGAGAAAGGAAAAAAAATGTTTCACGCTGCATCCGTGCGGAGGGTTTGAGGGAGAAAATTAGAGAGCATTAAATAGAAGGAGTTGCACTTGAGGAAAAATGACGCAAGGCTATAGCAGGGAAGGGCGCTCGCGACGCGAGGGCAAAGTTAATAAAGAACGAAACAACTTCAAAACTATCTTGCTCGAAGCAGGAGAAAAAAAAAAAAAAGGAAGAGGAAAGGACGGACTTGGCTGCTTGAGAACAACCGAGCATAACGGGAAAAAGAAGAAAAAATGATGTAGAGGAGGAAGAAGAAAACAAGACAAATGCGAAAGGAGGTGACGACAGGAAAGATATATAAAAAGAAATCTTAGCGGTGTCCGCGGGGACCCCCCCCCCCCCCCCCCCCCGAGCGGCTAGATTAAAACAAAAGAATGGAGCGCCTGAGGCGCATGTAGGAAATAATAACGATGAAGAGGACGCGCGAAAGAGCGGAAAAGAGGTATGAAAAATCTGGCAAATAAGAATACTGATAACAGGAAAAGAAATGCGGGGTTGTAAACTCGCATGAATTGAAAGACATAAAAAATATAAGCGACCGCGGCAAACACAAAAAGGAATCTACTTCACTATAGGGGCTGCTGAGGCGACGGGGGAGGCGGGAGATGTCTAAGGACACGAGGGACCACGGGTTCGCCCGGACCCTTCGGGCTGTTCACGCGTAGCGCGCGCACGCTCCTAATTAGCGCTGGCGAGAGGCAGCGAACAGCAAAAGATGAAATGTTGGCTGGCCGGGGCTTTGCAAACGCAGTGGTGTGGTGGGACCGGTGGAGATGAAAGAGGTGGTGAGCGTGCGAGTCGGGGAAATAGGGCGAAGAGGGATCTCGGGCGGACGATAAGAAGGCCGATGAGAAATAGGAAAACACGATGGGCTGCTGCTGCGTTAAACGCCGTAAAAGCTCTGACCGGCCCTTCCGCCCCAAAAGGGAACGATCGTGGGAAGGGAGGCGAGCGGGGTTGACACTGAAGAAAGGAGCTTGAGAAAAAACAAAAAGAAAAAGGACGGAACATACAACGCAGCTCTTCTCTCTTTTCACGTGCAGCGGCCACCCGGCTAATTGTTATTAACGCACTCTATGCCGTATATGCTTCCGCGCTCTGCGAACATTTGCTACAAAAAAAAAAAAGAAGCGGGTGAGAGAGAAACAGAGAGAGTAAAGCGATAAGAAGCAAACTTCTAAGGGATGAGAGAGAGGGGTAAGCTGTGGCCAGTTTCGAAGCGAAGGGAGGAGCCCGGGAAAAGTGGGAGGCGAAAATTGGGGAAAAAGGAAGATGAATGGAAGCCAATCGCTTCCGGGACTCTGTGGGCATGGCAGACTTCCCTCCCACTCTTCTCCACTGCTAAGCTATTTCTCCTCTCTTGGACCCTTGGCCGTTAGTCAGCCGCTGTGGCCTTAGTTGCGGGGCATGCGGGAAAGTGCTGATCATGACCTTTTTCACTGCGCGATACGTCTAAGGATATGTCTGAAGATGACCCTTACGATGAACGTTGGCTCAGATTGGGTATAGCTGACCACGCTGTCGTAATTTGGGTTGTGAACGCTTTGCGGTTTGAAATCAACAGACTTGCGATGTCGGCCCTGTCTCTGTTTCCTTCGATACAAAAGGAATAGTATTTTTTTCCTCGTGTAATCAGTCGGTGTAATTGCTTCTGAGACGCAGCTATATGCTGTCCAAAATGCTTGAATTGTACTCGCTTTTCACGTGAAGCAAGCCAACCTGAGAAACTTGCAATAATCATTTTACCGGCTAATTCTTTCACTGCCACCGTTCAGACATGCCCTTGATACATCAATTGGCGGCTGAGATCACTTGGCGACCCTCGGTACCGATTTCACAGGCCGCGAGTAGAAATAATGAAATGCAAGGGAAGGCACAGAGAAAAGAAATTTTCTACGAGGAATATTGATCTTCCGCTCCCATACGATGGAAAGTTAACGTAACTATGGGGACTAACTTTTACAGATGCTGACAACAGAATCATCTTTGTGCGTCTTTGTTCTATCCTGTAAAGCCTGTCACACTTGTATGGTTCAAGACAAGGTGAAACAGCAAACCGAATGCCTTCAACCAATGTTTATTCGCTCCAGTTTTAAACAGCGCTTGCTTATAAGGCGAGGGCCGGGCCATCTCTAGGCCCCTGTTGGCCTCATGCCGAGGCACTCCCACACCGAATGTTGCAGCATACGCCACAACTAGGTTATTATCGACATAAATTGAGCAGTGCCGCGCTGTTGGGACACCGGATTCGTGACTGAAGCACCTCGAACTGGCGATGCAGTCATTCGCGATGCACGATTCGGGGCTCGTTTTCACGCGGCGGTGAAACCGTAAAAGGGGCCAGGTCTGAGTCTGCGCGCAGTCGGGGAAGGCGTTAGCGACGCCGGCTGGTTTCATTCGCAACGTTCTGGCTCTATCGCGCTCTGAAATGAATACGGACGAGGCGGCAAATATGTAAGCCACGCGAGAGCCGCAACTGTTTTTACGAGTTTAGGACCGGTGATCGCTGCTCTGGCGTGATGTCCTTTGACCAGCATGCCACCATACGTGGGGCCCGTAGGGCGGACGGTATGGTGTTCGCGGCGCGTGGGTAGTAGTACATCGCGTGTCGTGCGGGTTGGAATCTATGGAGTTCTCTGTAACGTGGCGAGGGACTTCAGGTATATACCGGCAATAAAAGCGCATGGACACGGAGCGCTCGTACGTTCTCGTGTGCAGGTTGTGGTTCTATGCAAGGGAAAACCTTCGTGTGCTCGTTGAAGAAGGGTATTAGAGAGAGAGAAAAAGTATTAGCTCTTCGATCGGAGGTGCTTCGGTGTAAGGGGTGCTGGTTGGTTTGTGGAAACTACACGCGCATCCTGGATGGTGGTTGTTTTATGGCCTTCGACGAATGCGAGTAGTGTGCGAAAGGGAGACGGCGGAAATCACTTATCCGCGCTGCCTGTTTTGGGGCATGGTAGGAACTTTGTACCATTCGGAGAAAAAAGCAGTGGTGAAGTAATAAGTGTTTACGTTGGTATAGGCGTAAGAAAATGCGGTTTAACGCGCGGGAGGATGCGATATTTCAAAACTGTGCACCTGTCTGACAGGCAGCACTGCTTCAGAGGATAACTTGAAATATGAGAATGCGTTTTAGCGACGAGGCAGGATCGCCGCGAGGGCGAATGCTTCTTCATTTCTACGTTGTTTAAATGCTTAAAACATTTGTTTATTGAAACACAGTCGTTATGAAATAGTCCCCCATCAAACTGTATCTTTTGTGTTGCTAAGTTTCGTAATGTTATGTGACGCTGCGGGGCCATTTACAAAATTTAATTGGGGTTTGTCGTCTTTTTCAGTCTAAGAATAGCTTCAGATCACGTACCTGTAAAATAAAGCTGCCGACACACAGTGTTGTTGAGAGAAAATGAGCAGAAGTCAGAGTGTGTGCAGGTTAGCTTACCTTTTCAAACCGTAAAAAATAAAAAAAAACATGTTGGTAAATTGGCGTGCTGATTTTATTTTTTCTCAGTAATCTTGGTAAATATACGTAACGAATACTGTGACCCAGCTTAAGGACCTTAAAAACCAGCTCGTTAATTGAATAATCAGGCGTAATTACCGCTGGTGTTGCACCAATGGAATGTACCTAACTATTAAAAACTATGTCCACATATGCTTCGCAAGAAAAAGTAAACACAAAGCGCAATGTCATTATATCCTCAACGAATAAATGGTTCGATCAGAAACTACGTATAAATATCTCGGAATTATTTTTTCAGAGGAAACTACATGGACGGCGCATGTTAATAATGTAGATAAGAAGGGGGGTGCATCCCTTAGTTTTCTTCACCGTAATTTAAAACATATGCATAACGATGTCTGGTCAGGCCTGTTTTAGAATATGCCTGTCTTGTGTGAGATCCGATATATAATATTCATGTTTACATGCTTGGGCGTATCCAATCTGCTACCGCGCAATTTGTCATTGGACTCCATAATCGCTTTCTTAGCACAAGTAGTATGAACAGGAACTGCGCTGGGTTTCATTCTAAGAACACTGCAGGGCTGTCCATCTAGAGCTCTCTTGCAGAACGCCTAACATAAAGGCTGTTAATAAAAAGTGTCGCACCACCTGCTCAATCTGTCATGATCATACAGGAGTTTCAGCCTCATCATAATTGTTTCATCACATTATGTTTCTTCACGAATCGATCATAGTTAAAAAATGTCACCGTAGAAGGAATGGAATTCTCTGCGTAGTGAGCTGCTGAGACTCAGCACTGCTGTTTTGTTCTATAAAGCCTTGTATCCCACGCAATGATGCCATATAGACGCTGCGGCCTTTCTCTGAATAAAGAATAAACCTGAAGAACCTTTATTGCTGTTCAGTTAAAGGCTGGAGTTATGCCAATAATATACTTTTTAAAATACCAAAACCAGCACATCTGAGAAAGTGTTACGAATATATATGCAGAAAGAAATTTAAGAACCAGTCGGTGAAAAGTTTCATCGTTCGCTGGGAGGATTTAAAGTTGGAACCACGTTGCGAAAGAGTAAGTTGCGCAATACTTGACCCACGAGCGAGGCAACGCCCAGCAAATAGTCTATCGTGCTGTTTTGTTCATGGCGTTACCTGGAAAGCTTAACATTCAACACTATCATCTTTATCACGGGATAACATTGGGCCTATTGATAGCCATTGCGAAACGCTCTTCTAACCTCTGTACGTTTCAGCGCCGAGGGGCTTGTCGCATTCTCTCTTTGTTCGTAGATATCGCAAGATAAAGACTGCCGAAGACTGTTTCGTCATAAAGTTAACGAAAGATTGAAGACAGCCACGAAGCTACCAGTAAAGCATCCTGGCCTACACTATACCAGGTGTCCCAGCTAAACGTAACCAAGCTTTTAATGGAATGGGGTATCTGTTCTCGCTTCGGCGAGCGCGGCTTCGGCCGCTTATCTGTTTTTTGAGCAGCGTCCGCTCCGGCGGACGCAGTTGTTGCTGCGACGCGCGTCTCTCCTTTCCTCTCTCTCCTTCCTATGATCTTTTAACTCTCCTCTATCTGCACGTGGCAGCGGTGGTGGCTTGGCTCGAGCCAGTAGCAGGCCCGTGCAATTTCCTTTTCATACTTCTCTCAGTCACAACAACAACATCCAAGCTTTTAAAAAACACGGGGTGTCCTAGCCGTCTGAAAACAAATGAGGATTGTTTAGAGTCGCGTGGCCTAGTCTGCAGTATTTTTTTCGTTCTTCAAGGTGGACTAATTAGTTAAGCTTAATTAACTAACTTTTTAATTATTGACTTGAGGAACAAAGTGTCAATGGAAAAATTGTAGATCGCTTTGAGAAACAGCTTACTGAGATATGTGCAGCAAAGTAATGTTCACGTAAAGTAGTTTTTTTAGCGGCCTTTAACCATACCCCACACAATAAGGAAAAGCTTCCACATGACAACTGTGCCACTTCAACGTCCCAAGACGCGCCTTAAAGAATAAAATCCGTTTTTTTCTGAAGTCCTCTCCTCGATTAGACTTTGGGTGCACATTGGGGCAGTGAAGTGAGCGAGCAGCTGGTCACGTGACAACTTTCTTTCAAGGCCAATAAATGAAGCTACGTAAGTCGTAACTTGACGGAACAGCACTACTAGCGGTTTTTCGAGGTGATCTAGGACTTTTGCATTGACACTTTCTTCCTGATGTCAATAATTAAAAAGCTAGCTAATTGAACTTAACTACTTAATTAACTTTGAAGACCAAAAAAATACTAAAGACTAGGCCACGCGACTATGAACAACGCCGAGTTGGTTTCACTGGACTAGGACACTTCACCTTTTTTAAAAGTTTGGTTACATTTAGCTGGGACACCCGGTATCTTTGGTCATTATGTTAGTCGTGTATGGTTAATGAACGATGAATTATACACTGTTTCCCAAAAATTCTACTAAATAATTCAGGAAAGAAATGCCTATTAGTGCGAAAGCACTGCTCCATACAATCGAGGTCCCGTTGGTCATGACCGCTACACAAGTCCGCCGAACCAGAGCCTGTTGGGCCGATAGTTTCTGGCAGCTGAACAGGGCCGCCTCCCAGTCCTCTAGGGTAGGGGAAGGGGTGATGACCAACGGGATCCCGGAATGAGGGACTCCGCCTAGTATTGTAAGGGGTGAGACCCACTAGGGGCCTCTCTCCGAGCACCTCTCTGTAAAATACTAAGTAAATGCTTTTCACCACCACCACCAAACAATCGAACCCCGAGCAAGGATCTTGTCATCTTGTCTTGTGCTCCGAACTAACCCGAGTTTACCCGAGTTGCTCCGGTAAGTTCGGAGGAGCGTCGTGCAAGCTGCAGCCAATAGGAGGAGGGCGTCGCGCCACCTTGTTCACGTAACCTTGTGACGTCATCACAACCTGCCATGGTTGGTTGGTTTATGGGGTTTAACGTCCCAAAGCGACTAAGGCTATGAGAGACGCCGTAGTGGAGGGCTCCGGAAATTTCGACCACCTGGGGTTCTTTAACGTGCACTGACATCGCACAGTACACGGGCCTCTAGAATTTCTCCTCCAAAGAAATTCCAGCCGCCGCGGCCGGGATCGAACCCGCGTCTTTTGGGTCAGCAGCCGAGCACCATAACCGCTGAGCCACCGCGGCGGCACAACCTGCCATGGCAGGTGGCAGTTAAACTAATGAGTGATCGCAAAAGGTCGCTCGGAAAGAGCAACATGAGTCGCTCAATCCCTACCGGTAGCTGTGAGTGAAACAGCCACCTGCCAGTACAGTGGCTCATCGCTTAACCGCTGCGCCACTCCGGTGGTAGTGGTATGAGTACTCGCCGCGACGTATGCCTGTTAAGTAGAGAATACCAATTCTCCATGCATGGGCACTAACTCATTAAAACTATCGCGTCATATTATTAAGGCGGAGCTTAAGTGTCCCCTTCAATTCAAGAATGAACACCGGCTTTCGCACATCTACTCCGTTTAACTACGTTAAACCCCTACCACTTTTTTTTGAAACCAAAAATATACGAAACAATGTATAAACATCGCAAGTTCTATCAATGGTCGTAAAAACATAAAGAAAAGGTACGGCGGTACCCTCTTATTTTAAATTTCGCCATTATGAGATTTTCTTAAGAATTATAACGCTAACGCCGGATTGTTGGCCAGTCTTCCACAATTTCCTCGAGTATGCATCTTGAACAAAAAGCAGCAACACGCGAGCGCATAACCCTACACGATATCACAGTTTCTTTCATCGGTCGTGCTTTTTGATTTACCTCCTCCATCGGCCACATGCAGTGTTCCGGGCGTGCTCGAGACCCATGATTCACTCCACGCGGCACTCTGGCGTCTTTGTGATCCTCCGCCTTCCTCGCTCTCTCTCTCTCTCTCCTCACTTTCTTTATCTCTCTTCCCGCCGACACCACAACTCTTGCTCGCCGTCTTTCTCTCTTTAAAATCGGCGCTCCTCTTGGTTAGAGGCCACGCCGCTGGCAGCGTGTGTGTGTGTGAACGCCGTCTCGCGGGGGCCGTTTGTTTTGATCAGCGCTGATTCGGCGATTCATAAATACGGCTTTGCCTTGTGGGGCCGCCGAGTCGCGTCTTCTTCCTTCCCCAAACAGACAACGCGTACCCAGCACGCTCTGGCTTGTGTGTGTGCGCGCGTTCTTTTCGGACGGCCGCGAAGCGCCAGCGGTGTCCCGTCGGAGGAGCTGCCATGAACTCCGGTCTCGGCCTTCTGCTGCTTGCTTCACGTGTCTTCCCCAAAGAGGAGCTCTTTCTTTCGCGGAAGATATGCCGGAGAGGGCCTTTTTTCAGCGGCGGTCGCTCGCCTGGCTTCCTCGAGAATAGGAGCGGCCGCATGGCGATTTGCATGTTGCTGCTCTCTGGCCGTTCTGAATACGAGGTGGGTAGGAAACTCGTGTTGGCTGGCTGACCGCTTACAGAATGCGCGAGTACTTCAGCACCTGGAATCTCTTGTCGGCGTACATTTGCGAAGTTCACAAAGATGAGTTCCTATCCTACTTTCCGCTGAGATCGTGAACGGTTGAATAGTTCTTTGATTGTCACTATGATATTTGTCTTTTTTCTTGATAGCAGGAATGTTTGTTTACTTAGGCCTGAAAGAAACGCATTCTCGTTCAACTGTTTTCGACCGCGCTGCAAAGCACATACGAGTCTGCTTTGAAACTGCCTTAAAAATAAACTTCTAAGATCATTAGAATCCGAAGTTTATCAGTAGCCATGGTAACAGATTCTTTGACCTAGATTTTTTTCGGCAGTTTCTTTAGATGTACAGTCCAAAAACATCCACTCTTAAAAGTTGCATCTACCGGTCGAATACACCGTTCAGTCCTTCCTCCGCATATTTTTACCTCCCAGCTGTCTCTACTCCATTCAAACAAATTCCTCCAATATCTGCAGAGCAAACAATTCGACAATATCGCACTTGTTTGCAGGGAAGTCTTCTTGCATACACGGTACCACCGACTTTACGCAAGACAAACCCGCGGCTAATTCCCCGCTCCTCGAGAACTGCTGTGCATCTCGATGCACGCAGCAGCGCCTCCGAGAACAGTGCTGATCGGGGACCGAGCGAAATAAAAAAAAAAGGAAAAAATAGAAAGAAGGGACGGCGGAGACAGCCTGTGTCGTCTAGATAAAAGCAGGCGCCCCTTCCCTGCTTCAGCTGCGCTATGCGCGCGGGCGGGCGGCTGCGCGAGAGCAGTTTTCCGCCGCGAGGGGCAGCCCGCGCGGGACGCGCGTGCCACCACGAGTCGCGCTGCCCATTGATATTGATGCGGCGGCTCTGTCTGTCGTTTGCCTTTTGTCCGCGGCCCGCCGCCGGCGCAGGTCTCGCGGGGCAAGGGCTCGCGGCGGCGATGTGTCCTTGTTAGCGACGCTGATTTGACGGGCTCCGAGACACGAGCCGCTATGAGTGCGGGCGCACGTTAGCGCCAGCGAGCGCGCTGCTACCAGCGCTCCACGCCCGGTAACCTCCTCATCTCCCGCCTCTCTTTCCTCTTGCCGCCCATCCCCTTCTCTCATTCTCGCGTGGGGAAACAGTGCCCTATAGTTCTTCTCTCACCCCTTCCTCTTCCTTCTTTGCGTCCCCCGCTTTCCTCGTTGTTCACCGTTCGCTCTCTTCCGTCGCCACTCATTCTTCCGAGGAGGAGGAGGAGGAGCGACCGCCGCCTCGTCTTCCGCTCAAATATTTGCCTTTTGCTCCTCGCAGGAGATACTACGTATATACACGCTGCCGCGGTTGTGTCATTCTCGCGGTCTTCCGGAAGTATATTCCGGGAAGGAGAGACTACCCTCGCTGTAACTGATTGCCAGCTTCATCTAGCTCGCGCTCTGTACTATGTCGCTTTATTCACCTGTGCTTCTTTGCTTGCGCGGGCGTTCTTGCACGTCGTGATCAAGTGAAGAATCGCAGATGCGAGCGCGAACTCGATTAAGCGCGCCGTTAAGGATTTCTTCCTTTGATTTTATCGTTCTCTTCGGTTCTTCGGCGTCACTGGGGCTCGTTTACCTCGGGCGCGTGTCTCGTTCGTGTGTCAATTTAAAGAGTTAGGAGCTCTCTGGTGGCGGGTTACACTTTGAAGTGTGTACCGTCTTGCTTTGGCTACACAGGCGCCGGTGTTATTACTTTTGGATGTGGTGCGGTCAACTCTTTCCGTTCATGTGCTTGGTAACTCGAACCTGTTCTACCGCGGGCGTCTGCACATTCAGGTTTCGAAAATCGCGTTACTCGCTGAAACCGCAGCTCCGTCTCCATTAGCACGACAGCGTGTGCCACGAATCGGCGTTGAATCCTCGCTACTGATGTCGCAGGTCCCTTCTTTTCGTGTATCTATTCACTTTCACTCGGTGACAACTTCGCGCATTGATATTATGTTTGCATGTTACTGCGCCGAAGGAGAAGCGCACCACGTTGTGTCTCACTGCAAAAAAAAAAAAAAGGAAAGAGTGTTGAATGTGCCCCGCAGTTCATCGCCAGCTGCCTCTCTCTTTTGATTAAAATAAACGATAAGTTTGGTCAGCATTAAGCAAGCTTCGGGTATTACGGTTAATAAAAGCTTTCACTTTCTCAAGGTAGAACAGAAAGTAACGTTCATTTTGCAATTTGGCACAGCGCGGTGCTGTCCGTTTTCTCTTTCCTCGCTGCCATGAAAGAACGCCTGCGGCTCGTTTTACCCTCTTCAGAACTTGGTTCTCGCAATCCAGTGCCCAGTATGACAGTGGCCGCAAGGCATGTCTTAAATGCACAACATTAGCCATTGTTCTGGCCGTTTACTGCACGAAAACTAATACTTTGCCCAGTATGAGTTTTGCCACGTCTATACATACAATAATGTCTACTTGACGCGTCACTACGCATATAGTTCTTTTTTGTTTTGCTATACACTGCGGGTTGAGTGGTAAAAATAAATGGAGATAAAAACAGGCAACGCAGCCCAGTATTCTTAGCAGTGAGCAGATCGTAGATAAGCACACAAGCTTGTCGGCTCTCGACGAGTCGTTCTCGACTGAACCTCATGGCGAGCGCGTTTGGCGGCATTCCCTGCGAGGCAAGTTACATTAAGGTCAAGAAGTTGCTGCTAGTTAGTCAAATGTTTTAGGGGAATCCCCCAAGGTGGACTTATTGATCAATTCGCTCTCGCCCTACCATAAACTTGCCGTCCCGGTTAGCTCAATTGGTAGAGCGACTGCTCCGGTGAAGCGGTGGTCCCGGGTTCGAACCCCGGACCAGGACGAATTTTTCTTTAACTACGAAGTTTCTGAGAAAGCTGTATAGCTTTCCTTTGCAGCCGTAAGGCTGCGCTCGGGTGGATGTCAATGAGTAATTACTCCCTTATTGCTGCTAGTTACCTCCACCTGATGTTGGTGGTACCAACCTTACAGCATATGTAGTGTCATTAATTACTGCACCGTAAATACACTTTAGACAATGCTTCCAATATCTGAGAGAAGTGCTGCCGAAATTTCATAAATATTGAAGCTGAATATTTTCGAAGCTTCCTTGCTCGCTTTTAAAGCACAACAAAGAAGTATATTTTACGGCGCATTGATTCATACGTCTGAATGCGAACTGAAGAGCGCTGGAAATGCCGTGACACTGTTCGGTGAGGTTCGGTTCCAAAAGAAGTTCTGAAATTTAGAAATAGGAAAATACAACAGACTTTTTGCCTTTGTTCAACGCGAAAGGTAGCGGAGATAGTTGCACACCACATACCACACCTCGTTAACGTCCGTGTAGCCCACATGGTTTAGGGTAACGAGAAGGACGTGTTCCAGGTGACACAGTTTCATCGGCTGCACCAACGACCTGCCTTTCAATTATCGGCCAGTACAGACGTGAGTTGAGTCTGGGCTATTTAAGCTATAACATACAAACTACGGGGGTGAAGATAATTACGCTGCAAACTCTGAAAAAGCTACCACTACTCTACAGCTGCTTTCAGTGAGCCAGGCTTGAGGCTGCGCGCTAATAACCAGGTTGTGTTCTGGCAATAGCGGACCGAACTTTGTACTTGCGTCAGCGAAAGTGATCGCAAAGCAATAAATGAAGAAAAAAAGAAAAAAAATAATTGAGAAAAATGACGAACATGTATTGTTTTACGCACCATGATTGTTGAGCTTCGCTCAATCGCACGTTCTCACTGCTTCCGTTGGTGTCTCGGGAAGCTAAGCGGGAACTGGCTACAGCGCTCTTGCAAGCGCTCCAACGAAGTGCTAAAGATAGGCTGACGAGCTTATTGCCACTTCCGCTTGAGAGATAACTGACGATCAAACAGGCTGCTATTCCATGGAATGAGTGACACGTGCCCGAATATGCTGACTGAAAGTGATGGCGCTGGTCTCTGAAAGGCATAGGCTTAAAAACTATGCGTGAGTCACCTTTATCTTGGAACTTAGGCTTACCTTCGAGCGCCTTACATTCACCTAATTAATGCTCAGTTTTTGTACTTAACAGTGTGCATTAGCGCATTTTCTGTTCCTGCCATTGCTTGCTCCAACAATGTACTTGCAATTGAGCCCATTTTTAATTTCCTTTATATTCTTCCTATAATTTCAACAACTGGTTAGAACGAAGGTTTTTCTTCATATCTGCGTTTGCCGGCCGGTATTAATACATCTGTTTACCTTAAAATAAGATTGATGGGAAGTAATAAAATCAAATTCAATCGGAAATTAACATCGAGGTTTTTACGGGATGGTCAATTACTTAAACTAGAAGGAGCCCAAACTAAAGCATAAGACGGACGCTGTGAGGAGGGAGCTACTCCGCAAATTACTCACTAGTTCGGGTCACTTGACGAAGTTCCGAAGCTGCGAGGCGTTGTCTCCGGGCAGCCTACGCGCTCTGCCTTCGCTACGCGAAGTGATTCCTGCCCCGGCAGGAATGGCACCTGTACGTACCTTCGGGGCCTAGAATGACAAGTACAGGTTGCAATGTCGGTGGCGGACGAAAGGCGAGATGCGCGGAAAGACGAACTGCACAATGGCTACTGTTCAATCAGGTAGAGGCGCTGATGTGTCACATGGCTCGTCGTACCTACACGCGCCTTGTTCTACCGTGCATACCACCGGCATCAGCACATTGTATTTCAATGCAATGTCGAAGCGCCTGTCCTACCTAGTTTTTCGATACAGGGCAACGTATATGGCCTGTTTAAGCTAGGTTGCGCCAAGTTTTAAAAATGGCAACGCGTTCTATGAATATTCAACTAGTGCAGCGTTGTAGGCAGTTGTGTTGACTATGCCATAATATATTTAATAATTTACTGCTTAACAAAAACGAACGAACTTTTTTTACTGTTAGCTTTAACCTAGAATTTGCTGGACAAGTTGAGAAATGCCCATTGCAGTTGTTTTCTTCACAGTAACTTTAGCGTCGTACCTCTTTGTGGTCATGTAATAAATCCCACGGGATTAAAAAAATGTCACGTGACTATGTGCCCTCGCATCGCTCTGTGAGCGCGCTCTAAAACGTGCCCAGAATGAGAGCACTCGGTTACACAAAGCCGTAACAAATAAACAGGTCACTGGCTACAGCGATGGTTCCGCGATGTTCGCTGACACTTTGGTTTGTTCATCACAATGTTGCAGCAGAAGTTCGAGAACGACGTCGCCGTTTGTTAGCATAGCAGACATGATTTCTTGGTGTGAAATGTTGTCGCCAATATATGATGGGGTATAACGATTCTAGCAAAATGGAGTGATTACACGACATTAAGGCTTTTGTGTAACAAGGTTCCTTCCATCAGGGCGCCTTTGAATGCGAGTCATAGCGTATAGTTCCGTAGCAACAAATTTCGTGGACTTTAAGCTAAAAGAAATAAGAAACCATGCTGAAATAATTTTGAAGAAAGCAATTAAAATCGGCATTGCTCCACATGGTCAACAAATTTACATTCAAAATTTCGCGCTAAATTTAAGGGGAAAAATTAGCTTAGCTAACAAATCGGAAGTGCGTAAATATATGCTAACTTAACCAAGGCGACTGCTGAGAGTCTTTTACAAGTCGCATCTTCCTAATGCACGTTGCCATTTTCTTTAACTTGGTGCAAGTCAGCTCTAACACCCTGTATGGATAGAGAGGGTGGGGGAAGGCACCCGACTGCTGAGCAGCCGGGCAATAGAAGAGGCAATGGGCCAGCACCACCTGGCTCGACTGGCTTGGCGCTGAAGGGGAAGAAGAACAGCGGCTTCTGGTCGCCCAGGCGGACGACATGTTCGGCCTATAAATTATGGTCGAATAAAAGTCTTTTACTACTACTACTACTACTAGGTTCTCTCTGACTCTTGCAGGTGTTTTTACATAGAACAAATGAAGCATCGCGTGTACAATTGCCGTGGGCACTTGTCAGACTCGGTCTCCTCTTGTACGTGCGGTGATTCCCTACTTACCCCTTGTCCCTCACGCGCAATAAGAAACGAAGCGTTATATCGAACAGACTAGGCAGAAAAGTTTTACTGAAACATGTTCTTATTATAACGCGCTTTTTTCATTTGTAGCCAAACAGTCTGGAACCGCCTTCCGCCTTCATTGCTTCGAACACCGACACCAAAGTATTCACAAGCATAATATATAACCGCTTTTCTCAAGTATGCTGGTTTCTCTGATGCCATTATTGTTTGTACCCGCTCTTCTTTATAATGCTTCGACGATTAAGAGGAATGAAATTAAATGAAACTGTCTGGTGTGATGGCGTACAAGCAAAATGTTTCAAGCCATCGTTGGCCTCTTCGGGCGCGTAGCTGTTTATGTGAGACGCAATGCAGCTGACTTATTCCTCCAGTGTTGGTAGCTCCTATTACTTGAACGTGTAAGGCGTTTCAAAGAGCACGTGCTAAGCCCCCATTCCTTGGGTTGAGAGCCGGTGTTGAGGGTCGTTGTAATCGCAGGGTGTCGGGTGGTTGCCGTGGATGAAGGAGGGTGCATGGCGTGCCTCGGCAATGACAGTGAGAAAGCAGTATGCACGATTTCTCCTCTGAGGCTGTTCGTTGGCTTGAACGGCAGCCGGTGTAACAAAAGCAATCTCAGGCAGTTCTTTTTGCACAATGCGCGATGCAGCTGCTGCAAGTGCTTCATCTGCAGCGGCTGTAAACGCTCCGCCCGAGCATGCGTGCAGAATCGCCGGTGCCAGGATCCAGTGATCCTGTTCCTCTCCCTCGCAACTCCTTCCGCTACTCGCATGACGACCACCCAGAACACATGCGTAGACCTCGTCTTTCAGAATCAGGCCTTGGACCAACACCTCGAACAGAAATGCCGCTTCTCAGATCACAAGGCTTCCTTAATTACTGTCAAGGACGGGGAAAGAAGAGAAATCTGAAGGGCGAGTGCGGCTTGAAAATAGAGAGAGTGGTCTATGACTGTACAGTCTTTGTCAGAAATATACAGCCAAAGGGGTTTGCTTCCAAGCCGTGTAGCGGTGCTCTTTAGCACATCTGACAGTCCTAAGCTTGGGAGGGTTGAGAACTTAAGTTCCGCCTGCAGCGTGAGGTTAGGGTCCCTGAGTACGCAAGAGGAGCCGAGCTGCAGTGCTCAGAAGCAGACCCCTTTGGGCTGTATGCTTCTGACAAAGATTGTACATGCAAAAAAGTCTTTCTTAATTTTTTACTTCGAAATGAAAACTTCCGAACATCTGCGCTGACATTCGTATTAGCAAGTATCGTAATCGTACAATGAGCATTTTTTTTTTTCCGTTATGCGATTTCCGACTGGACAGCGCCTTTTAGACACTTCAGATGCAAGTATGACACTATATTTACCTTTTCTGATGAACCTGCGCAAAAAGCCACCAAGAACCTGACTTTTCCGTTATGGATATTTAAGCCTATGATGGTACTTTCAAAATCAAAGTTTGGGACACATTAGTTAGCGCAATGGTTTTATGCTGCCTCGTCTTGATATGGTTTACGCAGGGTTCATGTTATTCTCGCTTCATATGCATGCAAAAACCATTTACTCTATTCTTCATTAAGTTGCCTAGGTGCCGAGAACCTTACGATGCAGTGGTAGCGAGCTGTCTCTTCTTAAGACTATATAGAGCGCAGTACCAACGCGGGCAAGGGAAGAAATGAACTTCCTCTTGTCGCATGGACTGACGTCTGGGATGGTATGGTACGGTATGGTATGGTATAGTATGGTATGACATGATAAGGTGTGGCATGATATGGTATGGTATCGCATGGTATGATATGTGGGGTTTAACGTACCAAGGCTTCACATGAACTGTAAAAGACGCCGCAACTAATTTAGAACACCTGGATTTCTTTAGCGTGCTCTTCCATCGCACAGCACGCGTTTTCGCATTTCACCTCTGTCGAAGTGCGGTGGCTGGGGATTCGATTCCGCGACATTGGGATCAGCAGCCGAACGCTTACTGAGCCACTGCAGAGAGGTGTATCTCGGTGGGACCGAGTGCTCGCGCACCTATGTTTTTGTTTTCTGCAGGAGAGCATTTCAGAGTGTCAACTACAACAGTACCGTTGAAGCTTCCGCCAACCGCTAGAGCTCCACTAGTGTACCATAATTTCCGCGCTCCATTAACTTGGTGTACTTTGCGCGCTTTGTGTGCAGCATGTAGTTTTATTTTTTTACTTAGCGCACCTTATAATTTGTTCTGTGCGCCTTCTCTTTCATTGTATTTTATGCAGTGAGTTCCGTCTCGCGTAGCCTTTTATTTCCCTCTTCCTCCGTTCATGTCCTTTCACTTTCCTTTTTGGAGCAGAAAGATATTGTGCGCCTTCTGGGGCAGTTGCAGGCCTGTTCCTTCATCTTTCTTTTGTATTTTCTTGTGTCTGTATTAATGGTTGGTTGGTTTATGGGGTTTAACGTCCCAAAGCGACTGAGGCTATGAGAGACGCCGTAGTGGAGGGCTCCGGAAATTTCGACCACCTGGGGTTCTTTAACGTGCACTGACATCGCACAGTACACGGGCCTCTAGAATTTCTCCTCCAAAGAAATTCTAGCCGCCGCGGCCGGGATCGGACCCGCGTCTTTTGGGTCAGCAGCCGAGCACCATAACCGCTGAGCCACCGCGGCGGCGCAGCAACAACTGCGTCCGCCGGAGCGGACGCTGCTGAAAAAATCAGATGTTATCAGACTTGATAATGACAATATGGCGGAGGGTCTTTTACTCTCGCCTCGACACGCAATTCCAGATAGGACAAACTGGCCCAAATAGCCTAGCCAATGCGAAGTCAGTATACATTACCTCCTACTTACCGCAGTGTCACTGACCAGCAAGGAAAGCAATGCAGTCCAGTTCAAGTTGGCCGCAACCTTGCATACTCGAATTCGGCCTGTCGATGACACTTGAGCCACGCGCTCTGGAGAAATACATCTGCTGTTCTGTTAGTCGAGAGAAGGCAAGATTTATGGAAACGGTTGGTTGTTAGGGGCAGGATAAGAATTGGCGCGGTGGCTGGTTAAACGCTGGGGGTAGAAATCGTTACAAGCAACTCCCTCCGTTTGTTGTGTCATGTCTGGTATGTGGGTCACACATTCACGAGAAGGGCAGCTGAGAATGCGAATGTGCTGCTTTTCTCGACGCTCTGTTTATTGCGGTCGTTAAAGAGAACCCCGCCATCCTTCCGGCCGATTTGATCAATTAATTAAGGCATGGAAGCTGGCGACCCGAAACTCAAAGTTGATTAATGGCCGCGACTCTCGCGCCTGGCTTCCGCGAAGCTCTCACGGCGATGGCTTTTGAAATAAAAAGAAACGAACAACAACAAAAAAAAAATACGGAGAAGAGAAAGAGAGAGATTGATGAAAAAAATAAAGAAAATTGGCCATCAGTGCGAAACCAAGACGAGCAGCCCGGGGAAACTTCGTGTCTGTGCACGCCCATCATCGACAGACATGGTTCTCGTACACTGAAAAATATGCGCGGATGGGGAAAAGGCGCGCGCGCCCCTGAGAGCCGTTTTTAGGGAATTAAAAATCGACCTCGTTATGCAGATGGGCCGGCGCGTATTAATGCGCGTCATGTATGCCGTCGGAGACCTCGTCGAAGGTACACAATGTGTGGTCCGCGGTGCGGTTCTCGCTTGCCGCCGTAGCGGCGGCTCCGATCCGTGTCCGTGGTCATGAATACGCCGGCCACGCATCGGGCGCCGCGCGGGCGCCCTGCAGTGATTCGAATTTCAAATTTTGTTACGTGGCCGCGGATCGAGTATTTGTCGGAGAACGAGCTGAGAGTTTCTTTCCTCCCCGGTTTTTTCTCCCACTCCCACCATTTTGCTCACCCTCGCCATTCGCGCTTTTTATTGACCGTTTCTTTTTCAGTTTCAACCATTTGTTTCGTTCTAAACTTTTCTGCGGCGCTCTCTGCATACAGCGTTTACTGTGGGAAACGCGATTCGGAGAAAACAGTGTGTGCACAGCAAGCGGTGTTTCGCGTATTGTGAGTGTCCTGTGACGCGATCAATGTCGACGGTTCCCACATAGTATAATTTCAGTTTCGGCCAGGACCACAGCAAGAAAGTAACAAATAAACAAAGAGTAAAGAGGGTTGCGTTGCACAAAACAGGACGCGGCAGACACGAACTGCAACACGGATAACAGAGCGACGTAATGACTTCTCTCACTGTCGCAAAAAAGCATGCTGTTTTCGGTATAGGCACTTTTCATGCAATGGTATCGACTGGATGGGGCTTCGCATAATTTGCCTCTTTATTAATGACCGCTGCACGAGGCCTTTGCTCGCGCACCCATTAAAGTTTGCGTTTGAATTTTTATAGGTTTCCATCAGATTTATTTCCCTTGATCGGAATCACGGCTCTCGTTTCTCCGCGAGCTCTTGCATCGCATTGAGAGGAACGGTCTGCATGACGAAACTGGAGTGGCAAACTGAAGAAATGTCTGAGCTTGCGAATGTCACACTGGAGGCATGAGTCAGCGGAGGTAGCCATAGCGCGTAACACGCTTTCAGCGCTCTTGGTTTATACCTATACGTAACTCTAACTATACGTAGTTCGCACTGCCTTGCGTTTCATCGCCCATCGTTCGGGCATGATGAACACATTTTCCTAGCTTAACAATGTCAAATTAAAAGTACCTGCTCGATATACAGCGCACTTCGATCACGAGAGAGGGGTGAAGAAAGGAGGGCTCTGGTTCAAAGCTGAATGACAGCGACAGAGATGAACAGAAGGAAGAGCTCGTTGTTTTGACATAGAGACACCGTCACGTGTCAGAAATTATTATATCATCAAATCCGTCTGCACTCCGCCTTTCACTGCGATATACGCTCTCAGTAAGACTGAATGATGGGGATATTCTGCTTTCGTCTTCAGGTCGTTGACTATAGCCTTCTGCTAATTCTCCACCACAGCTGCTGCCGTCCGATGGAACCTAAAATGCAGAAGTGTTCGTGCGCCGAGGTTTCGTAGCACGTAAAGAACACAAGTTGTCGAAATGCTCTGCAGCCCATCCTTACGGAGCACCTCATTTCGAAGGTGCAGGCTACGAACGTACAAGTTTTTTTTTTTTTTTCACAGAAATTTTTATGCTCAAAGGACAGCTCCTCAATAGTGGGATTTGAGCAGGAAAATTATCTGCGTACATCCTTTCTCCCGTTCTTTCATATATTTCTCCTCTCTCTTTCATTCTTCCGAATGCAGAGTAGCGAGCAAGAAATACATGCGTCAGCTTGAAGGGCTTATGTCTTATCGCGAATTAAGTTTATCTGCGAGTGATAGGTGAAGAACAAAATATGCTAGCGATTAGCTGAAAACATCGACAAACCGGACTTTAATAACGGGAGGATGAATGTGCCGAAAAAGCCAAGAGCATTTGCTTTTGATCTTCATCTGTTTCGAATTCGGCAAGTTTTAGACGTGCCCGTAAGACACTGCAAAATAATATTAATAAAACAATTAAACTTGGCTTAATGCTACTCCAGAAACTTAGAATGAATTATTGAGCAGTTGCAGCAGTGACTTAACGCATGCCTAAATATATACGTGTATTTGATAAAATAGAGGCGATTTGTCGCGCAGGGCTGTAGCGAAATAGTAATGGATTCTTTTTTGTTGCTTTTATAGCTCTTAGGCAGTCGTTATATAACGCTGTAAGGGGCACACAAGCAATATAGTAGTATCACGAGGGTGATAGTGCGGCAAATCACGCGGATAAACAATCTAAACAAAGAGGCATGGTTAATGCTGAGTATGGTGGCGAAATGATGCCTAGAAAAAAAAACACATCACATGATGGCATCAGCAAATATCCATTTTTAGGGCGCCAGTTAATGCACATAGAACGTACTGGGTCCAGATCAATTCACTTACTGGTAGTTAGAGACTTCGAAAACGTTCAGCGTGCTACAAATACACCCAATGGCACAAAATCTTAATTGCGAAATGCCACTATTAGCTTGCACTACTTCCAACTTCCTTAAAGTCAGAGTTATCTTCCAAAATAGTCTCAGGGCGCATAAAATCAATGCCATCGATTTAACAGCCAACAGCATCGAAATAGGGTAATTTTCTGCGCATTTAGAGAATCAGCGAAAGAAAATGTGCGTGATATTTTACAATGCGTACGCATGGAGCGCATTTAGTCGCGGCTCGACACCTGTGTCTTGTGAGCATTTTTTTGCAGTATGCCATAATTTCGATATCACATATGCTTTTTGCTTGCTAGTTCGAGTACGTTGTCAATTTTACTGTGGTGAGGCCTAATGCTGCTCATACTTGCCCCCCTTTCTGTTTCTCTTTCTGCAACTTTTCTGTTCTTGTCTTGCCCCAGCCGGACGCAGCGATAGTAAAATATACCTGTCTTCAGGCCGTACCTGTCAAGTGGTTATCACAGGCTTGCTCTTATTATAGACCTAATGTCTGAATGTGGGTTGTTATGTAGTGTCTGAGTATGTGTTTATGCTAGCAGAGCCTGCGCCAGTGAAGATGCATGTGTGGATGATGCTATGGTCCGAAGGAAGCGTATCAGCGCGAACACTGTATAGACACGCATGAAGAGAGAAAAAGCAAAACAAGGTGGGCACAAGTGCTAAATGAGTTACTTCTTGGTGGAAGTACATCACATAAAAAAAAAACCGGGACACTCAATTCCATTATGTGCTGGCAGTGTGATAGCATTCGAAGGCGTTGATGCCTTTGCCAGAAGTGATTGGTGGGGCTTGTGAGAACCATGTTGCTCTTACTGAGCTCTTCCCGTCCACCACCTGCCATGATTGGAAGGTGGAGAATTCACACAGACGAACCTGGTCTGGCGACTTCACTGCCGGTTTGGCGATGTCAGGATTCTCCTGCCAGTGGGAATTCTCTGTTCTGGCGACGTCACTGGCGACCTAAATGACCGCTAGCCAATCAGAATTTTTCTAGACGACTCCGGATGGTGCCGGGTTTTAGCTCCGATGACGGTTCTATGCTATGGCAATAGCTATGCACAGAGCAATGAATTATCGTTTGTTTGTGTTAAGGCACTAGCGCTAGTATGCCACCTTTACATATGTTCCTTGCCAGTATATGCCACCTAGTAAGTCAGTCACCCAGCAATTGTTAATCTTTAGGTGGAAGTTCGCACTAGAAGACGCAGCAGTGAAAATTTTAGATACGCGGAAAGGCGCATGGTTTAGCCATTAAGAATTTGTGATTTTCGCATCTTGCTCGCAGGTAGTAGCAAGTTCTGGAGCAGTACCTACGCCCTCGTCCTGTACTGGGTTTCACTGCACCAGTCCAAGCAACCACACTGAAAAAAAAAAAAGAGCACACCTAGGCTTTGGTGTTTTTAATAATATATATATATAGCTTATGTATATATATTTACAGCAATACAAGCATCAGCAACAGCAGCAGCACTTTTTGTCGCGCGAAGAAAAAACAAGGAAGAAAAATAACCACTGGGAGTTGCGAGCTGGAAACATTTCACTACACAGAGAGTTAAAACCTCGAAGTCGAAACAGGGTGCGTTTTCATCTTGACGCTCTTCAGTCGGCGCACCGCCTGGGATGTGTGGAGACGAGAGTCTGAAGCGCTCGCGTCTGTGTGCACGTGTGTACAGTTCTGGGCGAGGGAGAGGAGAGATGCGGTGTGTGTTTCCCGCTGAGGGCAAGGACCGGGAAGGGCCACGTGGGGAGCCTCGCTTGAATGTCCTCGCTTGTCGTCCTGGTTGGTGTTGAGCAGCTCCCTCGTTGAAGCGCTGTGAGCGTTGCAACGAAGCCGTTTGATAACACCCTCCCTAGACTGCTGTTGCGTTCAGCGAGCACTGGGAGCGACAGGCGTGACTGGGGTAAGAGCCGTTGGCCACGCGTAATTCTCGCGGGGCAGCGCAAGTGATTTTCGGCGTCTGTGAGCAGTACAGAAGTGAAATTGGAACTATAGACGGCGTGGCTTAAAGTCTTAAACACTTACATCGAAGCATGCAAAGTGCGGACAAAAAGAAAATCGCTTGAGCAGAGTAGAAATGACGATCTGACAAGCAACACAAATGCAGCTCTCTGAAAGTAATCCTTCCACTTCATGGCTTTAGTAGAGATTCAGGACACAGGGCCATAATGCTCTGAGACAACTCAGCACAGTGATAACTGAACCGACTCGCACAGTAATGGTTACGCATACGAAGAATATGAACTGGACAGGACGCCGTGTAGTTATGGCATCATCATCATCATCACCACCACAAACACCATAATCAACACACTTTATAAAGCTTCTTAGTCTCTGTCTTTCTCTTCACCGACATCTCCACCACACTCACAACAAAACCTTAAACCTTTTCATCCATTTGGACACAAATTTTTAAAAATTAATGTCGCCCAGCAAGAGATCTACATTTGGGCGAAACAAAGAAGCAAGCTGTTTTTGTGCACGCTCTATAGCCTCGCTGATCGTGCAGCTGCCCCGCGAAATACGTCCGCCGGGGGCAAACAAAACGCGGCTCAACAACAGTCCTCTCGCCGCACCTTCACCACCGATGGATCTGCCGGGCCCGCTTGCTGCGGCTTACTGCGCAGTTTGGGCCCCCGGTTGTCAGCCTGTCGCGTGGGAGCATCCGTAGCTCACGAAGGCGGACACGACACCAACACGAGGAGGCACCAGTCACTCACGATTGCCGTCGCATTCACAGCGTAGTGTGGTGGTCGGATACGTTCTCCTTTTCTTCCTCGCTTTGTCTCATGCCGACGTCTTCCACGAGTATACACAATGAGTTCCAAGTGCGCGCAAGAGCCACCACGACTCAGGTCAAGTGGCCGGCGATCACGTACTGCTAGGGCTAGTTGCCAAATTTTCCGCGTTTGAGAAATAAAGGCAAGCGCCGGTAATTCTTTCCTAAAGGAGAGAGTCATTAACGTGAGTAAGATCCATGAAGCATGCTTTCGTCTGAGAATGTGATACTTTTCTGTTGAAAAGAAAGAAATTAAACGTAAAATTTACAAGAGTAACTGACATCCTGTGGCATGCGGTTGTTTAATGGTTTGTCCATGTGAATGAATTCTGAATATGTCGATGGTGTTGGAAATGAAAGGGATGGAATGATAAAAGGAAGATGCAGAAAGAAACCTGCTAAAAATAGATTTACAGTGGTATATATGCGATCTGTGGTTATGGATGCTATTCACGAATGGCGTTCGCCCGACATAAATATTTAACCCGCAGGGTTTAAATTGACCATTCTCGGCAATCGCCATGGATAGAAGACGCATTAGAAGTTATTATGTATGACAACTGCCGGACCACAGTGGCGAATAGTGGTGAATAGGGGCAAAAAAGGGGGCCATGGTTGAAGGTTTTTAGAGAAGCGCAGATTTGTTTAATGAAACATGCTTAGTTATTGGCTTCAACATTTCAAGTGATGGGACAGGTGTGGAATTGAGAAAGGTGTTTATTGTGTTTATTGTGTAAACGTAGATGGTAATATGCGCTAAAGCGCGCATCACAAATTGACCATAATCTCCTAGTTCAATTGGAGCTCTTGCGAACGCTCAGCTGAGAGAGGTGTAAATAATTACGTACACATCATGAGAAATTTTAGCACGAACACGACGCGCCCAGCTACCTGTGCTGATTGCCCGGTATTTGTAGGAACGCATATTAAACAGTTTTAATCCCATAAAGAAGCTTTAAAGCGAAACCTTACTTCCTTCAGCAACGGATATGGGGTAAAGCGCCAGCTTTCTTTTCTTCGGGGAGGTGAGGTTGATTTTAGGCTTTACTCATGAATAACAAACAGAAATTTTACTTTTAGCTTTTGTATTTGGATATGTGCTTAATTTTCGTGTGCTTTGCACGCCTCGGTAAAGCTCCCAACTCTTACTACGACGGTAATCACTTTTGAAGCAAAAGCGTGACGAAAGCAGGCTTCACGGAATCCTCTCTTTTTTTTTGTTTCTATGTGCACCAACTTTATTTCTTCACCGCCTTCAGCTGCCTGTGTGGATTTCCCGAACAATAGCTTGCCAACTAATGCGGTTTTTTGAATCCGGTATTCTTGCTTCCTACTTATTCTTGATTTCCTTATTTTCTCGTTGGGGGCGTGGTCGGTGCGCTTCAAGCGGTGAATTTCACATCGGGTCGGCTAGGCTTTGAAATCCTAGCCTCTTGTCTTGACCAGACCGGAGACTGGGAGTCGCTTCTTTGCTCTCACCCTTGTCTGACTCCGCCTCGTTGCTTCCTCCGTCACCGCTGTAGTTGTCAATTTCCCGTTCGCCTTCTCTAGGTGCGCAAGAGTCCAGCCTATTAGTCACGCCGTTGTGCAACTAGAGCGCGGAGCGAAGCGTCTTCAGGATCCACCACCAGCACACGAGTCTCGAGACACCCCTGCTGTTCACTGCGAATGAAAGGAAGGAAAAAGCATCGAACCGTTGAGCCAAAACACTTATAAATTATGTTTTATTTTCGCGAAATACTCTCCCCTAGCTTATGACTTTTGTTCATGGGCGTTAGAAGAGACTAACTACTTCGAAGAAAGCTGCTTCACAGTGAGACAGCGATTACTTCCAAGTTGATCGCCGTTGATTCATACCATCCGTCCCGCTGACATGTTGACTGTATAGTGATTATAGCGAAGGGTTGTGGCTTGATATAAAACTAATAACGGTAGAAATCGGATAGTAGTAGAATTCGAAAAGAACTGAGGCGTCATCTTACTCCTGTCTCATTCACTCTTGCCTCCCTGTCATCTCACTTCTAACTGTACTACACCGTGAGAGGGTACAGGTCGATGGGTCAAAATATTTGCACTTTTCCAGGAACCCGTCGTGCTATACTTCACAGGAATATTTATAACTTGCAGTAACGTTCACAATTTAGAGGCGAACTGCAGAGATGAAAATGCATCGGTGTCTACCCCTTTTTTGTTTTTGTTCTCTTATTTTCTAACTCGCATGGCGAGCAGCGCACACGAAAAAGGACCGCTCCGACCTTTTCTTATTCGCTGCTACTGATCATGTTGGAGGAGATGCTACAATGATCGGGCACAGGTGTACAACGTCTATAATAAAGGTATGGCACAGACGCCAAGTACACTGGATTTTCGACGCATTTTTCAGACCTCTAGGAGACAACTTGGCAAAAAAACACCAGCACATGATAGCGAAGCCCCGAGGTAGCCACGCATGGAGCGCAACCGCAGTTACAGGGAACAAATTTGAACAACGCGGGCGGTTTTGGGGGCGGTAATCTATCCGCACTTAACGCCGGACGATATATCTGGAACGACAGAAGGAGCAGTTATGTTTGCAGCACGTTTTTAGTCTAGGCAGTACCTAGGCTTTATTACAAAACGAATCAACGTGAAGTGCGGAGCATGTTTGAACGGCCCCTCGCTTTCACGTGTCTCGTCTGACTTCAGATATCTAGATGCGTCTTCTCTTATCTCCTCTCTACCTTAGAGCACCGAGTGAAGCTTCCAGCAGCACAACACCAACCAATTCCTCACCAGCCAGCCACGCAGAGGAAATAAAATAACCCATCTCTGCAAGCAAACGCAGCGCTAGGTCTATGCAAGCCGCTCCCGCCAGACGCAGATATGGCGGCCACTTGAGCAGCCTGCACTTCTCCGAACTTCCCGGAAGGGGCTTCAACTGCCTCTCCTATATTTGTTGCTTCCCGCATTGACATCGAAGAATTCAAGTTAAGCTCGTGGCGGCGAGTGAGTCGCGATTTCAAAGAAAAGTCAAACTCTTTCGCTATGGATCGCCTCTACGTTGAGTTAGAATCACTTATCCGGTGACTCTAGGTCGAGTGCACTTGCAGCGCCATCTCGTGCTAAGCGCACTAAACCGATTGGGTCTACGCGTGTCCCAATACTGTAATACGAGTAAACAAAACTAGGCTGATATAATAAACTATTATATTTTAATTCTCTTCGAACTTCATTAATTTCATTTTCGTCGTGCTACCACAAACGCCGCTCTATCACCGGGGTCGGCCGCTCGACTTTACGAGTGACAAGAAAGAAATAAGTCTGAAGGTTAACTGCAATTTTATTACAACTATGCCAGGTTAATCGCCATTGTTATCCCTGGGTCAAGACTCGCAAAGCTACCTGTCCGCCTTCTTTCGCAAAATAGGTTAACCTGTCGGCACGTAGTTTGACGCGACTGGTGAGCTTATGGCACCGGTGTATTGTCAACCCCTTATGCGCGAAGTATTTTGAACCGTTTTCTTTGATCCGGAGAGAGAGTTTTGATATCTGTGCACGTATGCAGATTTCCTTATCGATCATCACATTAATGCTGACGGCTAACAGAGTTGTTCTATATTTAATACTGCTATAATGGTATGCTAGCGATCGAATGCTGTGCAATGACAAAACGTTGTTATGCAAACTAGGCTTCGTTTGCTGTAATGGTAAACTTGCGGTCGAATGCTGTGCAATGACAAAACGTTGTTATGCAAACTAGGCTTCGTTTGCTGTAATGGTAAGCTTGCGGTGAATGCTGTGCAATGATAAAACGTTGTTATGCAAACCAGGCTTCGTTAATATGTGCATTGAAACTTTGAAAGATCATCGCGTAGCGTTTTACAAATAGAGAGAGAGAGAGAGAGAAAGAGAGAGAGGCTTTTTTTTTAATAAAAAAGGGGTGGTTTTGGCGAGCGCGTTTGGCTCGTCAATATGCTACTCTGGGCAGAGACGGAGTTCGGGCGAAAAAAGGCGGAAGGAGACGAACGCAGCAGATAGTAAGAATAAAGAGGCAGGGTACAAACTGTGGGCCTAGAAGTTGGGTGAAGCTATTCAAAATGGCGATAAAAAAAAGAGAGTTCAGAGCTTCCCTGCAAAGATAATGTGTTGAACATAGATAAAAAAAAATGTTCAATGCTCGGCACTACCGCGAAAGGTACCTACTCTACATTTACATTGTGTGTTACCGTTATTATTGCGAAAGCAATACTACGCTCATGAACGGCCTTTCGCGTAGCGGCTGCCGGTAGCCACGTTTGATCTTTAGAATGACCTCTGACGTCATACCAGGGTGAGAGATGGGCTACCAAGTCGAGTCGTCGCGCAGCGGCGGCCGGTAGCCACGCGTGATATTTAGAATAACCTCTGACGTCATCCCATGACTAGTGACGTCATGGCGTGACGTCATACCAGGCTGAGAGATGGGCTACCAAGTCGAGTCGTCCCGCAGCGGCGGGCGGTAGCCACGCGTGACCTGTAGACACGGAGCACTGCGTTCCTTCCTTCTGTTGGAGGCGCTGCGCTTTTGCTTTCGAAACCTACCAGGCTTAACCAAAGCTAAGCCCCCCAATTTCTTTTGTACCATTTATGCACACAGTAAGGAGAGATTTCGATCCCCATTTTTTCAATACATCGCTCTTAATCATGCAAAACAAGAACGGGCTTCAGTACTCGTAAACAGTGCAACGCACAGAGGGGACGCCGAGAAAAGCGGCCCCTCCCAACTGCGCAACTGTCCATTATACACTCACGTGACGAGGCGGCCCCGTCGGAGGCGAGCCGGAACCCGGATGAGCGCTGGTGCGCCCCCTGGACGGTCTCCTCGGAGCTCAGGGCGACGACGCGCGACTGCGTGGCCGTGCACTTGAGGCGCAGGCCGTCGCTGTCGCTGAAGTGGCGCGCCTCGACGCGGAACCGCAGACCCAGCACGGCCGCCTGCGTGCCGTCTGCGTAGCGCACGTTCGGGAAACGCACCGCCTCCGGGCCTTTCACCTGCGCGTGCGGACGTGTTGTGAGCACGCTCCGTAAGTAGACGCAGCAGCAGCGGCCTCTGCAGAACACGTCGAACTGAACGCGGAAACCTCTGTGTGCAGAATGCAACTAATAAAGATTTCTACTACTACTACATAAGAAAAATCTTGGAGATCTGGTTTCAAATTTACAGCTTCGTCTTTCGTACTATCGGAAATGCAACACCAGGAAAGTTTGAGACCTACCGCCCACTACCAACGTATATGAAGAACGACAGCTTTCTTTATGGGTGCCAAAATAAGGAATGCGCTTCCGCTTAGGATAAATTAGGCTTAAACTCTGCTCCCTTCTGGCACATGCATGCTGTAAGCTAAGCTTTTTCTACCTGCTGTCAGCATCCGATCCTACAAAGAAATTCAACACGTGTTGATATTTCTTGAATGGAACCAACTGCTCCTTGCGATGTTGTTTTCCTTTACATTTGCATTCATGCATGCTCTCTCCTCGCTGTTCCTACGGGCTCATACAATATCTCACACATATGTATTGTCATTTCAAGTACAATTACTTAAAAACGAATTTTAATTTGAAAAATGATTCTTTTGTCTTTGTGCATAACACCCAATTTTTGCCCTGCGTCGGGCGTCTGTGGCGTCCGTGAGCTATTGCAGACATGAAAATAGTACCGCTGTATAACACAACGAGCCTTCTCCTCGAACCGATGTCATTCGTGACATCCGCCGATCCCGATTATATCAGGATCGTGGCGGCATTTGAGTAAATGACAAACACCAAACGCTAGAATTGTAATATATTGTTGCATTACGACATATCATCTGTATGATTCTGCAGGGAGATTCCATAATAATCAAACTGCAAAAATGTAGTTGGAGAAATTACACTATTGAGACGAGATTTTATATACGCCACATTAAGCGAGCCCGACAAATTACCGGGAATCACGTTTTATTTTCTTCTTTTTAGCATATTCGTGGGCGAAAGATGTAAACGTTACTCGCTTACATGCTCGTTAATCTGACCATGTAATCTGCGAGCATCTGAATTTTTATAATTTAAGCGGCACTCTTTTGGAAGTTGTCGTTTATTAAACGAGAAAATACGAAGCCAAGTGATGAAAGAAAGGATTACAAAAAAATTATCAAACATTCCAGATAAGCTTTCTCACGAAAGCAGAGTGTTTATTTGGACAATTAATTCAAAGACATTGGCTTTCATGACCCGAAAGTTTCAGAGCATAGAGAGAACTCACACTTTCAACTCACGTACAGACTCCTTTGAACACTTGCAGTTGCTGCAACTCAATTAATCTACACTGAGCGTCGAGCTAACCCAGTGAGTATCCGTCCCTTGTATGTGTGACGCAAGCATTGATTTGCTGTCCAGGCAACCGAAAGCATGGAGCTTGTTGCTCGACATGGAAGTTTATTTCATGAGCACAGAAAAATCCTACCTGAAGTGCTTTTGCCGACCGACCGGTAAAAGTTGAGAAACTTTATCTAATAATTAATTTTCTCCCTTCGGAATAAAAAAGCGTTTAAAAGTGAAATGCTGAAATTTTAGTGCAGAGAATGGTTTCGGCGTGATTGTCTCGATTCAACCTGTCCACCGTGGGATGACAGAAGTCATGTATTATTAAAAGGGGCAATTGCGATGTTTGACGCAAGAATAATATTCTCTACTGCGATTAATTTTGTATGCTTCTGTAGACTGGAACAGCCACTGCAGTCGATAGGACAGAATAAGCCTCCACAGTTACGTTTTCTGTTCTCTATTTTATTAGCAAGCCTAAAAAAATTTTTTTTTCAGACTAAGTGAAACAGTTCAGACTATTGGAAACATTATGCAATTACTATCGAAATATTCTGCTATTGATCTTAGCGCTCGCGCACAATAAACAGCAACTTGCTTAGCGATTGTGCTTAGGGATTTGCGGTAGCGCTTCTGACGATCAGATGTTTTGTGTACTTCCAGCGAAACAATATGCTAATTGTTGCGAAACGCACAGAAACCGAAGAAAAATGACATGACTGTACATTTATAAGGGAGAGATGATAAAGATAAAAACCAGTGGTGCATCTAGAATTCATAAATGTCATGTTCGAATGAAAAATCCTGCAGATCGCCGAAACTTCGAAGTGTACGGGAGTCCAGAAGCAAGCTTTGTTGTTAATGTATACGAGATAAATGTGTGCTACCCCTCAATTAATCAAACATGAATGCATGAAAGCTAGCTGTCCGAGAGGCCGTATACATATACAGTACGCCTCTCTGGCTCTGTTGCAAACTTCACTGACATTGTTATATTCGGACAACAGTGCCGCTGAACACTCCAGCGCATTAGCATTCTGACGAATTGATAGCCTTAAGTAGCAAACACAGGGTTGATGGTTTGGAAGCCGACCGCAGGCACCAATTTAAAGATCGTAAACTTGCGGGTGATCTGATAGAACACATGCAGTTAGCGTTAACTCGACGCTATGGGAGGGGATGGCTGAAAACGGGTGCAGTTATTCGTAATAATGTACCTCACTTGTCGCGAAGGGTATCTTGCATGCGTGATGCCATACCTTGGTTTGTCGAGACTAGTATGTTTTCGGATAGCAGAAACAAAATAAGAACAAGGGTTTATCGCTAGGTTACAGTTTTTGGGGACGGGCGAGTAGGCCGGAGTGAGATAACGGACATAGCTTATCACGCGGCTAATACATGAGAAGGAAAGTGCACTTTCCAATGTGTCTTGCATCGCATTAAGTGACTTCGAGCAGCAAATGCAATGCGAGTGAGGCGGTTCAGTATGAAATTGAAAAAAACGAATGAAAGAGAAAACGTCGACAAAAAATTGATAGTGAAGCATCGAGCAAGACCTCACTGAACTTGCCTTGTTCAACGCAGTTCACTGCCCTGGCTGCAGTTCGAACGGTATCCTCTTAATATTAGCCATAAAGATTTCTTTTTTTTTACTTTTCGCCAATCGCTATGTCATCGTGTGCAAGTACCCTAGGTGTACATCACATTTGTCGCCGCTTTGAACTGCCTCAAGAGTGCTTTCTTGCTTTTTGTCAGTACCGTTGCTTCTTCTAAAGCATTGCTTTGCTCCAATAATGCTTTCATTCTTCTCCTTCCTGCCATGTAATCGGCTGTTTATTGCCTCTTTTACCTCAAATTTCTCTTTCTTTAGTCGTTTATTCTACGGCACAGTTTTCTGAGTCTCTTGTTAAACGATAACAGCCTTGCTGCGTTTTCTCAATCGAATGTAAGCATAGCTTCACCTTTCTGTACGTATGTTCGAACCAGAGCGTGTTTTACATCCAAAAATAAGCTTGGGCACCGTGTTTCTGTAATATTTCTTACCAGAGTGGCCGAAAAGCCTGGATTTGGTTCACTGTATGTATGGCCAAGAAAGCACGCTTTAAACTCCCGTACTTTCATGTCGGGTATCATGTATCTTCACAATACTTCTCATCAGAGCTCGCAATACGCAATTCCGCATACGCAACACACAGCACGCACTACAGGCACGCACTATTATTTTGCGTTGGGTGTCGTGTTTCTACGTATTGTTTCGCCCCAAAACACTCCTTATGCTTGGCTTCGCCGCACTCTGGTTGCGTCCAACAAAGAGCACGCTTTACAGGCACCTGCCATCGTGTCGGGTATTTCCGTAAAATTTCGAGCCAGAGCTCGCGAAAAGCATGGCTTTGCCGCACTATAAGTGCGCTCAAAACAGAGCACGCTTTACAGAAAGTTGTTGCTGTGTCTGTTAATACCTGTATTATCTGCGTAACATTTCACTTCGGAGCGCCGCCGTGGTGACTCAATGGTTATGGTGCTCGGCTGCTGACCCGAAAGATGCGGGTTTGATCCCGGCCGCGGCGGTCGAATTTCGATGGAGGCGAAATTCTGGAGGCCCGTGTGCTGTGCAATGTCAGTGCACGTTAAAGAACCCCAGGTGGTCGAAATTTCCGGAGCCCTTCACTACGGCGTCACTCATGGCCTGAGTCGCTTTAAGACGCTAAACCCCCATAAAAAAAAATCCCCCTGTAGCTTGCGTGGAGGTGATCGCATGCACAACCTTCTCTCTGTGTTGCATATTTGGGCAGTAATTTCAAGTGGAGGAGCAACTGTAGTTCTAATACTTCATGAAAGTGCATCCGCAATGATGCGTGCAGATACCAGTCATTCGATAAATATAGCCGCCATCAGTCATGACCGCAATTTACTGAAAGATGCAAGAAAAAAATACTGATGGAAATATTAAAAATACATTTGTCTTGAGCAGCTTGCAAATGAATAATAAATACAATAAAAATAAAGATGGCTTAGAATTATTTTTTGCGTCTTGTTAAGGTGTAAATGCTGAAAGTGCTTCGAACTGCATGAATTAGTAGAGTGGTGTTAATTGCTGTCAAGTTTAATCTCTGAACGAAGAAATATCTAAGATAAATAGGACACTAATTGCTGAACTTTTATATTGCATGAGAACTGAGCTTTCAGCGAGCTATCGTAAATGCGAGTATTATTAGACTTCATAACACAATTTTACGTCCATGGCATGCAGGCATAAAACTTTCTCAGCCTATGTATTCTCACTATAACAACTCGGTCAGTCATTCGACAGCTTATTTGACTAACCCGAGTTTGAATAGGATCTTTTTAAAGGTGAACTGAAGAGGAATCTGGACTCGTATTTTTACCGCCGGAACTCAATCTACACGTTCCGAGCGTTCTTAGAAACTTCAAATTATTGCCCTGTGCGGCCGATTTCCCTAATTTAAATCCGATTAAACGTCCGGCTCCCGCCCTAGTTTTTGAATTCCCCGCATGCGGTGGGAGGAGTCGACCAACCTTTCACCCAGTCCCGTGGCGGCATGCCGCTCTGCCATAAGCGGAGTGATACGTAGTGATCGGCGAAAGCAAAGAGTTCACGCGTATTTTTATTTTCGGGGGTCTAATTTGCAGCTATGTAGTCTCTGACTAGGTCTATTTATTCACGGAAACCTAAAAAAAAAACAAAGTAAAAGCGAAAGCAAAGCCGCCACGCGACTGCCTGAAAGGCACTCCATGCATTCGTCGACTCCTCCCACCATCTGCGGGGAATTAAAAAAAAAGGCGGGAGCCGGTTGTTAATCCGATTTAATTAGGGAAAACGGCCGCACAGGGCAATACGTCAAAGTTTCCAATAATTCTAGGAACGTGTAGATCGAGTTCCCGTGGCAAAAAGACGAGTTCAGATTCCTCTTCGGTGCACCTTTAATGAAGTCGAGAACAATATGATCTTATTTAGCGTCAGAGCGACGCATCTGTTCATGATAACCTCTTGCTGCGCGCAAACGCTTTGCGAGGACATCTGTGTTTCATAAGAAGCGCTCACCTCGTGATCATTGACGAACCAACGGAGTTCCACAGGATGCTCTGTGATGATGGATGTGCAGTTGACATCGACATCGTCGCCAACCTCATAGCGCGACTTCTCGCTAAGGATGCGGGGGCTGTTGGACTCCTGCGGGGCTGTGGTCGAGGAAAGAGAAAATACGCTGAATTCTAATAAGCCTGCTGAAATACTTCAGACACGGGGCTACGAGTACAGCTGCGTTGTGGCATTACAATAAACCATCAATAATAAGTGCAAATTCAGGCTTTCAGAAGAACCTGTAGCAAGATTGTCTGATGGGCAAACTTTACTTTGGGCGTAGAAAGTTGGGCTAGTTGGTTGGTAGTACTATTGTGATACATTCCAGCGGCTAAAAAGACAGGGACGAAGGTAGACGAGACAGGACGAACGCCGGACTTCAACTGAGGTTTATTTCACAAACAGCGATAATATACAAAAGGGGGCGCAAGGAAAAGTAATCCGTGACAAGATTAACCCATAATCAAAAAAAAAAAAATGCAGAAGGCTCCTTTGCCATGCCACTCATGTTTTCCACATCGGCGCACCTACTGTTTATCGCCTACCTGGCTGAATCCACCCGTTTGCCTTCAGGTAGTCTATTTCTTTTTTGTGTAGCGCCACAGAAGGGCTGCTGACGCAGTTTTCTTTATCATTGAAAATACTGAACGCTTCAAAAATTTTCTCGGCTATTTTGAGTCTTAAATCTGCGCATCACACTTGTCCTTTCTAGAAACGCCTTGCATGCTGGCTTGTGTGAGCAACGGCGATGCATCAGGTCTCACACCACCTCAAGAAGGTCGGCGGCAAGTGTGGCGTGCGTGTAGTATTTTCGGCCCCGGAAAAGCTGGGACGCATGTGCCGCCTGGTGAATGACGCCAAAAAGAGGCCTACATGCAAAATTAAGCACATCAAACCTCTTGTTCAATGTGAAGTTGGTGTTGTATACAGCATCCCCCTCGCCTGTGGCAGACGGTATATCGGACAGACGGGACGCTGTCTCAACGAACGCTTGCTAGAGCATCGCCGGACAGCTCATTCCTTATCTGGCGGAGGTCACCTAGCTGACCACATTCGCCGTTGCTCACACAAGCCAGCATGCAAGGCGTTTCTAGAAAGGACAAGTGTGATGCGCAGATTTAAGACTCAAAAGAGCCGAGAAAATTTTTGAAGCGTTCAGTATTTTCAATGATAAAGAAAACTGCGTCAGCAGCCCTTCTGTGGCGCTACACAAAAAAGAAATAGACTACCTGAAGGCAAACGGGTGGATTCAGCCAGGTAGGCGATAAACAGTAGGTGCGCCGATGTGGAAAACATGAGTGGCATAGCAAAGGAGCCTTCTGCATTTTTTTTTTTTGATTATGGGTTAATCTTGTCACGGATTACTTTTCCTTGCGCCCCCTTTTGTATATTATCGCTGTTTGTGAAATAAACCTCAGTTGAAGTCCGGCGTTCGTCCTGTCTCGTCTACCTTCGTCCGTGTCTTTTTAGCCGCTGGAATGTATCACAATAGTACTTTACTTTGGTGCGATACGAACTCCCTCCACTAGCATGACGATTAGCGCGAAACCCCCAGGCGTGAAATGCGAGCGATGCGACTGAGAAAACAACATGCATTTATTATTTATTTGACAAACATTTGGCTTTATGTAGACTATACGGTACACTCATTGAAAACGTTCGGTGATTACTTATGCCAAAGTTAACCCATGCTATGTTGGTGGACGCATAGCACTCACTCAATCTGCCCTTAGACTGCATTTGAGCTCAGGTCTTTTTCTCTCCTTTGTTTGAGCTTGTGCAGTATTTACGATAGTTATGAACTAATTTGCCGCGCCAAGCAGGCATGTTATCTCAAAGGAACAAGCCGCATGTCGTCAGAGTCCGGGATGAGTGCTCTCAGTGGGCAAGAAGTATGCGTTTAAAGAGGAATCAAAGGTCACAAATTTAGCTTTCAGGTACCAAAGCAGAACAAAGTTGCTCCTTTGATACTGAAGCAATAGCGAATACTTCCCTGAGCACTTAACGAAAGATTAATGCACAGTCAAGTTTTTTATCCTTAACCTTTTGTGCTACGGGGATTGTGGAACAGCGAAGAGGGAAAAAAATAAACTTATGGGCCAGGGACGACAGCAAAAGTTCCTAGTTTTGCTCGTCTTAAACTGTTGACTAAACGGATACGTATTTACCTCTTGTCTTTTGGCCTGCAGAAAAGCCACAGGTGCCTTATTTTACACCCAAGCTCTAAGATTTAGCGAAATCAGTCTACTACAGGTTGCTCCTAAGTGCTCATTTCATCAGCTGTCACAACATTTACAAGAAATAAACGGCCGGGTTTAGCTGTCCTGTGAAATAGAAACCTGATTGCCGCCTTTGTCTAAAGCCCGACATAAAACGTATGAAAGTAAAGAAAATTGTAAACGCCCAGAAAGTGCAATTAGAGTGAGTACGCAAAACTGCAACACATCACAACGGCCAAGAGCCGTAACTGATGAGAGTAAGTGACTTCTCCGGCTGGCCGAGCAGGCGTAGCACGCTGTCATCGGACGTACCCCGTCCGCTGGGCGGTCCTTTTTCTCCGATGACGAGCTCTTCGCTGCTGCGCGAATGAGCTTGGGTGACGAACGACGTGCACTTGAAGCGGATCACCTCGCGAGACACGTGCTCGGGCCGCACTTCGAAGTGCAGCGTGGTGGACGTGCTCTCCAGGCCGTTGTCGTGGCGTGTCATGCCGGCCCGCATCTCGTACTTTGCCGGAACCTGTGCGACAAAGAGCGCTCTCCTGTTCAAACCACTCTTTTGAACTTTGTACATCGAAACGAAGGTACAAAATTCGCGCCCGAAATAATCCGAAAACCTCTCCGTGAGGTCATGAGTTTGGAAAAGCCGCATGACCCTATGGATACACGTTGTTTGTTGCGACCGACTAGACAGGGCGTGCTGCAGTAACTTCTCGAGAAACGCGACCTGGATAAATGTGACCACGTAGGCAGCGATTAACGTCAAACGCCAGCTACGACGTGCACGCAAGGGCTGCGTGCTACACTCTGCGCGTTTTCATAGTACCATCATCCATCAAGACAGATTGTTGCCCTCAGTATCCACTACGCAAGCCATCCTCGTACCCTTTTTTCCGCCTTTATCAGGGAATAAATAAAAATTTGAATTAAAGACGCGAGAGCACAAAGTACACAACAAAAGTAAGCGAATCAGTGTAAAATGCTGCTGCCGCACGCAGTCTAAGGAGGGGCAGAAGAAGCAAGCGTCCGACGAGTTTTAATAATGGATGTCGTTTTGCTATAAATTAATTACCCGGAATCTCTCCGCGCGCAGCCCACGCCCCCGCAACATTAAAGATAAGGCGCTCGAAGAAAGTCCTCCCGCCGCCGTCGCCGCACCTCCTTCGCGCCCTTGCCTAACGGCCCTGATTAATTATCGAGCGCTTCTTGTTGACCGCGCGGCGTAACCTCGGTGACAGACACACACCGCGCGCATACGTAGTACATGCCCGCTCCGCGTGCCGGGGTGTATGGTAGTCCGGTGGCGGCGGTCCTGCGTGCGCAGCTTCCGCTCGTCTTCCTAGGCGAGCCCTATAATGCGCGCTGTACAGAGACTTCACCACCGTGCTTGGCCAGAGGGAGTGGGGCTCTGAATGGAGTGTGGAAGGGAGGCTACAGAGCCCGTCCCGGAGAGGGGTACAAAGCCAGCAGCGCGGTACGACGCGTACAGCCGCACGCGACGTGTAGCGGTATACGATACACACGTGCACGCATCCCACCGCTGTACTTTTCCTCTTTTGCTTTCCTGGCCGCATGCAGCCGCGTGGTGCCGCGCGTTGTTTCGGCGCGTCCCACCTTTGCGCGGCGTCCGCGTGTTTCTGTGTTCATGCGTGTGTTTGCGCACGTGCTTCGGTGCCTCACCCCTTTGAGAGGCAGGCTTCCCTGCCTGGCAGCTTTAAGGCAGGCTCTGTGGCAGGGATGACTGAGCGCGCTGGCCGAGAACCATTAGCAAGAGGAAGGGGAGGAGGGGAAAGGGCGACCACTCGCAGTGGCCCGCACACAAGCGCAGCCTGCCAGCCGTGCGGCGATCGGCGACCACACCCAAAACGCCGAACAGGCAGGCAAGCAGGAGAGAGCAGCAGCGGCCGCGGAGGCAGCGGCTCGCCAGCACCTGGCCCGCTCGAGGTTGTCCGCCGAGGGCTTAGCGCTGTCACTCGTAATTCAAGGCGAGTGTTATGGCGTGAGCTATATACGGGGGCCTCGCGGGACCCGCTGTCGAACGCGGCGAGCAACTCGCTCATTCGGTGCGATAGCGAGCTTAGCGGGAGAGACGTGGCTGGCCTGGTGGCTCCCGAATCAAGCGACTTTGTGGGAAGCATTGATGCAAATTCGGGGATGAAAAGGCACCGCGAACAGCAGCGCGGACGCGAAAGTGCATGGACAAGGACTGACACGGTGTTTTCGCGTTTTTTTATTGCATCGCGTTTGAAAACTTTCTCGGCGCCTTTCTGCGGGTAATATTCAGCGCAACTTTTAGCGATTCTTACCCTCTGCCGTTTTTAGCGTATATTGGCGCTTCGGCTTGAGACGGTGTTAGTGAGTATGCGCAATATATATATATATATATATATATATATATATATGTATATATATATATATATATATATATATATATATATATATATATATATATATATATATATATATATATATCCACGAATACTCTTGCGATTTCGTCACTCAGGGTTAGTTCTGTAATGGGTTTCTTTGATTTCCTGCTGGTTCTTCTGCGATTCGGCGCGTCGCATCATGTCACCAGGTCGCGAGGCTCAGACATGCGGGCTTAATCCCGCGTAATCTACCGCTGCCAAAAAAAAGCAGCACTGCGCGTGCCGGCGGCCAGTGCCGGGATCCTGAGCCAGACTGGGCTTGTTTCGCAACCCCATAGCGACAGACCTACCTCCAGGAGGCTTTTGTGATGCAGGGCACAAAGCGAGCTTGTTATCGCGCTAGGACTTGCCTTACGACACTATCGCTTTTGCTCTTATCGTTGAGTTACGACTGAGAAGGACCTTTGTTCATGAACGGCGAAGTAGAGCTTTAGGAGAACCTGGCATTAAATTGATCCGAGCAGCTGTTTTTGGAGCGCGTGTGTACGTGTTTGGAGCTAGCAAAAAACAGAGAGAGCAAGTGTACGAGATCACACTGCTTATAAAAGAAACAGGACTTGATTATAGGGCGAAGAGGGTCATCACCAGTACTGTACGCGTACATTTCTGGGCTCTTGTTTTCGGCGCAGTTCGCTGAGTTTTTTCTCGCGGGGACCCCTTCATCAACAGGGCCAATTATTTGTATCATGTGCGAAAAGACAGAAGGAGGCAGCTGGTCTTTGCTTCGCGGAAGCCTACTGGTGCAGAAATACGATGTGGCGACATCTTGCGTGAGATTGTGCGACAGTTCGCAAAATGCTGTTCTTCGCGTGAACACTGCACGAAGTTACGCTGCTTCCGCTTACCGCGCCCAAAGCTTCGAAACATTATAGAACGTTTGGAATGCTGTAGGCAATGCTCTGGGGGGACTACAGCTGCTCACCACCATTGAATTGAATTGAATCCAAACTTTATTTCACAAATGTGCATACATTCTTTAGAATGAGCCACAGGCCAAAAGCTAAAGAAAATAGCTTGAAGATGCCTGTGGCTCATCTAAGAGCCATTACAAAATAATAAATAAAATAAACACATACATACAACGGTGGCAGGTCGCATACGAGCACACTACAGAAAGAATTTATAATATTTACGATTGAACGGATTGCTACACAGAGATGTAGTTTGAAACTAGAAAAAACAATTAAAACTGAACAAATGCATTTGAAAGTTATACACTGCTGGGTTGATGACAAAGGGGAAAAGGACACCGATACATACACAAACTACAATATATAAAAAGAAGTTATGGAATATTCTTTACAAAGTACACTTTTAAATCATGTGGTCGGAGGTTGTACATGCTAAGCTGGTTAGATTCGTAGCTGTTTAGAACATTAGGTATAAGGAAATTAAGTGCTTGTTTACCATAATTAGGTCTAGCGCGTGGAAGTGTTCATTTTGCAGTTGATCGGGTTTGAACATACTTTTCTATGGGCTTTAACATTGCAATATTAAGCAAAAAATTACATATTGATGGTGAAGAAAATTTGAGATAGTATAATAGGCGGTACTCAAGAAAGACACTTACACGAATTACTTCATACTTAATAAACAATTCAGCCGTATGGGCAGTAAAACTGGCATTAATGAAACATGCCAAATAAGGGGTGACTGTGTAGTCATGGTGGCGGTAAAACTTCATTGGATGCACTGGGCTGGGTTTTAGGGGATAGTAGAGGGTTTCACCTCTCCCTTGCTTGAGTGGTAGTCCTTACTACGGGACACCACTTGCGGTAGCCGCTTTTCGCGCTCTTTGAACCAGAGCCTCTGGGACTGCAGGTCCAAACTGTCGGATAGGGTCGCGAAGTTTATTTCATTATTGTTTGTTCATGCTCGAAGAAACCAGCACGAGGCCTTATCATATTGATTGTGATGCTAGAGGCGACCAGATTTATCTGAAATGAGTGTAGCCCAGTGCAACAGCTTCTGTGATATCCGATATTGTCGTAGGGGCTTTCCGCTCCTTATTGATTGTAAAACATTTTATTCGTCGGGAAGAGCTAGGTTCTAAGAGGTCACGTTATGTGGTCGTGAGTACATAGCCCTCGACCACTTTGTCAGCCCACTCCACCGCCAGAACTTGCGTTCTGGTGTCAGAGTTAGCCAGCACGGTCTCCCACCGCTCGAGAGAAGGAGCGGTAACTAGATCACCCGGAGGTGGCTCTATTTTGCAATCCCATGGGATATGATCGTAGTTGGCTCGTTGGCTGCAGTGTTTACAGTCCGGGTTGTATAGATCAAGATAAATGTGCGCGAAGAGTGATGGGGTGCGTTTCGATCTCGTCGGTAAACGACGCCACGTAACCTCTTGTTCTTTTGTTAGGCTTTTGTCCGGGGGAGGGAAAATTCTCCGCTCTAGTTTAAAATGATTGGTTAGATCATGATATGCGATCATGGAGTCTTTCGTTAAATTCAGGGAGCCAGACTCATCCACTGCCCGGTCTACACAACCTCGGGCTTTATTGTCGGATGCTTCGTTCCCAGATTCTCCGAACGCGCTGGAGCCCATATCAGTTCGGAGTAATTTGGTGAGAATTTCGTGTCGTTAAGGATTCCAAGGAAGGTGTTTACAATTCGCCGTTTTGCAAAATTACTGATAGCCATTTTGGAGTCGCTGAGAATGATGCTATCTTGGGTATGCGATAGGGCGAGGGCTATAGCTGAATCTTCTGTCATTTCAAAGGATTTCGTTTTGAATGTTACCGAGGCGATGTGGTCACCGTTCTCGTTCACAGTCACAGTTGCACAGGCATTTGTGTGCTTGTATTCTGCCTCATCTGCATAAATTGTTCCGGCGCACTGTCCGTATTTATTATGTGAGGCTTTGGCTCGTGCTTGCCTTCTGCCCTCATGGCGTATGGGGTGCATGTTTTTGGGAAGTGGTTTGATTAGTAAGGCTGCCCTATAGTCGTAGGGCGAGTCTACTTTAGAGTCTTGATTCGTAGATTGAAAGTTAATTTCAAGCCTTGTTAGAATACTCCTGGCAGTTAATTGGCTAATCTCGGGCTTTTCTCAGTTCATTGTAGGTGTTGTGTATTCCTAACCTCACAAGCCTTTCGGGTGAGACATTTAGTGGAAGTCCTAATGCGGCTTTGTAGGCCTGCCGCATCATGCTATCCAATTTGTCCTTTTCTGCTTTCGCAAATTTGAGATAAGGGGTGACGTAGAGTATCCTACTTGGCGCAAAGGCCTGCACTAGTCGGCGTAAATCTCTTTCCCTCACCCCTTGTCTTCGATTCCCTATGCGGCAGATTAATCGCGCCTTCTCTTCTATCGTGCATTTTAGCCTAGTGAGTGTGTCATTATTCTTTCTATTTGTTTGTAAATACAACCCTGGTATTCTCATCTTATTACTCCTCGTGTTAAACAGCAGCACACTCTCGCGGTGTGCCCTGCACATCGTCGTCTTCGTCAACGTCTGCGGCACGAACAGATCATTTATGCTTAACATTGATCAGAGCTTAACCTGAGTGTAATGTCGTAGCCAGACGTGGTAACGACCCAGCAGAGCGAAACCACGAGCCACTCAGGCTATAAACATGCTTTCGAATGTTTACTCCGTTAAATTACTTTAAAACCCTACCACTTTTGTCCACACCACTGTCATCACTGTGTGAGTAAAGATGTGCATCTATGGGAGCTCCCGCAAGAAGAAGAAAATTAAACGAAAGCTGCAGTAACCTTGCACTGATCGAAGCGCAATGTGTGCATTTAGCAGAATGTCAACAGCTCTTGCGCCCAACGTTTCACTGGAATATCTGTAAATTTTCTCGCTGCTAACTATTTGCGCTTTTGTCCATAATTATCCTTATAGCCATTTGTTTTTTCGGCCTGGAGATAAACATTCTTCGTTGATTATCAGCCTTCATAGCATTAAGAAAGCTATCAAGAATGAAAAGTTAAAAGGAAGGGAAATTAGAAAGGATTGGTAACAAATGACGGCCGAAGTTATAAACAGAATTACATGCGGGTTTCTGCTCCGAGCACTGTTCAGTGAAATATGTATTCTGCATTGAAGTGACCTCAGTTTTGGCCAGCTTGTTCCTTAGTGCTTTACTAATATTCCTTTTACTCTCGTTCTTCAATACTACTTTTAGCTACACGTGATGAGAATGCAACGCAATAGTTGAAAAAATAGAAAACACGAGTCAGTGTTTTGAAACTCCGAGCCCTAGAATGGAAGCATATAGAGTAAAGTACAAGTGGTGCGAAGTTGAACCACACTTACGGCGTTGTTGTTCACGAACCACTTGAGCGTGGCGATAGGCTTGGAAGGCCTGGAGTAGCAGGTGATGTTGACTTGGTCGCCCACCTGGTAGCGGGGCTGGAAACCCTCCATCACGGGTCCTTCCTCCGGTAGCACTGGAAAGCACACGCGTCGAAAATGTTGTTGGGCAAAAAAAGATTCAAAGCTTAGGCTGGGGGACAACCACGGCTTTCCTCTGGAATCGTGTGCAAGGGAGTTAAGGAAAGTAGGCTGAGTTGGTTTAGTCAACGCGCTTAAATAGTTCACGGTGACGTGCGTCAGTTGATAACATATCTGCATATAAATCTGCCGACAGGTACACGCATATTTTAATAACTATGATGGAGTATGTTAAACAAAATTCAGTACGCATCTTAGTACGCTGCACTTCGGATATAGCTTCAAGCTGCGATCTGATGTATCGAGAGCCATCCATGTGAAGCTCAAAAGCCATTGTCGAGAGCCCCATCATTACTCGGGATATGAACTCGAAAGGTAACCTGAGGTTTATCATTTGCGAAATAAAAAGTTCTTAGTAGCTATCAATGACACACGGCTGTAATTAAGTTTGATAAATAATTGTGGCTGCCAGTTAGGTATTCTGGCAATGTGCTATTAGAGTACACAACATGAAATGGAATTTTCAATAATAGCCTGATAGAAAATTGGGTGATTTTGAGGAACTCACTCATATCAATTGTTACCGCAGCTAATCTAAGCGTGCATGTATGCAAGGGGTAGTTTTATTTGTGTTTCATTATTACTGAAATGTCTTAAATACTGAAACACTCTACAAGGCTGGAAAATGCCTCCTGCTTTCGCACGGCTTCGTTTCATAGAACTTCTCTCTTGTAGTCCTTTCAATTGCCAACAAGTACTAAAATCGACACCTTTGTCTTTCCTACCCTACGTTTGTCAATATTTTTTTTGGCGATATGATAGCTGCGCGATATGTTATACAGCCTAGGGGCGTAGATACCAGCCAAGAAGGAGATTGCAGTTCAGCGTCAGTTTGCCTCACTGAACACCGCGTCATAAGGGCAACGAAAGAGTAGGCGGTCAAGTTTGTTTTCTCGGTGCACTGGTGACCGGTTTTGCACGCTTGTGCCTGTTCGTAAGATGCATTACGTTTCATCGCTTCTAATTTAACAACCGAAAAAAGAAAACACTTCATTTCTTTTCATTATATTTATAAAAACATAGTGGGTCTGTGCTCTTTCCAGTCATATGAGCATCCTCATTGACCTTGCAGCAACCAATCCCACACTCGTCGAACAAAAATGAAGACGACGAAAACACGCCAAATACACATGTTCTCACGCGAAATATAAACATTCGCGTGTGGAAGTAGTCTGAAATAGTTTATCTAGTCGAAAGACAATCAGCTCGTTTTTGCACAAGGACAGCAACTCTGTTGTGACGAATAAATGGTGCACATACCTAGATACAGTTTTCTTATCTAGGTTAATATACACGAGAAGCTGAAAGGCGAAAGCGTTGCTGAGCTTCACTTGCGGGCTTTTCTGTTTAGTATATACGTAAATCTTGAAGCAAAAAAATGCAGCTGTTTTCATCTGCGTCAAATTTTCTGTTTTATTGCGGTAACACTAGCCCAATTCCTGCATTTAATGGTTGTTGTGTGTTTGTTTGTCTGAAGCCTGCTTTGTAGCAGGCAGCCCAAAAAAGCTTGCCCACGCAAGGTTAAGGGCAACCTGCTGAGGTGTGTATGTATATATATATATATATATATATATATATATATATATATATATATATATATATATATATATATATATATATATATATATATATATATATATATATATATATATATATACAGGGTGTTTCACCTAAGACTTTCTGCAATTTTTAAAAATAAGCTATTTGAATTAGATGCGCGCTTTTTCTGGCATAGCATTGTCAGTGGTGTAGTACATCATAATGCAGCTAAGACGTGCTAACTAGCAGGCTTGTTAACCAATATTTAATAGTTAACTTTTAAACTACTACCGTTGGGCTCCTTAATTATTGAGAGGCATGTAGCCCGCCGTAAGTAATACCCATATCAGTTTTCAAAATTTCGAAAACGCGGTTACCCTTGGCGCTGTGGCCCAACAAATTTCGCCTATATCACGCCAAAATACATGCGGTTTGAGAAGCTTCCAGGCAAAGCAACCTCTCCAGTGAACCTAACTCGTCGAGATAGCCAGAATTTGTTGGGCCACAGTGCCGAGGATAATCGCGTTCTCGAAATTCTAAAAACGGATATGGACATTACTTACGGTGGGCTACATGCCTCTCGATAATTAAGGAGCCCAACGATAATAGTTTAAAAGTTAACTATTAAATATTGGTTAACAAGCCTCCTAGTTAGCACGTCTTAGCTGCATTATGATGTACTACACCACTGACAATGCTATGCCAGAAAAAGCGCGCATCTAATTCAAATAGCTTATTTTTAAAAATTGCAGAAAGTCTTAGGTGAAACACCCTGTATATATATATATATATATATATATATGACAGAAGCCAACAGCCAAAGAAACCAAGGGGCACAGGGGATTTTTGCGTACCCATCTCCGCCATGTTCTTCAAGGGAAGAAGCACTTCCTGCACCGTGTCCACCTAACTCACAGGAACTCTAGCTTTGGCCAGGCAGTGCAGCTCCTGCCCATCCCTACTATTAATCAGCCACAGAAACTACTACCTCCGGCCTTTCCTCCATGGACACTCTCTCCTCTAAAGGTGAAGAAGTTTGTTCCAGGTGTGAATTCAAAGAGCCGCATGCCACAGGCAGCGCTTCTGCAAACTACTCTCGCCTACTTAACGGAGGAATATAGGCAGCACACCCATATCTTCACCGATGGTTCAACTACTAAAGAAACCTCTTCATGTGGCCTTTATGTGCCCTCAACAGTCCATGCCCTTTCTTACCGGCTGCAGCGGAGGACATCCTCTACGACAGCTGAGCTTCACGGCATTAAGGAAGCTGTTTCTTACATCCTGCGCCGAACCGCCGACCGTTGGGTTATCTTCACCGATTCGAAAGCATCTCTCCAGATCCTGGCCAACCTGCTGAAGAAAACGAATCACCAGCCAGTTTCCCTGGACATCGGATATCTACATCATTTAGCTATTGCCGCAGGCCACTGCATAACATTTCAGTGGGTACCTGCTCACTGTGGCATTCAGGCTAATGAAAAAGCAGATGAAGCGGCCCGTAAGGGCCATCAACATCGGAGATACATTAGAATTTTTTTTACGAAATCTGACGCGTCCCAGGTGGCCAAAAGTTTTGCTTCCGAAGAAATGTATCGACTTTGGAGTTTGCCGACATATCAGTACCAATTTCTTCACTCAATCGACCCACATCTTAGATCAAGGCTCTCACCCAGAATTCCTCGACATCTGGAAACACTTTATCATCGACTCCGTCTTAATGCTGCATATACAAACGGCTTACGATACCGTTTTAGACAAATGGACAGTCCGCACTGTGACAACTGTGCCGCGATTGAAACTGTGGAGCATATCTTGCTTGAGTGCCCTGCATATGCTAACGAGCGTGCGTACTATGAACATTGCATGCAGAAGCTCTGCTCAGTGCCCCTTACAATGGACAAAGTTTTAGGTCCCTTAGCCTGTCTTAGGCAACAGAGACTTGCAATGACTTTTCTATTCACATATTTAAAAGACATTGGACATCTCGATAAGCTTTAAATTCACTTGCACGTCACCTTCATGCATTCTTCATGCAGTGAACTTCGTCAGCCCATTTGACGGACTATGCACTCCATCACTCCATAGGTTACATCAATACTCGCCATTGCATCCTTAGTACCCATTTCATGGCCGCATTTTATCTTCGTTTTTTTTTTTAACCTCTTCCACTCTGCTCTCCTTCTGTCTTTATCTCCCAAATTCCCCTCCCTACGCAGAGTAGCATGCCAGCGATTTTTAAACGCCGGCTAAATTCTCTGCTCTTCATTAAAGAGTCTCTCTCTCTCTCTTTTTTAATTTATTTATTTTGTGGTGTTGGTCAATTTAGAATATCACTGGATATGTTATCGCTTAAAGCTAATTGATTAGAAAAGCAGAAGAAAAAACAACCACTGCCGCCGGTGGGATCCGAACCCACGACCTCCGAATTACGCGTCCGGTGCTCTACCTCTGAGCTACGGCGACGGCTGTCAAATCTTCTGCTTTCGGGAGTATTTCTGTTTACAAGTAACCTAACTTTATATATACAGGGTGTTTCACCTAGGACTTTCTGCAATTTTTAAATATAAGCGTTTTGAATTAGATGCGCGCTTTTTCTGGCATAGCATTGTCAGTGGTGTAGTACATCATAATTCAACTGAGACGTGCTAACTAGCAGGCTTGTTAACCAATATTTAATAGTTAACTTTTAAACTATTCCCGTTGGGCTCCTTAATTATTGAGAGGCATGTAGCCCACCGTAAGTAATGTCCATATCTGTTTCTAGAATTTCGAGAACGCGATTATCCTCGGCGCTGTGGCCCAACAAATTTCGCCTACATCGCGCCAAAATACATGCGGTTTGAGAAGCTTGCAGGCAAAGCAACCTCTCCAGTGAACCTAACTCGTCGAAATAGCCATAATTTGTTGGGCCACAGCGCCGAGGATAATCGCGTTCTCGAAATTCTAAAAACGGATATGGACATTACTTACGGTGGGCTACATGCCTCTCAATAATTAAGGAGCCCAACGGTAATAGTTTAAAAGTTAACTATTAAATATTGGTTAACAAGCCTGCTAGTTAGCACGCCTTAGCTGCATTATGATGTACTACACCACTGAGAATGCTATGCCAGAAAAAGCGCGCATCTAATTCAAATAGCTTATTTTTAAAAATTGCAGAAAGGCTTAGGTGAAACACCCTGTGTGTGTGTGTGTATATATATATATATATATATATGTGTGTGTGTGTGTGTGTGTGTGTGTGTGTGTGTGTGTGTGTGTGTGTGTGTGTGTGTGTGTGTGTGTGTGTGTGTGTGTGTGTGTGTGTGTGTGTGTGTGTGTGTGTGTGTGTGTTGCGAGAGCATGAAGTACTTGACTGCTTACAGGAGTATATAGCGAAGTATACGCTTCGTTAAAGGAAACATATTTATTCGACTCGACGTTTCGATCGCAAGACCGATCTTCTTGAAGAAGATCGGTCTTCTCATCTGCATTTGGCCTAACCACGCAGATCGATCGTCCTTTTTCTTACCGGTCGGGAGTATGAGACTATAAAGTTGAATGCCAAAAACACTGTGATTAACTACCTTTAATTTTCCCAACACACGCAACCTCGTCCTTGTTTTGATCTGCATTAAATAAAGCAGGCAAGCGCTTTTATTTTCTCAAATTTTTTTTCGTCGTCAGACTTAATAAGTGCTCCATTATCAAAGTCTTGCGTGCCAGAGCTTCTGTATTTAACGCTTATCTTAGCCGCAGGCTGGTGCAGCGTTAGCTTCCTCTTTTCCTCTGTGCGGGTTACTCGCCTGCTAGCGGGCACTTAAGATCGTTCTCACCAGCGTCCTCTCGTCTTAGGTGCTTGCTGAAAAGCCCGAATATACTTACTTTAAATGTGGAACAAAACATCGTAACTTAGGAATGCGAAGTGCGAACGGCAAGAGTGGTTTTGTCGGGCTACAAAACCAAATATTGAGCGAAGAGATCGAAAGTACAGTGCAGTAATGAGCAAAGAGGAACGGGAAATAACAAAAAAAAAAGAAACTAATAATCAGGCGTGGTGCATTTGGTGGTGGGCAAGGCATGAGGTGGGCAAATAATACAAGACAAAAGAGCCGGCCAGAAGCAGCCGGCCACACCCGCCTCGGTGTTACCGAAGATTAAAAAGTACGACAAACAGGGCGGACCCCGGGAGAACGAAAGGCCTCCTGTCCGGTCTCTCTCTTCTTCAAGAGCGACCGTTATTAAAAATCGGCCCGTTAAAACAAAAAGGAAATAATACCCTGCGGTGGGTTGCCGAGGGAGAGACTGGGGGTGGGGGTGGAGGGGGGTTAGGGCTAAGTCTTCTGCCAGTCAGAAACATCACTCTGCGCGCCGATGAGACAAAGCGCAGACAGCGCTGTCTGACGTTCCACGAACGACGAAAAGCTCGTACATCACTTTCTTTCTTCCTTCTTCTTTTCTCTCAGTTCTCTAGCACGTCTGCAGCCGCGCACACCTCTACATTGTTTCCAGGGCTCCAAGCACACACGCACTAAAATAGCGGAGATCAAACAGAAGTCAAGCATAAAGAAACAAATTCACCTTTTTCTCCTCATTTGTTTTTCTATTTGTTGCGTTTTGACCATCCGGGCTAGCCTCTGCGGCTCAGTTTGTATTTCTTTTAACAAGATGCAAGGTTTCAAGATTATTGCTTATTATATTAGGCTTCCTCACAGCTCACCAAAATTCAGTTTTTATTGCTGCTATTTGTCTTTTTATCTCGTTACTGCTTGCAGAAAAAAAATGTGAACGGGCCCTTTTTCGAGCCATAAAAATAAAAAAGAAAGAGAGAGAGTAAGAAAAACAAAAGTGACAGGCATGTGAGCAACAGACGCAAAGGTAGAACTATCTGCGAAAAAACCATAAAGGCTGCGGGAGAAACAAATTTGAAGAAAAAAAAAGCCAAACAAACGACCGATCCCGTCGTTGCTGACGTTAATTAACGAAGTTCCTTTCTATCATAACATTCAAAACGCTCTCGCACGCTATCAAGAGCACTGGCGAGGGAATGAAGGTGCTTGGAGGCGAGTTAAGAAAACAAACTGAGATGAAAAAAAAGAAAGCAGTGCCGGAGGGGGGAACGAGGAGAAAGGCGAGGGTGTGAAGAAGAGCCTCCAGGATAATGGCATCCTCGTTTAGAACGTCCGGTGTGTGTTGAATATTTCATTGTCTCCGGCTAGAAAGAAGCGTTGTCTTGTCTCCGGGCCGGCCTTTGTCGTCAGCTGGTCGTCGCCCTGGTCGTGACTACCACTTGCAAAATATTGTCACCGAAACTGAGCTAAACGCGTCGTTGGGACATCTCCAGCAAAAAGAAAAAAAATTATGTGGGATGCTTTTTTTCAGTCTTGGTAGGCTCGATGCTGAAGGCAGCAGAAGTAGTTTCAAGAAAAGAGTCCTTCACAGATGCGCTACCCCTTCAGGGTAGCTTTTGCGGACATATGCTCGTACTGTAAGCGGTTTCGTTAGTTTCCCGGAACGTCACCTAACGGGGAAGATCAAAGTGCGCAGCTGTCTGCTTTAGTGGGACAAAGTAGAGAAAAATGAAGGAGGCAGAAAGAAAGAGAAAAAAAAATGGAAGGTAAAAAGAATGGCTACCCGCGAGATTTGTGGTCTAAGGTACTATGGTCGGTAAAAGTTTACTACGAACGTCACGGAAATGCTTCTATGTCTTGGTACGCAGTTGTGTACAGATATGACCTCTTTGAAAAGATATAACAGCTGTATCTAACAGGAAGACACCTATGGGGCAGAAACGTGGAGGCTAACTAAACGGGTTCAACTTAAATCGAGGACAACGCAGCCAGCTATGGAAAGGAAAATGAACGGTGTAGTTTTAAGAGACAGGAAGCGTGCTGAGTGGGTCAAGGAACCAACCCGGGTTAATTACATCCTATTCGAAATCAAAACGAAGAAATAGGCTTGGGCAGGGAATGTAATGCAATGGAAATGCAACAGATGGTCCTTAAAGGTAACGGAGTGAATTCCAAGAGAAGTCAAGCGTAGCAGGAGGCGGCAGAAAGTTAGATGGGCGTATGAGATAAAGAAGTTTGCGGGGATAACACGATCATAGCTGGCACAGGACAGTGCTAATTGGAAGGGTATAGGAGAGGCCTTTGTTCTGCAGAGGTTGTAGTCAAACTGACGACGACGACGACGATGATGATGATGATGAACTCTTTGCAAACATGCCGCTCTTGGGAGGAAAGTAACGGATGTCTCTCAAGCTCCTTGACTTGTGGTGCTATAATGCCTTCTGAAAATGCTTTAGTGGTGCATGGAAAGAAAATAAAAACTATACATTACGATGAACAGACTCGTTAGAGGGTTCCAGAGAACGCTATATGGCGCTTAAGAATGACAAAGCGCTTAAGAATACTGGAAGGGGAAAAATTTATAGTTTTATCTTTTCTGTGTAAATGAAAGGCACAGTGCCTGTCTCTCTACTGGCTGGACGCCTCAACCACGCCGTGAAGGAAGACAAGAAGGCAGTGTGAGAAGGAAGAGAGTGAAAGAGGTGCCATAGTAGAGGACCTCGGATAAATTTCGACCACCTGAAGTTCTTAAATCTGCACTGGCATCGTACAGTATTGGATACTGGAGCGATGCATATGGAAAACACAAAGATCCCATGTTTAACGCTGAGTTACCACCGATGATTAGATGTTCAGTTGGTTTTACATGCACACAATAACAAAATTACCAAGATGCAAAAAACGATCTCGAAATGGCATCCGGTCGAACACTCGATGCAGCTATGTGAGAAACACCAGTCGTAACCATCATCATCATCAGCCTGACTACGCCCATTGCAGGACAAAGGCCTGTCCCATATTTCTCCAATTAACCCTGTCCTGCGTCAGCTGTGGCCACCCTATGCCCGCAAATTTCTTAATCTCATCCGCCAACCTAACTTTCTGCCGCCTCCTGCTACGCTTGCCTTCTCTTGGAATCCGGCCCATTACTCCTACGGACCATTGGTTATCTTGCCTTCGCATTACATGCCCTGTCGAAGCCCATTTCCTCCTCATGATTTCGACTAGGAAGTCATTAGCCCGTGTCTGATCCATTCGTAACCGGTCGTAAGAAATCACAAAAGTAAAACAAGAAGGCTGAGATTGTCACCCTGTGACGTGATTTGCTGAAGCAACTGCAAAGATATCCTCACAGCTTCAGCGCTAAAACTGGGCAGAATCGAGTGGCTGCATTCCTCCTTCGTTCATTGTCTTTGGAATCATTGGTTTTGTATCCTTCAAATGTCGGTTAGTTTTTGCAGGTTACCCCCCGCGTACGTTTTACATTGATCCCAATTTATTTTTATCCGCTTAAAAACGACGTCATATAAATAAACTGGCATGTCACTTTCCTCGAACAAGTATTAAATCAGTAGCATCTACTACGATAAATAAGATTTTTTTTTTTTGTACTGGAAACAAAAGCTGAACACTTAGTATTGTCAACTGCGGCACACTTGCGGCAGGTATCGGAAATATTGAGCCCCGATGCTGTCGCGGACTGAAGTGGCGCACTTAACAACGCGTGGCAGTTGAACGCTCTAAATAACAGCACATTTGCATACCCTACATTCGCATATGCAGTGGTTCGAAGCATCCTGACCACCAATTGATGCGCTTATTGTTAGGTCCTTCTTTACTTTGTTAGACTGACGGAGATACATACAAACTCCTGGGCTCATTTATTTCAGAAATTAATCGGTTACAGTGCTGGTCCATGATTAATGTATGCAACATGCAAAATCATTCAATGATTCCCATAAACTCTGAAAGAGTTTTGATGAAGCTGCAAAGCGCTGTAGCACAGTGAATTTTTTAACCTATATTTAATTTTTTTTTCTGAATGGCACTATTATTTTATTTTATAGAAAGATATTTGTTTCTGTACTTGACTTTTCGAAGAGAGTGTGCACTCTTCAATTTGCTAGGCGAACTTTTTGTAATTTGATTTCCAGCTTTATTCTGGTGCATGTTCAGAATCGACCACAGCCTAAAAGCTAAGAAAAATAGCTTGAGGGCACCTATGGTCTTTACAAAAGCTACATGAAAAAAGAAATAACACTGATGTCGCAAATACGAGTTATCTGATGGTTGACGATATGCGCTGAAAACTTGACACTGGGAAAATGAACGCAGGCAGAAAGCAGTTGTTGCTGTTTTTAGTGCTTTCGGCGGTTGCCAAATGCTTATGAAACAGCTTGCCCCAGGGGCGGTGTTTGGGCAGTGGCAACAAAGATGGATATCTTACAACACGACTCGCAACGTGGTGAGGGGCACGAGCGTGCGTCACGCGGAAGGTTTCGTCATCGGCCCATAATCTAGGGACGTTCACAGGCTGTGGCAACAGCATTCGCACTTCGACGTATTCCCGATCGATCAGCGACGTTTGCGTGGCTGCACTAGGCCCCATAAACAAATCTTTTCGGGCCTTACCAAACGATGCACATCATAACACAGGCTGTCGAGCCTCTGTCGTATTTTCCCCTTTATTTTTATAGATTAAATGCCTCACAGGGAGCATGGATTGCAGCGAACCGCAACGGCAGGTCGAGGCTGCGTTGCTACATGTACCACATCGTAAGCTGCTCAATATGCTTGAAGATATCGAACAGCGCCTCGGAAAGGGTTCAAGATTTTCTACCTTGACCGCGCGTTTCTGTGCTCCTAATGGAGTTCCTTGAGCAAAAAATTACTAAAAGACCTCCCGCTAGCTAGTCGATGTAGTATTTCAACAGGTAAGCGCGCAACCAGATCCTGAATCTAAGATTGTTGCCTAGCATTTTTCACTTCTGCCTGCATTTTAAACGTGAAGGGAAAAACGACACACAGTTTTTTGTAAAACTGTGTCGCAACAATATGCTATACCAAAGGACATCGACGCGTGTTTCGGTGAGCGCACCTCATAAGCCAATCGACTAACACCTGAAAGAAAAATATAGTGTACAGGCACGAGTGTTGTTTCGACATGAAACCGTGGAGCATAAAGAGTAACACTTTAATTCAGATTATAATCACAAAGCGAAGAAAAAAATAAGTCCTCCAACCCTACCCATAAATAATAAACGTGTAATGAACATGCGAAACTAAAATGACACCACCTAGCGCCAAATTACGGTTGAGTCGCGTAATAACTTTCATTAGAGAAACCACGACTACATCTGATTTACAAATAGTAAAAAAAAGCAGTCTGTCGCGTTGCCTCAGGTGGATGTAAGCATGAAGCGCACTGCAGGAAAGACGTAACACATTCCGGGGTGGCTCATAATTGGAGGCAGCCGTAGTCGGGTGTCGGCCATGGATATTCTGTCACCTGCGTCCGCTTCTGTTCCTTGAGCTGGTTAACGCGCTTTGTCTTTCGGAACACTTTCGCAGCTCGAAGAATTGTCGCCGTAAGCCGCTTCTCATTCAGCTGGACAGCGCATCAGGCGTCAACCGTCACTTTTGGTGCTGTATACGCCGCCACTTCAAGCTGCGTCGAATTTTTTTACTGGGCAACGCGTTCAGCGTCGCCTGCTGCTTTCGCTGCTTTACGCGCCGTAGCGCTCGTCCGCGCTCTTCTTCGCATCGACCGCCTTCTCACTTTCGTGTGCCGATAGAGAAAGCTGCCGCTGGTGGCACAGACGAGCCTTCCTATCTTTTGGCTCATTGAGCTTCATTGCATGGCTCCGGCCTCAGTGCTACTACCACCGACTATTTGGATGCGCGGAACGAACGCATGAAATACCGCGGCAACGATCATTTAGTCGCCGGAAAGTGCTATAATAAAAATTATAACAAAATAGCGTGCGAGGCTACGCCGATAGAAAGGTGGTTTGAGGCGCAGGGAAACGGAGCGGCTATATTGGCGCCAGCGTTGGTTCGGATGCTTGGAGGCCTTGGTATGGAAAAGTTTTTGCTGGATGCCATTCGTATGGAATATTTCAGAATGTTCCGGAAAGTTTTGGCTTAAGTTTCGACTTCAATTTTGGCGTCAACTTCGCCATGGTTTCAGGATAATGCTCACCTGATATGGCCGAGAATAGCGGTAAAAGGACATTGTACGTACAGTCTTTGTCAAAACTATGCAGCCCAAAGAGTCTGCTTCTGAGCACTACAGCGTGGCAACTCTTGCATACTCAGGGACACTAATCTCACGAATACGGGAGGAACTTAAGTCCCCACCCTCCAGAGCTTAGGACTGTCAAATGTGCTAAAGAGTCCCGGTACGAGGCTTGGAAGCAAACCCCTTGGGGTGTATATCCTTGTCGAAGGGTGTACATAGGAAGGAGACATGACACGAGGCTGACTAACAATTTGGACTTCAATTTCGGCTTCGGCTTCGCCGACGGCTGTTAGTCAGCCTTGGTGACGTGAATCCTTCCTGTGTGGTGTCCCTCTTTGGCTGTTTTATATTTCCGCAATGAACCAGGTAGCTGAGATTCAGATCATCCTGCAACGTCTTATAATAAAACATGCTACTTCCAGGCAGGTGGGCCGCCTGCCACTGGCTACTGGCTGACGGCGCTCGCCATTTCCACTTACAGAGACTATACTAATGCTAACATATTAAAATGAAATGCTGAAAACTGCAGCCCCAAGACTCAGCATGCAATGCTCCTTCTTGAGAGCGCATGCATGGTCGTGAAATGAAACCAAATTGCATGAGCCTGCATAATATTTTCACAGAATAATAATTTCACAGAACTCCCAACTCGGATTGGAAGCCATCGTCATCAAGAGTAGCTGTCGTTGGCAAGGGCGTCCGCAGAACTTTTTCCAGGGGGGTGCACCCGATGTCTGGAGATGGGGGAGGCGGTAGGTTTGTAGCTGTTTTCTACTGGGCATAAATAATGTCCGTAATTCCAAGGGGGGGCAACCGCCCCCCCTTGCCCCCCCTTCCGGACGCCCATGGTCGTTGGTTAGATTTTTTATCATGCCTGGGCCGTAGTAGCGCGGTTTCAAGGGCTTTAGCTATCACGGCTTCTCCTGGTGATGGAAACCAAGTTAAACTGCTGCCTAGCTTTTGTCGGTGTCGTTCATCATTTCTTTGATCGAGAAAAAATATGTACAGTACATGACGAGAGGGTTGTAAAAAGCGCCTCTTAAATAACTGTGAAGTTCCTAGCTCTACAGATTTGAAAGTGAATCTCCTCTTCTACTTGGAAGACGTAGACGCCGCGCAGGCTAGTTGCAAAAAACCATCATCGCCGGGGCCGGATGGTGCAGCATATTCTGCGCTTGAAAACTTGGGTAAAGAGGCTCGACGTGAGCTTTTGGACAGTTTTGATAATTCGTGGTGCAAGGGTACGGTTCCGTAGGAGTGAAAGTCCAGTCATGGAGTTCCGCTCCAAAAACCTGTAAATTACTATTCGGCCTCACATCAGACCGCCCTTTCGCACGGCTAGCTATGTCCTCAAAGGAATGGAAAGGATGGCGCTTACGAGTGTAGCATTGAGTGGTTCCTGGAGCGCTACCAAATACGTCCGTCTTTAATACACGGGTTTCGACATGGACACTCTTCTGTTGACAACGTGGTCGACTAGGTGTCACCCGTCCAAGGCCAAAAACATTTTAAGCGCTTGACTGCGCCATTGCTCCTGGATATAAAGGATGCGTATGACTACGTACGTCACTAGGCCATATTGAACGCTCTGAAACGTTTCGAGCTTGGTGGTCACGTGTTATAATGGGTACTCAGTTATTTATCCGATAAATGGCTTCTTTGTGCGGACTGAGGACAGACCAACGTCTTTCATTTCCCTGCCCGTAAAGTTCTCACAAGGGGAATGCTGTGCCCAGCGCTCTCCAGTGTTGCACTTGTCGGCCTTGTTGACTTACTGCCACAGTCAGCCCAAATCAAAGTCTATGCGGATGAGATCGCTATATGGGAATTTGGAGTTAGGCGTCCCCACTTTGGAGCGAGGCTTCAAAGGCGGTAAATATTCACAACCTACCTCCGCCTGCAATGCCTGGAGATATCTACGGAAAAATGTTCCTTTGTTGCCTTTAAACGCAGAAGCATGTCGCATTACACCGTATGCAAAAATGGCAAAGCGATATCATACGAAGGAAAACATAACTGTCTTAGAGTAATCATTGACCCAGATATGGTGGAGCTGCCGTACCTCGTACATAAAAAATAGGCTTACAGCGATTGTGCACGCTTTCTCCTATCTAGGGGGAATGTCGAGGGAAGCGCCAGTGCGACCAATGTTCCAGTTGCAGAACTCATTATTCATGAAAAATTCCATTTAAACCGGAGTGCAGCCAGTGCCGCGGCAAAGCAAGGGTACACCACATCTCTTCGGACTGTGTGGTAGATCCCCCCCCAATATCGCTTCCGAGGCTCGCGCACCCGGACCTGTGGGGGACCTTGCTGCTCATCTTCGACCTGGAAACACAAGTACAGGTCGTGACGAGACGCCAAGAGGTCGCCGCCTGTCTCCACTGACTGCCACCTAACAAGATCAACTAACTCACGTGTTACTCAAGCCGATAATAAAAGCTTTCTAATAAAAAACCACGCACTGTCTCCCTATACTTAGGAGGGTCAGGAAGACACATATTTAAAGTCAACAAATATTTCAACCTCAAGCTGTCTGGACGTATTTAGGATTGCCGAAAGGTGACTCTACGGCCGCAACCGTGTACTAATCACCCGCCGCTGTGGCTCAGTGATTAGGCCGCTCGGCCACTGAGTCAGAGTACCCGGGTTCGACCCCGACCTCGGCGGCTGAGTTTCGATGGAGGTGAAACGCAAAGGCCCCTGTGTGCTGTGCGATGTCAGAGCACGATAAAAATCCACAGGGGGTCAAAATTCTCCCAGGGCCCTCCACTACGGCACCTCTTTCTCTCTTTTTCCTTTCACCCCCACCTTCCTCCCTTCTCTAACGGCCCGGTTCGAACGTCCGCCGATATGTAAGACAATTACTGCGCCATTTCTTTTCCTCAAAAACCAATTTTCAATTTCCATTTTTTTTTTCGCCCAGAAGCTTCCAATAACTACCTCAATTGCGGCTGACACACTGAGAGCACATACCTGACGCCTCTCCCAGGTTCTCTCCCACCACCTCGCCATCCTTCTGTTATCATGCCCCGTACATCGTTTGCAAAAACCATTGGTGCCCATCGCGGCACTGTGCCGCTCCCAGTTCACACCCGGCCGTCTCTAGGCCGTCCTCTCCTTAATGGAGTCTGCATCAACCTCGAGTGTTTTCTTCCATAAGCGACCCCAGGATGAAGGTCGTTTTATAGCAGACAGTTTCAGAACATGCCGCTCTTGAATATCTTCATAGTAATTCTAGACATCACCTACGCGTCTACGGAGCCATTTCAGTGAACCTCATCGCTTCTTTGGCCTCCTTGGTAATCCCCGTAATGGCGATAGTGATCAGAGTGAAGACATCTTATAAGATTTCATTGAAGGGTGCAGAACTTGCTACTCTGCTTGCCACCTTTGCGAATATCAATCAATAAAGTCCCCAGCAATGGCCTTTTTTTACTATCTCAAAAGCGCGCTCTGCAAGGGTTACAATCTGATCGCCGCCATGCACCCCATGAAATCTGACAGCTACACCACTCTGTCATCAATAAAGGACACGATATAGCCCGAAAGTAGCTACCAGGAGACAGCGGCATCGATTGCAATCACGGCGCGTACTGCCCACGACGACGGCGACTGTGTCGATTCTAATTTCGAGAGTGGACGCAGCGTGTAGGCTCCGAGCACTTGCGCAGGTGGTCCCCCTTTCCTTGTGATATTCATGCGACACGTAAGAGGTTCCGTTCCCGAGAAAAGCCGGCATCCGTCCTTTGTTACGAAAAAGCAGCCTGTTTCTTCAATGCAATTGCTACCTGCCCACCGTGCCACTGCGCATCAGCTCATTGGCCGAGAGATAGACTGTCGAAGAACTATGTATGTGAAAATGAGCCGTACGGGAGCTACGGAAGAGCAACCTGGGTCTCACAAGCCCCACCGGTAGATGAGTTTGAAACATCCAGCTGCCGGAGCAGTGGCGCATCGCTTAGCCGCCGCACCCCTGCGCCAGTAGTGGTACGAGGACTCCTCGCGTTCTACGGATCTATGGAAGAGAAGGCGTACTTTCTCGTGAGGGATCTGTAATGTTATCACAATGTACTCTTAAGGATAGGTTAAGCGTCCTCCAAGTTTCTTCTCTCTACAGAAACGCCTTCAGGGAAGTGAGGCCATGACGCTGCCATTTTCTACCTTTGAATCTTACCCCGTATCTCCAAGTTCTCGCTTCATCGGTGCAACCCAGATTTGCCCTCAGCGCTTTTGCACGCAACTACGAGGCGGAGAATGCTCGTGTGGCAGCTTCGGCGCGGGGACAGCTTAGCGGACACAGCTGAGCTATCCTAATGGCAGTTGTGGGCGCTGGGGGACGCCATCGAAGGAGCGCGCCGTTCAGCCATTGCCACCTCGGGTCAACTTTGGCGCGCGCGCGATATCCTTCTCCCAGGAGTGCGGGCCCAATGACCACTCGTCGGGTCCCCGCGAGAGCGTACGCGTGTGTGAGTGCGTTCTCCACGAGAAGCAAGACCAGGCTTCGCGCGCTGTGCTTGCGGCGTTGAGGCGGTATGCGGATGACATCACGGGCAGGGCGATTGCGTCTTCCCGCGCCGGTGTGAAACCCTGGCTCCACCCGGATACCATTGTTTTTGAGTTAAGTGGATAAACTTTGACTTGCAGCCTCTACCATAAGTTCAGGAATCGCGATGCTTCAGTCGAGGATAGTTGTTTTGATTGCATGATGCCATAACTGTGCCAGGCGATAGAAACAGGGTGAGACAAAAATGTGAGAGGAACACGTGAGTTAAGCTCACATTAAGGTTACATATGGAGCGTTTCACAACCCTCGGAGCACCTGCTTTTTTGGGTTGTGGAAAGAGCGCTCGGACGTTTTCTATCGCAACTCTCCCCAATTCTCCCACCAGTTGCTGCTCCTGCAGACCATTGTTGAATATGGCCGTGGCCCATGTCGTCCTAGTGAAATGGTCATTTCGTGAGAGTTGAGGCAGACAAGGAATAATTAGGCTCGATGTGCGCAAAATTAACGGAAGCAAGGCTTCAAGCGTGGCCGGTCGATGTATGTTCGTGATGCTGGCGCTACACTCATGCGTTCGTGTCGCCGTTTCGTCTTTTTGTTTATTTATTATATTACGGTATATAGCAGCCCAAAAAATGGGTTCTAGCAGGAGAGGCGAGGATAGACAAAAGAAAAAAACAGCGAATATTATAGGAGAAAGGAAAAAAATGATTAATATCAGCTAGCAAGAAACGAGAAACGACTGAGCAACTCTCAGTATGCAATCCTGTCAAAGGAATCAATAAGGTTTAGTAATTCAGGGCAGTTCATTCCATTCAGTTATTGTGCGCGAAAAAAAAACGAGTGTTTACGAACATTGATTCTAGCGCTGTACGGCCTTAGTGACTGCGCGTGACGATGTATAGTTAGTCGCGTTGTGATACTCATAATAAACGAATCAGGCTCATTAAGAGTTTGTTATTTTTTAGTAAGAAAATATACTCAAATATCTGAATTTTTCTTGATGTCCTGTTTCTAACAACATGCACTGGAACGCGACCTTGGCTAAAAGTTTTGCATTCAGGGTACATTAGGTGTGATTTAGCATACTCAGAATTATGGCGCGTATATATATTCCACGCTGCGGTCCAAGGGAGCGATGGAATTAAATTATTTTCACTAATATTGCGTTACATAAACGTTTCTTCCTGTAGACCGTTTTCGCCCATATTTTCAGGTTTTGTCGCTTGATGGACTCGCTTAGTTAAGGGCTCTTTATGGGCTGGGGGCCCGAAATGAGAAAGACACTAAAAGCACAAATATTAAATTTCTGCCAGTAAGAGCAACAACGGGTTTTGACTGCTGATGTGCAATGAATTTTTCCTGCTCACATTGCGCAAGAGGGTTGGGGGAGCGATGTGTATGTGCCATATACGCTGAAACATGAAGCACACAGTGGCTTTGCTGCTTTAACTGGGATGCTAGCGGCAGTCGTGCCAGCCTGAGGAAATTAGTTTAGAAGAACGTCAATTTGGGCTAGATGGTGCATTATTTGAGACAGAAGTCCTGTTAGCGCAAGTCCTGTGTCATTAGCGCAAGTCCTGTGCCATTAGCGCAAGTCCTGTAACATTAGCGCAAGTCCTGTGTCAGTCTCTCTTGTGTACGTCTTTTTGCAGCGCTTTTTTCCTTTTCTGAGGAAATTAGCTTCAAGAGGGACTCTTGTGGAATGACAGGTTAATAGAGACAGAGCTCTGTGCTTAGTACTGTGATGGCGGCAGGAGACCGTGGTTTCGAAGGAGCAGCTTGCATGCTCTGCCCAATAAAAAGTCGCCAGCTTCTCATGTTTCGGACCGCTACCTAGACAACTGCAGGCATCGGTGAATATCGACGTGCATGCGGGCTTCGTGTGGGTTGACCCACATCACCTAATGTTCAGATTATGCATAGGCAAATTTCACGACTACACTCTTAGGAATAATATGCTTATAAGTGGGTAAAAAAGGAGCATATTGTCATTTTGCGCGCTCCCTTTTAGGGACAAGCTGTGCTGCCTAGGTCTGGGGGTAGATTTTGGTCTCTAAGTAAACAGAACGCTTACTCTCGGCAACGGAGGCATATTTTTCCTCAAGGCATTGTAACTTGACGCATGTAGTAATGGGAGGAGTCTTTTAAACAGCGGCACCGGAGGACTAGAGCTAAGCAAATAGAGAAGATTGAAACCTCGGTTAAAATCTTCGTAAATGCTAGAACTTCGCATCTTTTAAAGAGGTGATTTGTTTCCGCGGCCAACGGCAAGTATTCCTTATTTTTAATGACGAAAATCTATCCCAGGGCTTGGAAAGCATACGCATGACCTAAAAAAGAATGCGCTATAGGACAGCTTACTTTCTTTTAAACTCTCATGCAGGCATTTAATTCGTGTTTGGAGAGTAGTTTCCCGACTCGCTGCACTTTTTCGTTATCCTTCATTTCCTTGTGTCCGTGTCCGTTCAAGGGAGAGCGTACGCACGGCTTGAAATATTTTCAGCTTCACTGGGATAATAGCGGTTAAGAAAGAAGATTAAGCTAGCTGCTGGTGATAGAATACTCGAGCGAATGGCACGTGATGTACTGCTATATTGAGCCTGAATTTCGGACCGTCCTTATCTGGACACACACCCCGACTGCCATGTAATTCTGCGGTCTTGTGAATAACCCAATGAACCCGTTTGCCATCTACAACAATCGCGACGCCTGGCTTTGCACTGACTACCGAACATACCTAGCGGCACCCTTCGTGGTCACTCAACTCACTCAAGTGAAATGTGCAAATGAGACTACTGCCGTCCTCTCTGCGTGGGAACAACTTTCCTGAGGGACAACCACGGTACACAAGATACGCGTGTGCATCCTAACGCCCCTACCGTTCACACCGAGAGACAACCGAGAGACGCGGCTTCCCGAAAGCCGCTGTGCAAACAGGCTCCAGTAGGGGGCCACCGGCAACCATGCCGCGGTGGGAAGAGCGCCCAGTGTCGTGTTTCCGACGAAACACGTCATCTCCGCGAGGCCTACAGCGACAGTGTCGGCGCACGCTCGAACGCCGGAGGACCACCGAATTGGCAGGAAGGGTTTTCGCTGAGGCCTTAATGGGATAACTGTCCGCGCCCATGGCCTCTCGCAATGAGCCGGTGTGATTAAGACGGCTCCTGGGACCCCAGGGATAATCCTTGCCTAAGGGAGAGGGCGGATGCAAATGCTGGGTGTGCTCTTGCAAAATTATCAGGCTCGCGTTCACGGTGGCAAGACTGAATTAAGAGTGGACCATACGATGCCGACCCGCTTGAGCGTCAGCTAGGAGATTGAGTGATACAGGCAAGTGGCCACTCAGGAAGGCAGTAGTAGCTCATGACAGGCCATTTTGCCTGTAAGGATTAGCCAGGTCAATAATGCCATCGCTGAATGCGCAGAAGTATGTCATGTGACACTTGTGGCGCTACGAGGCTGTGACAAGACCCAAGGCTTCACGTGCGGAGGGAGGGAGGCGGCCTTAGCATAGTTCTTACAGAGGGCGGAAAGAAAGATTAAACTTTAACGATGGCACCCAATATGGCGTTATACTGCGCGACAGGCGCGATAAACAAACTGACATTGAGATGTGTTGATGGTGAAAAATTCAATAGCACACATATACCGTCGACTGGCATGTTTCTTACCCGATACTCAACACTAGGAGAATGGGAGCTAAGTTGATAAATAAACCTTCTTTTTTCAACATAAATCGCGATCAGTGGAGAGCCTTCTGAGGTGGAATTCATCTTCATCATTTCGTCTGCGGGGAGAAGGATTTGCGACAGGCGTTTCGGGCTCAGGCGCTTGACAACGTTCCGACGGGTTTCGGACTTAATGTCTAAGTGAGCTGAGCTTCTTGAGTGTCAGCTAAAAACATCGCTGCTTTTAAAATGGCTTCTGAAAGGGGGCTGGATGGTTACATTGACATGATGTATACGACAGAGAGCATTTCTTCCTCTCAGTGATGTTTTGTACCGTTTATCCACTTTGTGAGTATTGAATACTGAACGCAGTGTGGGTATAGAATAGAAACTCTAATAGATTAACCTGTTTAGATCCACCTGTGCTAGAAGGCTCGGAGTGCAAAATTTGACCATTCACACCATTTCAGAAGTGCGAGAAACGAAAATTCAAAGGATAAAGCACAAAAATGAATATTATTCATTCTCAAAATAACTTCTGAAAAAAGAACAGCGAACCGATTGAAACACTGGCTCCCATTTTAATTTCTAGCAGATATCTGTAATAGAAAGTAACTTTTCCAGGTCAACATAGCCGGAAATTACGAGTGCAGGTGAAAAAACCGTTACTTGCAGCGTAGTTAAACAACATTCACGCAGTTAACTAGGTCACTCAGCTCTGTTCGCAGCGTCGGGCCCAATCGCCCGCTCTGTCAGACGCAGGTGGAAAACAGGACAGAAGAGAGGAGGTGGTGGAGGAGGAGGGGTGAAGAAACAAAGAGAAACCGTTCCGGGTGGTTAAAAGAGCCACCAACGAGTGGCGGAGAAACATGGCGCGCCACTTCGTGACAGACACGAACGGCACTTGTATCTTCTCCCCTCCGGCGGAAGCAGCAGCACTTTGTGCTTAAACCAAGCGCACTGCGCCACACGCGGGACAGCGTTCGAGCGAACGGGTGCCCCCTTTCCCAGCGCGCGCTCTGTACGCGCTAAGTGAGCTAGATTAGCCAACCCAGCCCGGGGCCTCTGGCGCTCGTAAAGACGCGCCGGTGCGCGGTAACACGTCCGCGGGGCTCTCTTCTTTCCGTTGACGCCGTGGGGGCCACGCGCGACTCTTTTGTCGGCCCGCGCGGGACGCACCTTTGCTCCACCCCCCCCCCCCCCCCCCCCCCCATCGTCACCTCCAACCCCTCCCCGCTCTCGAACCCTGGCCCATCTTCCTTCCCCTCTGGCGAGAGTAGTTCGCTCTACGGATGCGCGCTCTGGCAGCGTTTATCAAGAATAATGGCGGCATGGGCCCTTCGCACGCCCGCCGCGAGCACCCTGGGACCCAATGACCCCAGTTAGGCCTAATCGACCGGGTCAGACTCGGGGTGCACGGAACGCGAAGCAGCTTTCTTTTCCGGAATCGTGTGCCTGGCTTTGTTGTTGGGCTTGCGGCTGGGCCAAAGCGGGGAACGCGGTCCCCCACCACCGCCAGCAAGCGTGCCACGTCTGCGCACCTTTCCTCTTCTGCGTGCACCATGATCTCTCTCTCTTTCCCCGTCTTTTTTTTCATCCCCTCTCCCAACGTGAACCGTGCGTCGGAGAAAGTCGCAAGTTTGGCTGCGACGACACAGTCGGCGCTAGGCGCGGGTTTCACACACGCTGACACACACGCACATACGAAGAGACACACAAGGCCTACCGCGGTGCTTGCTTCTAATCCGACTGCTGACGTTGATGACGCCGGAGGAGTTAACCAGCCAAACGAGTTTTGCGTGTTGCTCGAGCCGACGCGTGTGAGCCTCGGCTCTGCTGCCGACCCGCATCGCTGCTGTAGCGGCCGCCTGCCTAACTGTCGTCGCATATTGTGTTTAGCGTTCGGCGCTCCCGTACTCGCCTTGCCCGCTTTTGTGTTAGGTGTTGCATCCCTCCGAGGGCGACGAGACGCGACCTCGTCTGCAGTCGGTGCTGCTTAAAAATGGATGCGGGATGCCCGAACTTTGTAGTCTTTCGACGGTGTTCCCTCTGCTGTGCTTCGCTCACAAAGCCGTGGGAAGATAGCTCCGTTTCAGAGATACGAGCGACTAGCCCTCCTCTTTCCGTCTGCACTCTCGCTTTCCCTTTCTATGACCTATTTGCACTTTTTTTTCCCGAAGACATCGGCGCAGGGGAAATTTCGGCGGCTAGTGAGGGTCAAGTGCTCCCTCGTGACTTAACGCAGTTGGCTGCTGGGCGGATGCTTCCGAAATCTCGCTATAAGACTCTTTTATGTCCACTTCGCCTTGTGGAAGAGTTTATTCGCAGTGGATATCGCATTATTCCCCTCGAGTGCTCGCAGCTTCATCTCGAGATATTCTTACGAGACCATCAATTTGTACGTGGTTTTCGTCTTGTATGTGGCTGGTCAAGTTACATTCAGCTTGCGTCATATGCGGTTTCACGATTCACAGCACGACCTAGACCCAAAGGGCTTTTATTGGTGTCAGTGGCCTGTCGGTTACTTTGAAGTTCTCCTTTTCATTCTTTTCGGCTTCAAAACTATTTAGGAGCTCATTTGATGCAGTCGCGCACCTCTCGTGATATACGCTTCCCGGAGGCCTTTGCAGCAAAAAATAAATACTGAATCAATCAATCAATCAATCAATCAATCAATCAATCAATCAATCAATCAATCAATCAATCAATCAATCAATCAATCAATCAATCAATCAATCAATCAATCAATCAATCAATCAATCAATCAATCAATCAATCAATCAATCAATCAATCAATCAATCAATCAATCAATCAATCAATCAATCAATCAATCAATCAATCAATCAATCAATCAATCAATCAATCAATCAATCAATCAATCAATCAATCAACCAAAATTAATAACTTGGAAACATTGCCTCTGGCGCAACAAACGTTGAAAATCATAGATATCCTTTATCCAGGAAAACCATCCCTGGAACCAATTTGACTTCAAACCAAATGTCCGGGCTGTATTAAAGGCGCAATCGTTTCTTCAGCAGTGAGCTAAAGAAATGCCTGTTTTACACCGTCAGGTGCAATGAGGTTTCATCGCTTAGCGTTATTGGGATATCGTGATAGCCCGATGTTGCTTTAGTCGCTTAGTCGAGCCTTATTTGCAAGCTTATAGTTGTATGTTTTCATCCAGTGTTGTGCGTGGCTCTAAGTTTACCCTGTCCTCTACAACAATATCGCCATTTACCTTATGATACAAATTTCTGCTATGGGAAGCGCATAAACCCAAGATCATGAACGAAATTGACACAAACTTGGCGGTATCGCACACGTGGAGTCGGGAAGAGGAGGAGGAGGGGAAGGCAGAAAAGAAGGAGCAGGTTAAGCAGCACAGGCAGCAAGGCGACCCTGCGGAGCATGTAGACGAAGAGCTTTTGTTTCTTCTCTCCACCACTGGCCCTCCTCTCGCTCTCCCTGCGCTGTATATATTAAAACAGGCCGCGACGTGGTCATTGTGTAAAACCGCGCCGCTCGGGGTGGGCGCTGGGCGTGGCGCTGGCGAGCGCAACGTGCTCGTTTCGGCGGGGCGACGCTGTTCTGTCGTGCTCGTATATCTTGGGAAGCTTTATACGGCAGATTACGTACGGCGCGTCCTGCGGTGCCTCCCCGCGCACGCCGTCCGTCCTTGCGTCCGCCGCCCAGTTCCGATAATAGTGGCGAAATAAATCGTCGCCACCGGCTCTCGTGGCAGGGTCGACGCTTCAGCGCCGGGAACGTGCGACTCTAATATAACGTCTGTAGTGTCCGCGTGACGGGGCAGCTACTGTTAAGCGCGCTGGTCAGAGGACAACTATACAAGCGGGGTAGTGTTAAAACCGCATATTGCGCCGAGATGCACTCTCCAGCACCTACACTTGAACGTAAAGAACGAGGAATAAAGCAGGCTAACAGCGTTTAAATTAAAATGATTGCAAGAGCTTTGAGCCATGGTTATAAGGACGAACCTAAGTGAGCATACCCGACTTTGATAGCAACTGAACGTGTATTGCTGTTATTTTGGTGCCCGTCACAGTTTAGTGTCTTCTTAGCATTTTTCTAGCTCTCTGTACCTTTAGTATACATAACGGAAGATTACCACTACGACCATGATGTAAAAAATAGCGCACAGGGAACACACGGGACGGAAAGTAAACGACGCAGACAAGCGCTAACTCGCAACTGAGGTTTATTGCTGACGCGCGCAATATAAGGTAGTCACTTTAAAAACATAAAACAAAAACAACCACAAACAGTCCCTCCTGGAAAGACCAAGTCAGAGGAAAAAATTGAAATTGAAGCATCAGGCGCCACTCATCGCTGTGGAAGATCAGTTAAAAAACCATTATCAAAAAAGGAATTCAAAGCAACGCTGAGGCTAAAAAATCGATTTCACAGTCTGCCAAGTTAACAGAGGGCTCACTGATACACGGATTCCGACATTTCCTAATATGGTATGCCTCCATTATCTCGCGTACACGCTGATCTCGATGTCTGAAAAGTATGACAGTACTAGAAAAAATCGGTTTACAAGTTTTCCCCTTCTGCTCTTCTTTTTTGCTACATTCCCGGCAATGCTCAGGAAGATTGCCATAATGATCTTTTAGGGAGTTACGGTGTTCACCAAGCCTAACGTTGAGGCATCGCCCCGTTTGTCCTACATAGACAGCTCCGCAGGACAACGGTAGTTTGTACACTACACCCAAGCTGCAGGGAACAAACGCAATAAACCTCAGTTGCGAGTTAGCGCTTGTCTGCGTCGTTTACTTTCCGTCCCGTGTGTTCCCTGTGCGCTATTTTTTACATCATGAACGTTATCCAACTTGCCCAACTTTCCGCTTTACCACTACGACGTCTATGACGGTGCCGCCACAGTACAGATCGTTAGCCTTAGATTGCTCTGCCTGTCCCTCCTTTACTATGTTTTTCCTTTTCTCTGCACGAACTACTTTGAAATAAAAAAGGCAACTATTATCCATTTCGCATATTTACTATAAGAGAAAAGCCGCAGCTAATGAATGCCTCTTTTGCTTGTGAGCCATCGCATCGAATAAAAGGCCGCCTTTTTCGCTTCATGTGCGTATATATTTCCTAAGTAATCAGTGCTGCCCAAAAGGGTCGCAATAGTGGCTCCATCTTTTATCGTGCAATGCTCTAGTAAAAAGCGTAGGCATTCTGGGGCCTACGGAAAGAGGTAAAGGGTACAGGCTTTAACACAAATGCCGGGGCAAGAAATGTGTTGACGCTTCGCGTCTTGGCGTTTCAGCCGCCACCCCGAGCTCTCTTGGGCCCGGTTACTTTCTCGCTACCTTAAGGCACTCCGTAGGTGTGCAGATACGTTTTGACGATGTACCTAGTTTCCTTTTTATGTCACGTAATCTACTTGTTGATGTTATACTGCGATCGCGATCGCATTTTCGGCGCTCAAGGGGTGGGCGATCTCATACACAAGGCCAGTATTGAGGTGCGCCACATGACCGTGCAAGTAGCTGAGCTCACCATAGATGCGCAGTTCCCGCTCTCCCTTGACAGTCTTGAAACCGGGACCCTCGGTGGAGACCTCGCAGCCGTACATGCCCTCCGTGTTCAGGTCGGTCTTCTCCAGGAACACGTTGTTCTTGTCCGATCGGGAGTGCTGCAGACGCAGTAGAGAGAGAGAGAGGAAGGGCGATGAGTGGAATGTGATGGACGAGAGAAACGAACGTGATTAGAAAGATTTGCGCGATTCCTGTGATCCACAATAAATCGGTTAAGAATCAAGCCTTCCAATTACGCAGTGTAAATCAAGACCCGAAATAAGAGGTAACGAGCATCTCTAAACTCATTTAAATTCGAGTCTTCTGTTTAGGCGCAGCCGTGGCATGCGGGCTTCGGACCCGTGACGGATGAGGAAGATTGGAAGAAGAGGCATTTGTGACTCGAGCACATGTCATTTTGTTGCTTCAGTCAGCCGTACTGCAGCTCGATAGTCTAAATACATGGCGGTGCTAGCTGCCTTTCTAACGAGCGTGTTACCTCGCTGGGCGGTTGAGTCGCAGCGGTTTTGATACAGTACCAAATCATAAAACGCTCTCCGCACCCAGCTTTACTAATTCCGAGCGCGGAGGTTCGGCTGCACTGTGCGAAGTTCAGCCCTCTCATTTTTATAATGAAAGTTTTCTGGAGAAAGAAAAGAAAACGAAAACTTCATTTAATAGTAAAGGCGTTTTTACACTCAAGTTATCCAGGGCCTCTGTCCCGTAGTTTTGTCTTTCGTGCAGTTACAATGCTTGGCTTCTTTCTGATTTCCTCCGTGTTGTCAATGGTAAAATAATGAATTTAATGGAGGGAGTGCATATTTATTGCTTCGAAAACACTTTTAACCGTTAGCAGAGGATTTATTAATAAAGATATCGTCATTATCTAAACAAAATTAACTGAACCTATGCTTCCTAGCAATTAAACGATATGAAAGATGGACACATAAAGGAAAAATAACGCTAGACATTCTGTTCTGCTTTAATCTTATTTGGCTCCGTTCGAGTCTCCAGTCCAGGTATTATTCGCCAAATTGTTCATGCGTCTGAGGATCAAGCGCTGATTAACCTTCCTTGCGAAATTCTAATCTTGCGAATCTCTAACACTGATTACATGTATCACGAGCTAGTCGCTGAGCTAACGCATCCTGAAACTGTGTTGACAGAGATCGTGTTGTTCAAACGTATTTATTATTCAAAATTAGTTCGGCCCCATCCTTTGCCTCACCTCATCGAAGATGACGGAGATAAGGATAAGGTTGTTCGTAGCTGGTTCAAATATGGGTCATCAGCCCAGCCTCCCAGAAAGCTTGGCCATCACAAGGTGGTGCCTTCTTCTGCTGGTGATGGCATTCGGCAGATCTTATTCTTTCTTGTTTACAAGATATCAGAAACGAGTGCTAGAGAAAACGAATTTCCTGTTCAGTTAAGAATATGATCGTTAACCGCCTTCTCCACATGGGTCAATAACAAGGAGCTTTGCCAAAACTTTTGCCTTGCATCCACGAATACACTTGTCTATCTACACCGGGATACATCAAAACGCCACTGTAGGCTTTAGGCAAGTCATGAACAGCAAAAAAAAAAAAAAAAAAAAAAAACCGGATAAGCTCGTTGGATGAAGTTTGCACGGATATCGTTAACTGCTTATCTGCCGAGTACCCTTTGCGTGAGGTCTATTCATGCGGCAGATATAATGAAGGAACCAGTTGAAAAAAAAAAAAGAAAAAGAACCACAAGGTAGGCGCAAACCATGAAACTGGAGTGAAAACTGTGCTTTGCTGAAGAGTTGCATCCCAAAGCAGGACTAGCTGATCACGCGCAGAGGAAACGTCACCCATTGACTCTAAACCTAGTTCGACAGAAGCAAGCAGCAAAGGTATCGCCAACGACGTAAAAAAACGAAATTCTTTTCCTAAACGGCAGAGTGACGGAGCGCTGATTGCATGATTGCCGTGAATTCTGATGCAATAGGCTTCTAAAAGTTCACTTTTTTCTTCACTCCCATCTCTTACGAGGACACTGGTGTTGCTAAACAATGGGTGGAACCCCCAGTTTTGGGATTGGCAAGGCAGGTGCGCTCTATCAGTAGAATCCAAGGAAGCAGAGTGTCTTCGCATCCTATTGTTGATAGACCGGCCTGTTTGGCTGATGTACACCTTTTCGCATGTCAGAAGAGGCTTGCATTCCACACGAGTGGCACATGTCAAGCGTTCACTTCATGCCTAGAAGGCACTTCCTTAACGCTGTGCACAGATCACCACTTAAAATTTATTCCTGTGACCATGTATAGGTCTAAGTTGCTCCGCTTATCTTCCGGAGCGACAATGTATTGCTTGTCTAAGGTACTTTTTATGGAAGGGTGGCAACTGTCTTACTAGTTCATTCTTAAAATCAGTTCATTCAATCCCTCTTTCTACAGCCTTTCAGTGCGCTTACCCCTAAGGCAACAGTTCTTTCCTAGATTTAGTTACAGTGCTCCAGCGTTAATGGCCGTCGTCACAGAATGTTAACTGAAGCGATTAAGACCCGGTACAATGGTAGCTGGTCTTCTGCAGGTCTTGCGGGTAGAGGTAGGAGGCAAGAATACTTTCTGCTTTTAGAATCCTCGCTCGAAGCTGTGGGCGCGTAACTCCTGATGCCCAGATGCAGATGTCGTCCGCATAGGTTAAGAGTTGCGCCAACTGCGGTAATAAACTGACAAGGCCGACAAGGTCAAGATTGAAGAGCGTCTGGCTCAGCACTCCAGCCTGTGGGACTCTACAGGAAGTGAAATGAGAAGATGTTGGTCTATCCTGGAACAGTGTGCGATTTTTTTTTTAAGTTTTAAAAACACATAAGATATAGTCTACAACTACAGGCAGGGAGTTGCCCGGTAAAGGCTTTAATATTATCAGGAAATCACCGACGTACGTAAAAACTCGGCGCAAACGCTCGGCACGACGAAACCCTCGAAGCAAGTAGCCGAATTTGCTAGAAAAGTCTCGCACAGCGCTGGGGAAACACAAGCTCCAATACAAATTCCCATCTTACGTGGCAGAACCGAACCTTGAAAATTAACGACAGTGGAGCATAGATACACGGATAGCAGCTCTAAAAACGCATAAATCGACAGGACACACGTGTTCTGGAAATCGACTAGGCCGCATTGTTCAGTGAGTTCACGCGCGCTGCGAAAAGTTCTTTAGGAGGAAGGCTGCAGAACAAAAGTTCGATAAGCACTGAAAAAGTCATACAAGCTCCTGGGATACCCTTTTTAAGCACTTGCGCTACCGCTGCATAGCCGGAAATGCTGTATGTGTATTGCGGGATGAGATACTGTCACTGCCGGTGTAGAAACTGGCCCACCAACTTATGCCGCGTTCCCGCCTCCGTGATGATTGCTCTTAGTGGGCAACCCACCCTGCGTGTTTACGCAGAAAAGAACACTTCGAGGCGATTCCGTCTGCATTTCTTGTAACTTTGCGAAACGTTTTTCAGGTTCAGGTCTCTCAGGAGCTTTACACCAGCCGGCTGCAATTTGTTCGTATTGTGGTCCGTAGGTATGAAGTTCTTTGCCAAGGCAGCATAGCTTCTCTCCAAACTTACTTGCAGGAAGTACTACTAGAGCCCCTCATTCTTGTTCACTTGGAGGAGGGTGAGGTAATATTCGACAAAGTAGTCGTCTACACTGTGCATCACGTCAATAAGGGCTTCACACTCTGGAGGCCTGCAATCTGAGTAGATCATAAACGTTCTTCGCTCTCTATCTTTCACTGCCTAGAAGTTAATTCCGCAATAAATGAACTCGTAACCTTCTTTTGGTGTACTGGAGCTGTCGTCAGGACGTTGGAAGCGGATGGTCAGGATCTGTAGAATGGAGTTCTGGAGACAGGCGAGGCATCTGCATGGCTGGTTACAAGTGGTGAGCCTCTAGGAACGTCACGAACGGTCCGGTGTGAGCTTTCTCAACGAGCACAGTCACCTGGCAAGCCAAGCGACTGAGTTATATTGGAATCAGTTTAGGTGACTTGTGAAAGAAGGAAAAGAATAACTTCAGCCGAAGCACAGTTGCGTATTTAAAAGGCTCTTCCACACCTGAGAACATTGACTGTCTGTTATAGAAGACCCGAAGTCCAGCCTGACACCGCGTGTAAAGAACCACGATGTTCACGCCATCATACGTGATGTGGGAGAAGAACGGAGCTCTAAGTCCGAAGAAGTCGACTCCCTCTTTAGGGCAGTCAGTGTGCGACCAGCGCTCAGCAACCGCGTAATACACAGTGAAGCCGATTACTTTGCCGAGAATGACTTGACTCCTCTCCATGCGGGCAAGCAAGGGGGGCTACCTACCAGTATGTTTAGAAAGAAGGTGGATGCTGCCATGACAAAGGACTTCCGCCCCACGGACTTCAAGGCCATAAAATAGAACAAAGACGGTACCTGAAAAACGTTTCGCAGTGACAAAATATGTAAAGGGAATTGCGTTCCAGTGTTCTGTTCTGTGTAAACTCACAAGGATGGTTGCGCACTAAGAGCCATCATCACAGACGCAGGAACGCGGCAGAGATTAGTGGGTCAGTTTCTACAGCGGCAGTGGCAGTTACAGTCTCGCATCCCTCAGGACCCGTACAGTGTTGCCAGTTCGGCTGAGGTAGCAGAAGTGCTTAGAAACGACATCCCAGGAGCCAATTCGACTTCTTCAGTGGATATGGAACTTTTCTTCTACAGCGTCCATCCTAGTGAAGTTTTCCCAGCAGGTAAAGGCACAGCGCGACTAAGACAGGACGAAGAAAGTAGACAGACACAGCGGTCAAGACTAGCTCAAGAAAGTACCCTTTTTCGCAGCAGCGCGTGAAGTCATTGCACAATGCGGCCCAGTCGATTTCCAGAACGCGTGTGGCAGGTCGATTGATGCCTTTTTAGACTTGCTATCCGTATATCTATCCTCCGCTGTCGTTAATTTTCAAGGTTCGGTGTTCTACAGAAAATGGGAATTCGTATTGGCGCTCGTGTTACCGCAGTGCTGTACGAGATTTTTATAGCAAATTCGGCTACTTGCTTCTAGGGTATCGTCGTGATGAACGTGTGTGGAAAGTTTATGGTACGATGACTTCCTGATGATAATAAAGCTTTTACCGGGCGACTCCCTGCTTGTAGACCTTACATTAAGGACTTGTAAAGCTTCATCACATTCACTTATTTTCACCTCTGAATTTTTCAGCGATCGTTCTAGCAGGTTTTCAGGCTTTAATAAAACTTCTTTCCGGGCGAGTTGGTGCATAATGAATGAATAAAAAGTTATAGCGGGAAGAGACATGTGTATGTGTGCCGTCTCCCTGTGGTTTTCTAGGTTTGCGCTATAACTTTTTACTAAATCATCTGAACCCTTCAGTGCATATTCTGGTATGACACCTCTCCGCTGGAGCTTTTTACCTAAAACTAAGAAATCATTGTTGTCTTACAGGTCTGCGCACTTAAAGCTTGTGAACTGAGGGATTGCTGTAAGCTATTTTAAGATTGCAGTGGAAAAAAATTCCCTGCCACGCAATCTAAAGCAACTTTCGCAAGCATTAGAACGTTTGGAAGCGGAAGGTTTTCCTGGGCACCTTTTGATTGAGGTTGCTGAATCGTTGCTCCGGAAGATAACGAAGTAAAAACGGAGCAGGTTAAACCTGTAGGTTGCCGATTGAACAAACTTTAAATCACGTCATATATGCACACTGTGTTACACAACATCAAGGAAGTGGCTTCCAGGCGTGTGGCGACCACAATTTATTTCGGCTGCGACTTGTGCGCGCTTGTATTATGAGAGATGCCGAGGAATGGAGAGTACACGGCGCAGTATGACAACTTAATTCGCATAATGTACCACACGTGCGGCACACAGGACCCTCCCAACATGCGACAATGATTTACATCAGCCAAACAGGGCGTTGTATCAATGACAGGCTGCGAGAAAACTTCTTCTTTGGATTGCAAAGATGAAGCACACCTGCCTCGAAACTGGCGAAAGTGAGTGTGCCACCTGTTGTTTAGAAACATCAGTATCCTCTGCAGAGATAGGCTTAACGAAGAAAGAGATCTAGAAGTCTATAACATCAAAATGGATGACTGTGACTGCATAAGCGCCCTATCACTGTACCTGTTTGCAAATAAATTCGTTCTTTTTTATAGATGGCCGGTGAAAGCTTTGCTCCTTGTTTGCGTCTAAATAATTTTATTTTATCTGGGGACATGTGCTCTGCGTATGATCTCTGTGTTGCTGGGAGGTGCAACTCTTCAACAATTTAAAGCACTGCTCAGTCAACCAGTTTTTGCTTTACTGAGAGAACACAGGTAGTGAAAAAAGGATCTGAAGATAAAGATGCTCCTTCACAGCTTGACAAATATCCGTCAGGTTCTAGAGCAGTGAAGGCTAGTTTATAGGTCGAATACATCTCAGGTAAAAAAAAGAACACAGTAATAGCACATTTGTCACCCCAGTATCGTGTTGTCTGCCTCAATTTGGGTTCCTTTATAGTTTTTCGGTTGCTTCGTTCATCAAACATATACTAATTAGCTTAACTGTCAACTTTTCTACATGCTACAGGCAGGCCTAGCCGTATTGGTAGCCTTCGTTAAGCACAAAGAGAAAAATAGCCGATGGACGACGTTTGCCCCCACCATCTCGACAATCTCGCTGAGAAACTCAGCCTACACATTATAATCATTGCTGCTTTCAGAATGCTCTACTTTCACTGAAATATACATGTAAATAAAATGACAACAGAAAGAACTGATCGATAGATCAATGTGCAGAGAATGAAATACAAAAGAAAAACAATAGAGAGACGGCATAGAAAGCAGGGCCTACAAGGTGGGCTTCATACCTAACACGCTGGACATTCGACATCGATATCGACTGAAGAGGCCTTCACCCTCGAGTACTCATAGACCAAAGAGGTCCTTCATTACATCGTTGTCCGCATGCATAAACATTGATTCATAAACATTTATACGTGCATAATGGTGCGGTCGAAAGCGCGCCGCTTTCGATCGGAAGTGCACGCCACTGAGCGGTACAAAACAGCACGCCGATTTTTCTACTCAATTTTTAAGCAGGACGCCGGTATACCGACGCATAAGCGGGCACCCCGTACGCGCGCGATCAGCACCATGTCGATCGCTAATGAGCGCCAAACCGACTCCCGCGGGCGCCGCAACATTGCTTTCAACGCCCGGGGGGATCTCGCTGCATACTCGCAGGGCTGACCGCTGTAACGATGCAGAGATCATGCCGTACTGACCCGAATGCAAAGGCTGCGCCGCTATTGAAGGGTCAACTGGGCGCCTGCGCACGGCACTCGAAAGAGCAAAAACGAATGATAAAACTCGACAAAGGCCAAGAGGAAGTTAAAAAGCAGAACGTAACGTATGCAGATGCTCGACTTGGGCGAGCAAGAGCAGATGCTGCACGAGAGTGGTGCCTGATCGAGACAGCTGCTATATTTACTGCGAGCCAAACGGGCAGCGTCGTAGGGGGCCAATGAGAAGGGCGCGCGAGGCCGGTCGTAAACGAAAGGGCGTCCTGCATATTATGCATGAGGCGTAAGCGGGGTCCCTTTTGTTCCCGTGTACAGCGGCGGCCAGCTTTTATGTCTGCCCGCATTCCCTGGCCGAGTCTACCAGCATGTTCGCTTCAACCACCCTCCGCACGCTAGTCACCCCCTTTGTGCTGTGTTGTGGTATTACGGTTCTTATCGGTGCAAACAACGCGACAACTAGCAACGTTGGCGCGGCCGGGTTGATTCGTGCCGGTGATGGTGCGAGTACATCATAGGCTTATCAAGGACTCGTTTGTGCCGTGTTAACGGTGTTAACAAGAACGAGGAGACGAGAACTCGTCTGATTTGCAGCCGATGCGCGACAAATAGCGCGACGGTGTTGTATGTTAGCCGCCTACGGAGGCGTTCTGTGAACTTTGCAGGTTGTGTGACGAAAAACAGGTGTGAGCTTAAGAGAGGGAGAGAGTGATACTTGTGATGAACGAGCGATGTGTTGAAAAAGTGACGTCGACAAGGATTAAGGGAGCCTAAGAGCAACTGGACTGCGGTGAAAAAAGCTAAAAAGCCCAGATTAGTTTTAAAATCACAGATTTGCTTCCTTAGATGAAAATAAATGTAAAACTAGCAGCATGGTAGTCAAAAATAAAAATACAGAAATAGAGCAGAGACCTGCGCATAAGTCAACCAGAGGAAATGCGGGTAATAGTATGGAGAAGAAAAGAAAAAAAAGATCTGAATTATCTATATGAACAAATAAACAAAACCTTCAAAACGACAAGGGTCTGCAGAAGTACATGACTAAAGGCAATGAAAACAAAATAATGCCTACATACACAATTGTCCTTTCCTGCTATCTCTCCTGTCTGTGTTTTCTTCCTATCTATTTCTTCCTTATCCCTCTATTTTCGTCGGCCGCAGCTCGGGTGATTAAGATAGTAGATAGCCGTTGCTGTGGGCGGCAGGAGCATCTTTGCCTTCCGTTTTTTTTTTTAATTTTGTAATAAACCGCTGCTAATACTACTACTGCACATGCAGCACCAGAAAATATAGTGAGCGAAAGTGCAGCAAATGCAAGCAGTGTCCTAATTTTTGTACCCCGAAATAATACAGAGAAAACAACTAAGAAGTGGAAATATTGCGAAGGTAGAAAAATCCTAACGTGCCTCCTCACGCACCCCTCCCTCTCGCCTGTTTGAATGCACCCGTTCTCAGGTCTATCTAAACTGAACCACCATGCACAGAAACATTCTTCAGAGGCTTCGCACCCTGCCGCTCTGTGTCCGTAACTATCTAGTCTTGTCTAGTTTTCGGGCGCTGGAAGGAGCTTTCTGTCACGGCGTGCCATGACGGAGAGTCCGTTTACACCACAGGACGTCGACAGGACGTCCCTCGTACAGCTGCCGCCATAAAACGTGACATGAACTACGTGCATTGTAAAACGGCACGTGTGGCACTTTCGAGGAGCTCCCCCGGCATATTACAATAGGTACTTCGCAGAAACAGTGATAATTCATGCCGCAAAATGACCCATTTCAGGCCCTTGTTACCGAAAGCAGCTTCAAAACTCCATCATTGGGAAGAAGTGAGACAATTTCGTTCTTATAAATCTGTGAAACTCCACGAAAATTCTCTTTCTTCCAAATCTGACCCCCAAATTTGCTGAAAAAGGAAAATTTTGCGAATGCAGCAGCACTGCGCATGCAGTGAGGTCAGCCTGTCTTCATTGTACAGCACATATTCCCAAACGTCTGCAGTCAGTGAGGGGGGGGGGGGGGGGGGGGCGCACGGCAGGTGAGCGTAAAACACACGATTCCGCGGTTCCGCGGAAGCCTATCTCATTCGCTAAAGGAACGAAAAATTGATCAACCCCCACTATTGCAGGTTGCGTTGCGTTGGAGGTTAATGTTTTTTTACAGAATCAAACTCAGCGATTTACAGAAGGGACGTATCGCGCAGCGCTCGTTTCAGCCTCAACGAGATCCCGAGGAAACAAATTGTCATGCCTCGGTCGTCAGACACGACCAACGACATGAGGCATTCGCTGTTTGCGTCTTCCGAAAACCATTACTGGTGTCTTGAGGAAAGAGTTCAGCCTTTATCAGCACGAAGTATGTAATACCTTTCGAACGCTTCTTCCAGCTACGATGAATCATCCAAGCAAAAGAGAAAGCGGTGGCAAGTTTCGGCACTGTTCGTAGCGGAGGGCAGTGTTCTAAAGCGGGCAGTGCGCGCTGCCGCCAGCTGCCTGAGAAGAGCAGGCAGTGTTTTCGCTGAAGCCAGGACGCGGGGCGTCGCGTTGTACGCGTCGGAGCTGCCCGCATCCGCGTGCCAGGCGGCGATATGTGTTGCGAGGCGGACGGGGAGTGGACGGCAGCAGGTATAGTACCGCAATGATGGCACGAGGAAGGCAGAAAGGGGGGATGGTTATGGCGAGTCCAGCAGCGGACCGGGCGCCGTTGCTCGCGCCCAGGGATCCGAGAGCGGGCGTCATTAATTAGTGGGGCAACGGGGGTTTGGCGCCACGCCCTGGCGTCGCGAGGAGGGCCCCCGGGGCATTTATTCCTCCTAATTGCGGCGGACCTCACGGCGACAAGCAAGCAGCTGCAGGGAGAAGGGCGGGAGAATGCACAAAAATATGATAATAAAAGACAGGGACGACCATCCCGTGCCCCACCACGCCACGCACAAGCATGGCCGAACATGCATGGGTGATCCGGGGCTGAAGGTTCCCGCAAACCCAATGACTGGACGTTGGCCGCGATGCACGCTATACGCGAGGAGTCACGTGGGAAAGGGCAGCGCGCTGCTGCTTTGCCTACGAGCTCGACCGCGGCTAGTTACCCGCAGCACTGCCAAAGGTCTGTCTCAGAACTTGCCACACATGAAAGGATCCTCGGTCTGTCATTCTCTTGCAGGGCACCAACAACCATTCCTTGCCTTCCTCACTGTCGTAGCTTGCCCTGCGATTTTTTTGTGTACCAATCGCAGGCATCGATGAACCGACGCATAGACGGAGACCATGCACGGAGCCAACGCGCGCGACGCTACTGAAACCCTTCGTCCCGGTGATGGGCCGGCCACGGGTGGTAGCTCTCCGTAAACGCTGCGCGGAAGTACCGTGACCGAGTGCAGCGGGCTGTGTGGCAAGGGCGTTGTGGGGCCAGCGTTGGCGGTGGTGTTGGGGTCGCCAGCGGAATGATAAGCGGCTCACTCGATAATCGCTTCTGTTCGCGCGCCTGCTTACTCCTCCCTCTTGGCAGCTGCTGCTGGCCTTTACTTGCTTCTGTATGTGCACTGCAGCCCTTCTCTCCCCCTTTCTCTCTCTCCTGCGGGTTAATATTCTTCTCCGCCCATATCTCTTGCCCCTGCGACCTTTTACAGAAACGGCAGTCAGGCGTGTCCGTACACGACTAACAAGCTTCTGGGACGAATGCAAACACAACCAACGCAACGTGACGAGAAAGCAGTCATCGTTGGCACGTTTTATAGTTTCGAAATCTGTAAGAGCTCAGTTGATGGCTATATATATTTTTACTTGCACTGGAAGTACAGGTTAAGTGTACATCTTGCTTCATTTTTTTTTCTCCTCCTGTGTTAATGGCACGCATGCGCTAAGCATACAGCTACTGTGTCTAAGTTGTGCCTTTACAAGGCTTACGGAGATTATTATGAAAACGCCTTGAAGCACCTTGTGTAAACATTTGGATGAGCGAAAGCCGTACTTTTTTGCAAACGTTACGCGGCTGCGCAAAACATGACTTTTTTTGTTGTGTAGCTGTGAGCCAAGAAAGACTCTACTCTAATGTTAGTGAAAAATTTATCAAACTCAGGAAATCTGGACAAACCCTTCTAGTTTCAGCAGCTGCCACCCCACGCCGCGTAGCGCTGAACATTCAAGATAACCGCGGGAATTTCGAATATTCTGTACATTCTATTGATTTTCTATGGCCGCCTGAAGTAGTTGGTGTGAGCGCAGGAATGATTTTAGGTGAGAGGATGCAAATAGGAGGAAGAGACTACCACGATAATCATCATGTTTGCGCATAATCTCTCGGTACTATCTATTTTTCGCGAGATCACAAGCTTAAAGTGACCCCATTGAGTCAGGCGGTGCTCTCTTCTAGCGACCAACGGGTGATGCTAGTTGCTGACGCCCAGGAAAGCTCGGAATGTGCATAGGAAGCCGTTGCCTAGCAGGCCTCTTAAAACTGCGGCGAACAAAAGGTGATAACTCCCACTGTAAAACAACCGGAGCAAAGGATAATTTGACAAGGCCTCACAAGTGAAGCGCAAACGCTTTTTCTCATGTGTTTGGACACCGCTGGGATGCGAAGGTAGAGAATTACGTTGAAAATTTTTAGCTCTCTCATTACACGCTTCTCAGAGGCAACAAGGTATTCGAGAACGCACAGGCTATTTTGAAGTAGCAGTTGCTAGGGTTCCACACAATTTGCGGTCAAAAAACCTTCTATGCCTGGCCGCTAAGTATATAGCTCATGTCAGGCGTTCAAATACACTTTGGACGCCTAGTGGAGCGCAGTTTATCATCTCCTATATTGCAGCCTTACGTGAGTAGAACAGCTTTTCAGCATCGCTGCATATCTGACGCAGTTTTCCGACATTCTGAGTCAGAACGCTCCTATAACCTATTCCGTACTTACAATTACAGGCTACCTTTTAACTCCCGACTTAATCATATAGCAGTTCAGAGTGAGACAAAACTGCGTGATTTCGTGCGTTCAAAATTTGGATCGACACAATATCAGCCAAAAAACAGACAGAAAAATAAATGAAGAGCATTATGTTAGAAGTGCCTAACCGCTGGAAGTGCGTCTATAAATGAAACAGAAATCTAAAACAGAGGGGAAGGCGAGCACAAGGCTCGCTGAGCGCCTGTTAACAATGGGCGACTTCTCGTGAGTGATCGCCGGTAGTAAAACGTTTCGCAACCTTTCGCAGCAACCACTTCGTGCACGCTCACCTTGAGTATGTTTTGTATTTTCATTTCTTTCAGCTTGAAGTTGTTAGATACAGGCAGATATCTGCACCAGGGCTCAATGTGTTTGAAAATGAAAGAACACGAAGGAAAAATGTTGTCTGAAACAAAAATAAAAAGTGCATGAGAGATGAAGCTGCGAGTAAGCTAAAAAAATTGCCAATTCATATTAGCTCGTTCGATAGAGGCGTCTTCATCAGTACAAGAAACTTGGTTCATTTCAATCTCGGTTAAGGCTGGCATGCTTGTTGCCGTTTTTGGAGCTTATAGTATATGGAACCTTTCGCAACAAGTCACGTGGCGCCAGTGGAAGCTACGTATGGGGAGTTTACTTAGAAAATCGTTTTCAAGATAGCAGCCTCCATTTTTTGCGGAAGCTCCGACGAGTGTTTGTCTTTTTGCTTGTTTTTCATTCGCAGAAAGTCTGGACAAGCGTATTTTTCCATAATAATAAATATATTCGCAGATTCCTCCTCGGGACGCTTTAATTTTCTGCTATTCATTGCCACAAACGCACCCCACTGGTCTTCTATGGTAGTCTTACCTACTCGGTGCCAGCGCAGGACAAAATATATACAAAATATATAAAAACATATAAATGTACAAAAAATATATAAAATATATAAACTTTTTGCAGGACAAAAAGCAATATTTCGCTACGCATCGGAAGGTTTGACCAATCCCACCAGTATTCTCATAACAGCATCTTATAATATTATATCGTTGCCTCACAGTTAAAAGCTATGTGCAAAAAAGCTGGACTTGTGCGATCTGTGCGCTTAAATGTCCTAAATTGGGCCGACTAATTTTAAAAGAAATAACGGCCTCTCTTGACATGACTTCTTCAAAATAAAGATAACTTAAATCTTGAAAGTAGCCAGGCATCGCAATATGCGCATTTGGGGACTTGCAGAAATTGCACTATTAATGACCTGTATGGGAGGGACTTCTTGAGTCGCGCCTCCCGGGCCAGAGACCCCGAGCACGTCACTCCCTCGCTCCTACACGTGTCAAAAAAACATCCCCCCCCCCCCTCCCCCCCCTGCCGTGGCATGTTCCTTCGAATAATATAGAAATGTTATCCCGCTAACCCGTTATCCCTCTGGATAACGGGTCTTGGCCGAACGAGTTAGTCTACCAAACGTACTCGCGTAGCATTCTATCGCGCCAGGAAGGCTTGATTGTTAGCCCTCATTACTCGCGAGATGAATCCGTCAGAGAACCCATATCAGCGTTGGAGTCGACACGGCCTCGATCAGTCTGCCATTAAAAGTGGCCAAGTGATAACCCAGGCGCTCTACGCGCGGGTAATGTACGAGCGGCACTTACGTCGACGAAGGTGCCGACCAGCTCGTACGACTGCCCCGGCGGCACGTCGCTGGGCAGGTACCGGTAGAACTCGACGTTGTTCTTGTACCACTTGACCGAGTAGAGCTCGGCATTCTCCAGGTCGTACTCGCAGCGCAGCTGCACGGGCTCGCCACTGCGCACCGCGCCCGGCACGTGCAGATCAACCAGCCGCAGGCAGAGACCGCCTGCGTTTGCGAGAGGGAGAGGGGGAAGAGAGAGAGCGTGAGCGACGCCGGAGGTTAAAGATTCCGGGCTGCCTGTGCAGTCCTGGCTTGCCGCAGCTTTGCGCTGCGACAGCCATCTTTTGTGCACACATGAAACAGCAAGTGCAGCATTAACTTGACAGATGATCCGTGTTGAGTGGCTTCTATTCACATGCTGTAGTTCATATAAGCGTCCTTTCTTCTATAAATCCGCCTGTTGCAAGAAGAAGCGTCATTGTCTTCTCCGATGTTTTCTTATTTATGTGTTATTGTTTATTGTTTTCATTCATTCATTCATAGTGACAAATCATGAAAAGTAGAAATTTTTCAATTTTACTTGCTTGAAAACGGAACCGAATTCACAAACTTCCCAGCGGCAATTCCTATTCAAGATTTGCTGCAAAGTTCAGAAACATTGGTCATGGGAAGTTGAGCATTCAATGTAGATTTGGCAACAACGTAAACGTTAGGGTCGGAAGATAAAAATTATTCGCGTCTAAAATTTCCGTCAAAAGAGCATAGTTGCAGGAGGCTTCACTACCAGAACGAACAACAGGGGAAGAGAAGATGAGTCGAATCAAATGGAGCCTTGAATTGGCATAGTAGGACTGAGATCAAAGAACGTCGCAGTTCCTTCCAGACATTTTTCCTAAGACAACGGCTTTATGTTTCCAACATCCCGCCGAATATGTTCCGAACTACCTTTGATGTACGACTCACGGCCTTTTTTTTTCCACGTGCAGCAATGTGCGCGCTTCTTCCGTTGAATCTAGGTCACTGCACTCCATTTGTGGCGGCCCGCATAAGCTTCTTGAAAACGTCCCGAGGGGCAACACTTCAGGAAACAAGGATCTCATTAGTTTCCGAAACAAGTTGAAAAATAAGGAAGTGAAAACAACGGGAAGAATGTAAGTTTTGTCTGTTGTACTTTGTGAGTATTCGTGTACTCAGTGTACTTGTTTTTTATTCTTTATTCCACACATTGTACTCGGTAAGTGCTCACACCGAAAGTGTACTCATTCGCTACTCTACAACTACTAGGCTATGCATGTGGGAATCGAATCCGTGACGTCTTACTTAATAGCAGAGTGCCAAGGCCACTGGGTCAATTTTGCGTGCTCATACATGATAGCAAAGCTCTCGAATCGCTCCACCCGTTCGGTGCTATATCAAAGATTTTGCTCGGCTCAGGACGTTCCGTTATCTATAAACTTTCACTGCTTGGGTTTTCGGTCGTCGGAACATGGCCGTAATCAAATAGCAGAGTGGTTTTAAGAGTACTGGATACGTTTCTCAGCTTCGTTCACTCCGCGCCAGAAGGGCCTCTTCTAAAATCGAGCGTTTTCGCAGCGAACTTCACAGGGATGGGTTTGACGACAAAAGGGATTGTAACCGAAAAGGAAGAAAGGAGAGGAATTATTGACACGTCAGACGACGCACCTCGGAACTCTCCCGAGTCAACAAATGGGGAGAAAAAAAAAAACAGACAGTACTGACGTGCTAAGCCACAAGACCGACAGATGAGAGCCATCCGCTTATACGATTTTCTTTTCTCCCTCAGGGGAAAAAAGGAGCCACTCTAGGTATTTCCGCGCAAAATTTCGTTGATACAAAAATATATAAAAAGAATCTCGCCTAGGACTAACGCAATTTCGTCGAGTGGGACAAAACTAACGGATGCTACAGCGTTAGCTTCCACTCATTTTTCTTGCACTTCCTCCTTCTCCACAGCTCACATAGAAAAGAAAATGGTAAAATTTGTTTCGAAAAAAAAATATATAAGTTAACCGCGAAGCTCCGCTCAGAGCAGTGTTCAACGGTTCATTTTGACTTCCGTTTCGTTGAGCGTGCTGCAGATTTGTTTCGTTAATCTTATGCTTCCAACTCACACCAACCTGCTCCTTCCCCTTCCCCTCTGCCCCTCTCTCTCTCTTTCGCTTATCCTGGCATTGTTGAGCATCAGTGAACGGGCGATGGTTAAAGTTTGACAATGTGGCGGCCGGCGCGGGACGCGAAATTCGGCCCGGAGAATCGACGGGGGCTTCCGCCAGCTCGTGCGGCTCCGGGTCCTTCGGCGGCGGCGGAGCGGCGCCTAATAGATTGATACAATAAAGAAGCTAGTCGTCGCAATTTTTCTCTCGTTCCTAATCGCTTTAAGGGTAATTGGCTAGCTCGAATCGAGGCTTATCGGGATCAAAACTGGTGCTCGTCTCCCCCCTCTCTCTCTACCTCTTTCTTTGCGCTGGCTGCTCCATTCTCCATTTCTCTCGTTTGGTTTCTCCGCACTTGACGGCACCGTTTTGTTTGTGTGGGGTGGATGCTTCTAGCGAGTCAGTTTGCTTTTACGAGTGTAAGAAACTGCTGTAAATTTATTCAACGCTTTTTGTCTTGCTTTTTGTCGAAAGAGGTGTGGTCGTCATTTTGCGGTGGCCGACTCGCTAGTGAAAGGTTCTCACTTTAAGCCGGCTACGCAGACTGGTATTGTATTCTTGAACTTTTTTTTTTTGCCATAGATTCTACGAGTCGAGATTATACCTGGCGAAATTTCTAAACAAAGAAAGTGTTTGTAACAACTTAGGCATAAATGACAAACAAATATAGCCGCTGACATTTTCGTTCGGCGTGTTAACTTTCTCCTTTTTTTATCTTCTATACTTATAAACAGCATTACCAGAACACCTTATTATCGGAGTGACAAGAAATGTTAATTCAAAAGAACAAAAAATTGGGATAGTTATAGAGGAAGAATACGTCAAGACGAACGCTGTCTTGTCGACACCAACAAGACAGAGCTCGCATTGTTTGATTCTTCTTGAGTGCCCCTTCACTTTTTGCTCGTTCAGAGATAAAACTGTACTTGTTTTACGGTGTGTGTCCGACACGCACGCACGCACGCACTATCAGCCACGAAACGGACACTTCAGATGATCGGCTAGCTTGACTGCTTCGGAAGAAATTTAGCTGCCGCACACCCGCATTCCGCAAACGTTTGGGGTCGACAGCACATGCTCATTTAACGCATAAACAAGAAAAGTGGATCCGAAAGAACAACTTTAAGCTAGTGCGTGTTGCGGTCGAAATGAGCGGATGGCAACAAATGGTAGCCAATGCGAAGGGGAAAAGCCCCCTTTGAAACGTGCGTTAAGCACCCGATCCACTCAGGTCTCCGGGCTTTAATCGGCTGGTCGTCGCAGATAACCCTGGCTAGGCCCAATGTGCTGCTCGACACCACGATAGGGGTGCAACCGCGCTAATTACCCGGCAGCCGCGGGAACTGCACTGTGTTCACGCGTACGGTTTGCTTCTCCATTCTGTGTTCCTTACGTCCCTAATTGTCTCCTTGGATCCCTTCCTTTCTTTTTCGAACTACTCGATGTATTCCCACTTCGGCTTCCTTTATTATTTGTTCCTTTATCTTTGTCCTACTTTCCAATCGTAATTAGCTGATTTTTTTCTTAATTGCATACTCGGAAACATCCTCTTCTGCATCAAAATGTAACGAGGAATTGGAAATGAGCGCACAGAGTAATTAAAAATGAAGAAGCCCACTCCTATAGTTTTGAACAATCCGCCTTACATCGACGAGGAGTATTAGCACTGCACTACAGCGACCAGTGATCAGTTGCTTCTTGGGTGCACAAAAGCATGAGATTTTTTCAGCGCACCTTTTCTACCTACACGCGCGCACTTTTGTCACAGTACTCACGAGAATGCCAAGCAAGGTATGGACACCAAAGTTTTCTTTCTTTAACTTTAGCACACCTCACTTCCATTCGCGACTTTCCCCTGCAGCTACTTGTTAATAAAAAATGGCTTCAAAAGCTCGGCGGCGAGAAGACAATGTTCGGTATTCTCAGGTCTCGAGAAGTTAATGCAAAAGATTCCAGTGGAATCCAAGAAAAAAACTTCTGTTCCGCAGTACTGATTAAAGTGAGACAAAAAGAACGGGAACAAGGCGGTTTCGTTGAAACAGGGCGCGAAGCAATTTTCTATACTTCATAAATCTTCTGTAATACACCATACCAGCAGCGCGCCGAGTGTGAACTTCATTTCGGTACCTTTTTTTTTTTTTTGTCATTTCTGTCATACCTAGAAATGGGAGCGCCACGGAGTCTCAGAACGGGGCTTATGCTTTGAAAATTTTTTTTTTTTTCCCTTTGTGCGAGAAATGTCTGCAGCAGACAGCCGGGATTACCAGAGGTTGTTAGGTTCTGAGAATTCCTTTTGTTTAATGCTTTTAAATGGTACCGTTATTATGAATACATTGTAAGTGGTGCAAGAGCGTACGCTATTTCCTGTTTCACTGGCGGGTCTGAAGGCGCACACAGTGACTGAAGAAAAGATTTTTATTTATTTTCAACATACTGCTTGGCCTCACGCAGGAGCCCGTTGCATGAAAGGGAGTAAAAAATAATGCGTACATTCTGGTTTCTTTGGAGAAAATGAAACAAAATCAACAACAGCAAAATTGTCACAGTAATACATTTAAAAGTAACAAAAAGTTAACACATCAATTTTTAAGACATCAAGTTGCTAGTGGGAAAGATGAAGTTTTGTCACAGGCATGAACACTGTATGATGCTAACACTTTTGTTTATCCCACGATTTCATCGTTTTATTTATGGATAGAAAGGCGACCGGTGAGTAGTTGAGGAAGTGAAAGGTGTTTGGGCTGCACAGCCTGACCGCATCAGAACCGGCTACAGATGGCAAGGTAAGGTACCGAGAAGACCGAGTTTAAAAATGACGCGGAGTTGCAAAACATTCAACTTCCCTGGGAGGTCGTCCTAGCATTATCACTCCCCCACCTCCCTTTATTTTTTCGCTTCCGCCACAGTCGCGCCGAAGAAAGGCGGGCGTAGAGGTTGGATCCTGCATGAAAGAGCTGACTGCGTATAAAACCGAAAAAGTGAGCCTCACGAACTCGCAATCCTTCCTGGCCGTAGCGGATAGTCCACATGTCGCCTTCTCGTTTAAAAAAAGGTCGCGGAGAGAAGCTTTCCAGTGGCCAAGAAGTCAAACGTACTTGCTTATAGGGAGAAAAAAAAAAGGGGGGGGGGGGGGGGGCAGTGCACCGTCGGCATTTGGCGAGAGAGAGAGAGAGAGAGAAAGGGGGAGAGAAACAATAACAGTGGGGCCTCCTTGTCGTCTTCGTCGGCGCACCAGAGAAAATAAGCCCCGGTGCGCTGCGCTAACAAGTGAGGGGTGGCCAGCCAGCGGCGCCGCCTACAGCCGCTGGCCAGAGAGAGATCCCGGCTCTGTTCACCTTCGCCTTATCTGCTTTTAACAGGGTGGCGGATGGCGTTCGTTACGTCTCTGCGACTGATCGGGTGCTCCCCGTGGCCCCTTGTAACCCCCTTCCTCCTCCTCTCTCTTTTCTCTCTCTCTCTTTGTGTGCTTTCACTATTCCTTGCCACCCCTGCTCACCGCCGCCTCCCTAGCCTCACTAGCCGAAAGCTCATCCCTGTATCCTTTTGCCGAACTGTTGCCATTTGTCCTTCTCTCGCCCTCATTGGCCCAGGAAACGACCAGCGCGGAGAGGGTGAGAGAACGCGAAGGAGGAAGAGGACGCAGCGCTTAAAGGCGGCGTACGGGTTCGCCTGACCGCTGTTTCGTGTATTTTACTGCATATTTTCATTTTGTTTTTTCGTACGATGGGTGAGATCGCAGTGGCGGGCCAAACGCGCGGGAAAGTACAGAACAAAACAAAAAAAAAACGCGCAAACACAAAAGGTAGAGGTGAGCAGAGGAAGAGAATGTGACGAAGAGTGTTGGATTTACACAGGAGATGCCGCTATTCATATATATAAGTTTTTTTTTTTTATTTACCCCGGGTGCTTTCTTTTCTTTCCTCCGTTTATTTTTCCGGTCCGGCCTGGCAGCGTGCGGGTCCTGGGAAGATGCCCCCTTTGCGTTATCGCCGGATTAGCCCTACGAATGTGCAGCCTATAAAATATACGCGGGCCTAATCGCTTTTCCAAGAGCCCAAGGCTGATCCTAGTCTCGCCGGCCCGCTCGCCCTCGGTGTTCTTACCTCACGGTTCTGGGATTCTGCCCTTTTTTTTAACTCTTTTTGTTTTCGCGAGGCAGGCTCTGCTGCCTCGTGGCCTTCTATAGTATTTGGTAGCCTTCTCCTTTTTCTTGGTGTTCGTTAAGAGGAAGCCAGAAAGATGTTCAGTAAACACAGTGCTAACTACAGCTATAGAGGCCGTAGAAGGAACGAGGTAAACCCTAACGCAGTCCATATGCTATGAAGAACAGGCGCCTTCAGAAACCTTCTTTGCGCCACTCAGCGCCCTCATTAGAGCGAGTGGAATAAGCCAGATCGCGAAAATGGCAGGCAGATTGTTGAGCTTTATATTGTTATTATTTCTGCCTGATCCGCGTTTCGTGTACTCTTCAAAACAGTGCCTGCACTCCTCCCTCCTGTGGTATTAGTTTTTCATCTTTACGAGTGTCAAATGAAAATAAAGAGCTCGATGATAGTATCGAAACATTTCTCTCTACATAAATGAAATAATTGTAAAGAGGAAGATGCTTAGCCAATTAAGGCCGTTACAGAATAAATAAAATTGGCGCTAAAGCAAGTAAGGAAGACAAGAAGACAAATGTTGATATATTTGTACGTGACCTTTCTGTGGCCGAAGAGGATTTAGTGCACATAAGATGAAGTTGATAGCATTGTTTCGTATTTGCAGCATGAAGGAGAGCAAAAGCAGAGGAACTACTGCTGCCGATCGTTCAATGGCGTTCTCAGCTTTTTTTTTTAAAAACCAATCCCCGATATTTTACTATTAGATTAGTCAGGCTGACCTGCCCCAGCTATGCCTCTCGCCCGTCTCCCCTTTCCCCCAGCTGATTTGCATTCCAATAAACGCCACTGCAGTTTGCAGTGATGACAGTTTCACACTGTTCACAGCATGTTGTCGGTGTCAATTGCTGTTTATAGTGCTCAACTCTTGGCTCATGTTGATACCGGAAGCAGTCAACAACTTGTAAACAGCCGGTTTCAGGAAATTTAATGAGATCTCATGTCACCCAATCAATGACGAACTTTAACGAAAAAAAAAAGGGAAGTAAGCGCTTTATGCTGGCTTTGCATGAACCGCCTTTTCCCTCTAAAAGTGACTTAATTTTGCTCCTGCGCGGTTGGTCTTCCGGCCCTTTCGCACACTTCGCTAGTTGCGCTGGTTAATTACAGCTGTTGGTATTCGATGTGAACTGCCTTTATTATTTTTCTGTTTCCATACTTCTCTTCCCATCTGCGATTTTAGCTTTACGTATAATGACGGCAAGAATAAAAAAAAAACAAATGATCTATGGCTCATGCAAATATTCCCACTTAAGCACACTTCATTTATGAAGAAATAAAAAAACGTACAAAAACAGAAAGTGGCTACTTATCTTTCGAATAGATGTGGTGAAGAACATCGCCAATGTGCAGCGCGGCGTGATATTCCATTAGCGTTAGTTCAATCTGCGCGCTTATTCGCGTTCATATAATTGGTCCGATTGCAGCGCACGTTTCGTGAAACGCTGCGCTGATTCTGCCCGAAATGTAACAACCCAGTGTAGCAAAAGGCGGAAAAGGCATAATTTGAAAAAAAAAAAAAGGAACCAATTTATTCTACGCTAAGGGCGGTAAGAACGGCTGCACTGCTTCCATGTTATAGAGAACTGGCAAGTAATAAAGAGGAAGAAAGAAGAGCTAAATATTGTGTCGTGTTTCCATTAAAGAGCTCGTTCTGAATTCTCCTCGCAAAGTGCGCATCAGGTTGCAGTTCTATTTCAACTGCGGGAACAGCATTCAAATTTTCGCCGCTCGAAAAATGTACGCTGTTGTCTTGTCATATGACGTCGTCAGACACTTTCGCCTGGACAGCTCAGTTTATGGACAGCTCAGTTTCGCATTTACTACTCTCACTGGTATACTCTCGTTACTCGAAGACCGTTACGGGATCGTCAGATAGAGCGACGTTTTTACTGGAACTCTTCGTCAATTATTTCTCCTTTCCGCTCTTCTTACTCCGTCATTCACGAGAGGAGTGACGCTTGGTTTTATTCGCTGATCAGCGAGCAGTTATATTGTTCTCTTTCTTCAGGAAAACGCTGCCGTCAAATGTGGAGCGAGAAACAACAACAAAAAAAAAAAGCTTCAAGACCGTTTGCGCGCGCCAGCGGATGCCACATACGCGCGGGACCATCCGGGGCGCGAAAGGGTCGACCTCGTTTTTCATGCGTCCAGAAGCACACCCGAGCGAAGAAGAGCGAATCCGCTGAAGACACGATTAAGCGACGCGGCAGCATAAAAAAAAAAAAAAAAACTCAGAGCAGCGGTTTGTTCCTCTTTCCGTGAGTCTTCGTTTCTCTTTTCTTTTTATCGGCGCACGGATACGTATATATGTATCACTGCAAATGAAATGGAGATCACAATAAGGAACAATGCCAGAGAAGACAAGGAGTTCCTTCTACGCATTTTTTCTTTTTCGAAACCGATTTGGCAGCAAACGATTACGTAGCATCGTTCATACCACTCCCTCTCCTTTGTTTCGTTGTGAGTGTTTTTTTTTTGTTTGTATCTGATTCCGGTTTGTTCGCTAGCGCGAACGTTTGGCGACCGGAGACGCAGCGAGGGGTATGAGGGGGAAGAAAAAAAAGCGTGCCATGGCAGAACCACGAGGAAAGGAAAAGGAGAGAAAAAAAAAGTCAGGAAATGGCGGGAAAAAGATAAAGAGCGCCCAGAAAGAAAGAGCGAAGAACGGAAATGGAGGCAAGAAGTTCGATAGAGGTGGAACGAAGGCGATAGAAAGAGGGACGGCGAAAACGGAAAGAGGACTGAGGAGGAGGAGGACTTGGGGCCCGGTCGGAAGTTGGCAAGTGCGCGGCGTGCCCTGCAGTGGACGGTCTGCGGCTCTCGGGAACCCCGACGATTGATTCAGTGCGGTTCGGCTTGAGTGATTGCGTGGGTAATTAATTTTGGGGGGTCCACCTCCTCGCGAGGTTCGCCATTTTGTTTTGTTTGTTTACTTATGTTTATCTCTCTTCTGCCGTCCGTCGCCTTCCTTTGCAGGCTCGTCGGCTACCGTCTCCCGTCCTTATTTCCCGATGCCGGCCGAATGCCGTCGCCAATGAGGCTGTTTGGGAAGACCGCAAGTTTGTGGCACTTCCAGAGAGTTTCCGGCTTCTTCGCGTTTCTTGTCTCTTTGACTTTTTGTGCAAGCGTGTTGTCTCTAAAGACGCAGGCAACAAACAGAAAATGCATTAAGTGGTTTTCTTTTCTCTTCTCTTCTTTTTGCCATGTTTTAACAAACTGGCTCGTGGTCCTGATGAAACTTATTAGCATGCTCTGGCAATACATAATTACGTGCAAAGTCAAGCTTGAACGTCATGGTTACACAATATGTGCGAGCTCATATGCGCCCACGTGTCGTCGCGTCACTTTTGTCGATTTCGTTGGCGCTCGTATACATTGGTCATTGACTGCAGGGCCAGGCTAACATTCGCCCTTTTCACCGAAGACGTGAAAATCTGTCAAGCTCGCCACAGCATTTGCTCCATGGGTCCCCTGTTCAATCTGATTACACTAAAATTTATTTGATTGGATTTTATTGATTATTTTCATTCTGCTGTGCCGACGACGTTTAATTTGAGATCGATGACAAAACAGCAGATTTGAACATGCGGCGGCTTCTAAAAGAGGCCCACGAATAAACATGACCATGACCACGACCACGAATAAACATCAATAAACATGAAGGCCTAGTCAAAACCCACCCCTAAGCTACTGTGACATCGGTGAAGCCACTCGTTCGCAGAGATTCTAAGATTGCTTACATGATTGCATTTTGCCATTTTTTCTCTTTTTAAAATTCAATTCTGCAGCTTGGAATATGCATTATCAGTGGTAACTGGTGTAAGAAGAACTCCAGTTCACTGACCGGAACTTCTGATCTGCAGGGTGCTGGTACAAGAGATAACTGCACAAACAACAGAGATCAGCGCCAGCTTTAAATCATGCTGAAATTTAAGCCTAAGCCTTCAGCGTAATGCTCCATTCCGCGCAGGAAATGTTTATGCAGGCAGCAGTTAAAGGTAAGTGGGAAGCACCAGTCATCTCTGGCATCTCCTGCATCAGCGAGAGGGAAAAGAGAACTAGCGAGGATACCGCACTCGGGAGCTCGTAACCCAAGCAAAGAGAAAATCAGCCAGCGGGCAGCTAGGCCCGCTCGCGCTAGTTGGCGGCGTAATTAGCCGACTGTATCTCGCTCTCCTATTGGCTTGCGGACGCATTCTTGCGTTTTTTTTTTCCCTCGCGGTGGTTTTGCGAATGTCGAGACGCATCAAAATTGCTGTGTTCTTATTTTCTCTTCCTTCACTTTGTTAGACATTTGAGGTCATCACCATTACGCGAGAATTCGTATGCGCAGATTACGAGGCGCCAATTAGAAAAACAAAAAAAGGTTTTGCTTTTTTTTTTTAGGATGGGTGGGGAAAGATCAGGGGAAACGGCGTTTCGTAAACTCCTGCTGCAGCGAAACAATATTAGACAGCGATTCTCGCTGCAGGAGAATGAGTTGTTTGTTGAGTTCGTAACTGATCTTGGACAAAAGAAAAAGAAAGTGAACGTCTGGAAACAAGATGTTTGCGCGAGACGTCAGGGCTAACGCTCACATTCGAAAAGTAATCGTCCCAATTTTGTTACTTTCTCCGCAACCCTTACTCAGCCATTCTTCATGGCGACAGCGTCCTCAAGGAATTGGAGTGTTGTAAGTGTTCTTTTGCTATACAGGGTACTATAGGCACCGCAAGCTTCAATGCGAGAAGTGAAATAGGCAGTCAGATTAAGTTACGTACAGCTTCAGCGCTTACAGAGCTCTCGTACAGCTCCACTGTGGAAGCCGGCTGTTTCTCGGGATATTGAAATTCCCTCTAACCACTTAGATGAAAAACGGTGGCTTTTTCGGTAAGCTCCAGGATGCGAAATTTACCTCGTAATTAACAAAGCCTACTCTAGAAGTAGCTAAAATTATGTAATGTTGGAACGCACAATAGCTGGGGTAATATTATGCGGCGTAATTAGCGCATGAGCGTTCCGGAGAAAACTGCACAGCCGTCAGTGGCGTCACATGGTCCCGATAACACGTGACAGCTGTTCGTAGCGGCCGGTGCCGGGAAGTCCGGCCCACGACGCCACACTTTTACCCAGGCCCATTTAGTCACATCTCCTAAGTAAGGTTTAGTAAAGCGAAATAGTGAAGGTTTTGGCACTAAAATTCTCATCATGCAAAACTTTTCTCGTAGAAAAGTGGCTGTGCCCTAATTTGACGGCTTTCGCTCTCGATTCTGAAGAACAGAATAGCGAGTAACATCTCTAGGTGCACTTTATGAAATCCTAAGTTTAAAAGGTGTAATGGAAATTTGTCTCAATGGCGCAGTCATTCTACGAAACTCGTTCAGGTGGGTCCGATGTTATTCCTTCATTGCCTCACCGCCACCCCCCCCCCCCCCCCCTTCCCCTTTTTTTCCCCAATACAATCCAGCGGGTATACAATGTCGAGTGGCCCTGAGACCAGCAGCTGCAATAATAATACAGTCCTAATGGCTTTTGCCATCCTTCACGACTAATGGCCCCGCACGCTCCGGCGCGCTTCCGCGGGTACTTCTGCTTTTGGTGGCGTCGCGGCCGCGCTACACTCGTGCTGCTGATTCTGCCCTCTGCCGCTACTCAGCATAAACGGCCGCGCTTCGTTCCAGCGCTGCCTTCTCTTCGCGCAGAGTCGTTCTCCCCCTCGAGCCCTGTTTGTAATTCTCTTTCCTTTTTAGTTGCACCGCCCTCCTCTCTTGTTCTGCAACCCTTGCGCGCGGCAGGACGGCGAAAGTGAAGAGGCTGCTGCGGCCCGCCAATGCCGCCGCCGCGTTTGCTTCTGCTTGCGGCCTGGTGCCGTTGAGAGAGGAGGAGGACGCGCGCAACCAGAGACAGGAAAAGAGAACGAGGAGGATGAAGAGGAGGAGCGGATGCGGGATGCTGTGCCGCCGCCGCCACCACCGCCGCGACTGTTGTGGACAACCGACGCGCGTGCGAGTGGCGGCGGCGCCTGAAGCTCATTTGGGAGAGGAGGAAGTGCGGCGAAAGCCTTTGCCCGACGTCTTCTTGTATCTTCTTTTATATCCCCTTCCTTCTTTCTTTCCTTCCTGACCCTTTTTCCCCTGGCTCCACAGCAAGCACCATCCCGCACTCTTTAACAGATGCAACTTGTTTTGCCTCTGCTGCGTGTTTACAAGTGCGCGCGCGTTTTGCTTGCCTCCCGCGTGGCGACAGCAGCAGCAGCGGCGATCGGCGCGTGCACGCCGCGCTACACTCGTAGCGAAGAGGTCTCCTCTTCCGTCTCCTCCTCCTCTTCAGACTCGACACGAGAGCAGGAAGCGTTGGATGAAGGAAAGGGGGAGCCTTGATGCGGAGAGGGCGGGAGGGGCGTAGGGAGAGATGTGGGTGCTACGTTCTAGCTGGCTGGGCGCCGCAATGTGTATCGGGCCTGCATGTCAAGAAAACGTGACCGAAGCTGTTCCACGACCGACGAGCGGCAAGGCGCGCGCGATGAGATAAAGGGTCCGCGGGTCCCGGCGTGTCAGCGTTGCCTGCAGCCGCGTCTCTGTTCTACTCGGGGGCGCCGTCGGCTCCGTCCTGCTTGGCGAAATTTTCCCTCCCTTTCGACCGTATCGGGCCTCTCTTCTCTCTCCCTCTTTTCGATTCGGAGAAGGAAAAGGCGTAAGGGTTCGCGACATCGGAAGCTGGCTGCTGATGCCCCGTGAGTGGCAGGACGTGTCAAAGATGATGGGCGTCTCTCTCAACGGGAGAGCTTTACTCTTGTTTTTCTGCGCGAAAAATAAACGTTCTTTTATATTTCACATCAAATGCCTTCTGCTTTCAATTTTACTTTGTTTTGTTATGTATTCTCGCGGCCCTTGGTGCCTCCCCGGCATCCTTTTTATTCCTGAGAGGCTTCTCTGTGACGAAAAGAAAAAAAGATAGTTAAGGATTCGGCTATCATTTGCGTCGAACTGTTCAATTGCTATGTGTGCTCTCTTATCTACATTCAAAACCAAGCTTAAAACCATAAGTAATTGCGCTCAAATTTTGCACTTTGTTCTGCATCAGCTTCCTTCCAGCTCCTCTGGATGTTCAATACTTATATTCGAACGCTGCTGATTTTCTGCGTTTGAAACATTTTAAAATTATTTTACACAAAGAAGCTCTCGAAATGCAGCTTGAGGCGTAGCAAGGAGCTGGCATTGAGAATTAAAACATCGCTGAAGAGTGACGTACTGAGATTCTAGCGCAGAACCGATTCTTCGATTGCATGGGTGGTCCCTTTAGTTCCGCCAGGAGACTTAGCGAAGCTAATAAAAATGTTCCCGCCAACTTTAACATTGTGAACTGACCTGGGTGCCCAGGGGCCGCAGGTCACGTAAATGGACAGCAATGTTGAGCGCAGATTTGCAGGCGGGTCATATCGCGACCAAACTCGAGGCTAAATCCCGTCACCTACTGTGCGCCACTCGCACGGGCAAGCGCGCAAGCTCTAACAAGGGCGGACCGAGAAAGGTTTGCACCTTCTCACTCTCGCCACTTAATGCTCGGACCTTTTCACGGTGCATTCCGCTAGTGGCGCTAATGCAGCAATACAACGCACTCTCGCTCAGCCCCACAAAATGACACAAGCGCATTTCGCTGCCACTCAAACGCCACTTCACTTGCCAGGCGCGACACCCTCATACCCGATATAAAATTGTGAGCTGCAAAAAGAGAAAATAAAACAGCGCGGGTGCTAAAGCAGAGGCGGCCGCCGCTTTAACCTGCACGCGGGGCAACGGCGCGCACAGCTCGCATGAATGGCGCCAGCGCCCGGTCTGTTTGCTCGCATCGGCACGGCGGCCTGCTGCTGATGCCCCGCGCCGGGTGGAGAGGTAGTGATTGGTGACCCGGCTTCTTGCTTTTGTTTGCTTCCTTCTTCTTTTATTACTGCATCGCTTCTCTTCCAGTGCTTGTCCTTTTCATCTTTTTTTTTTCTCCCTTGCCAGCTTCCGAGCGTCTCCTCCGCGCGCTGCAAGACGCTCGCAACGAGCGTTCTCCAAGTGCCAAAGTGCGGCGGCGTTGAATATTTCACGCGGTTTCGGCGCCAAAGCAGTCCTGCCTGCCATCGCGTGTAGCCCGCGCGCTGTAGTGCGCTGGTAGAGGCGCGCGCTATAACGCGCCGCCTCTTTGCTTGACGGACGGCCCTGCGTCTCCCTCCCCCCCCCCTCCCCCCCCCTCCTCCCACCCTCTTCAGCCACCTCCCTCGCCCCCAACATCTCTCCCCAGCGTACCCTGCATGGGAACGTCCCGTTGGTGTTGTACGGTGAGCGCGCGCGCGCGCAGCCGCTCGCGCTATCGCGACGTTGTAGACGGAACCAGCCGCCGTTTTGAGAAATGACGTCCCCGCGCCTGTGCTACTTTGAAGAAACGCGTTGGAGAGAAGAAATGCGAAAAATAAAGTAAAACGGGGCGCAGTCGAGCGGAGTAAACAAAATTTTCGAGCGAAGAAAAAATTACCCTATCGAGCAGTAGGCTCAGAAGGCAAGAAACTTGAGAAATTGAAGGCTAAAAAGGAGGTACACGCTGTAGCTGAGCTGTAAGGAAACGAAAAGGTATGAAAAACTCACAGCAAGAAGAAGACAGGAAGAGAGTTCGCATAAAAAAAAGGGGCAGACAAAGCAAGAAGGTGCTGGGAAGGGCGTTCAATCTTCATGAGTCAATCTCCAACTTTGCCGACTCGGAAGGTGATCATCCGCAACCCTATCGCAGCGGTGTGGACGTTTAAGACTTGGCGGTTGGCCAGAGGCGTAGAAAATCTGTATTTGGACGAGACAGCGTGCTCTGGCTTGAAGCCGCCGCTGCAGGCGTCGATAGCGCGGGGCGGGGGCGGCATGTTGTTGCCGCAGAGAACCTCCCCAGGGACAGTCTGCGTCTCGGATGACAGAGATGAATTAAATGAAGAAACGGCCCCAAAACTTTAATAAATCATTCACTGGACTGGTGCTTCGCGAAACTTGCTCTCATTTGTAATGCACGCACACGATAGAGAATCTGTATGAGGAGCGAGAAAAGTTTTACGGAGTATGAACCTAGCGTTATCCTCTTAGCGTCTTGCCCCTGCTTTCACGCTGGTTTTATATGAGCCGCTGTTGTTGTCAGCTGTGTTGGGAGCTCCGTTTCGCTGAAGAGGTTAGTGTGGTTGAACCTAGCGTTATCCTGTTAGCGTCTTGCCTTTGCTTTCCCGCTGGCTTTATATGAACCACGGTTGTTGTCAGCTCTGTTTCGCTGAAGAGATTAGAGTGGCTGACCACCCATACCAAACAAAATGAACAGTACAGACCACCGGCATGTAATGGGAAACAGTGAATGGCCGTAAATTAAACTCAACTACTTGTCTCGCGCATTTTTGCTATTCACTTATTTCGCGAGGGACTTAAGGTCTCGGGAATGGAAACTTGCAGTTGCGGCAAGTTCGTTCGAGTGCGTACTTGGCCAGACTACCCGTGTGTCGACGAGATAACGTTATGTGGAACATCATTGTGCATTATGTCATCTTAATTTCCGACGGACCAAGCTGTGGTAGCTACAATATACAGCCAAACTTCGCTGTAGCGACATTGCTTATAAAGAAATAATGGACATAACGAACGAATGACTTCCCCCCTCAAAGCTCCCATGGCAGTCTGCGTACTTGATAATTTATTTTTACGATGCAAAATTTTCCTGCAAAAGAATATAGCGAACTACACGCGATGCTCGCCGGTCATTATGCTCTGATATGATGCGGAAACTGAAATTACAGCTCATAACCGGCTCTCTAAGGAGTCGCACAAGGTACGTAGAAAATTTTTCAGCCTCCAGCGATGGCGCATTTCTGATTAAGATTCACCAGCTTCGGCTACAGTTGGACATAATTCTGACACCGGCAAACCCATTTTCGCCGCACACATACCTGCGCCTGGTAGTGGCCAGCTGGGAGATGCCGCGCAGTGTCATACGCACGGCTTACTGCGCTAAGCAGCGCCTACAAAGTTTTCAAGGTCATAGGAGTTGCCCCTTCTCATTGCACACGGCCCGCTGCGAGCGTGCTGTACTTCGCAGGTACTGTGTGCAGTATAGACTCTATTCCCTCTCAGCTAAGATTTGGTGGACGGCAGGAGGCTCCTGCGAGACAACCCCGTACTCCGCCAGCAGCCCGATTGTTGCGAAGTTCGAAACGAAAAGTTCAAAATTTAGGGTTTCTCGCGGCCCAAAACACGTAGTCGAAAGGGACGAGGGCAAGGGCAGTGCATCCCGCTTCTCTAACAGGTATGCTGAAGGGTGGAGGCAAAAGCTCTCTCTCCCACGCCTTGGGGTGAGCAACAAGAGTGTTTCGTTCGTGTGATCCCGACGCGATGCGACCGCCATGTTGTTTCGGCACCATGGTTGCCTTCTCATCGCGCATTAAACGTCATATGAATAAGGTCTACAGTCGTATACAGCTGCAATTTACGCCGCGTGGCCGTTTGTTTGATCGTTTGGTAGCGCGTTTGGTGGTGGTGGTAAAGACATCCATTTAGTATTAGCGACAGCTATCCCTGACGGGCGGAGTCCTCAGTCCGGGACTCCGATGGCTGAAGCGATTCAGCGCGCCCACTCTATCAGCGATTGCCGGTCGTTCGGGTCCGAGCCGGACAGGGCAGCTGTTCTTGGTGGTATCTAGGCTCCGCAGGTTTTACAGGGCCATGATTAGTCAAAGCGATGGAAAACGAGAGAGCAAGTAAATTTCCGAGGAACAGACGGCGTACATAAAGCAGTTGCATCGAGTCGGAAGAAAAGTCAGATAGCGAAGGACTTAAACGTAGCTCTGAGCACGTTGTCTACAGCCCTCGGAAACACAGAAGGAATCACTAGAGCATCGTTCGTGGTGACGGGAGTCACAAAGAAGCTGAAATCTCTTGTCGTCGAAGCATTTAAGAACCCCTTTTAGATGGTTTTTCTTTGGAAATTGCTCTGACGAACCAATTATCCACAAAACACTGCAGTTATGCAGTGAAGTGTTATGGGCTGGATTCTCGTTCGTCATGCGAGGAAGCCAACAGAAACGGATACTCGGGTCCAAATCGTCGACTCGTGTCGTCTCTCACGCCATTTCGTACCCGCTTCTGTACCAAAAGGCGGGAATAAATACGCTGAATACAAGCTTGCCCTTCTCACATAATACATTATTTTTCCAAGACCCGTTTTACCGGCGCTGAAGGCAATGCTGGCCACGGCAACAAGAGAGCCCGCGTTGGCGCAGGTGACATTCTTAGTGCGTGCTGAAGTCTCCCTCGTCACACATCGACGGCATACTGTGCGCTAGCTACGCTTTCCTTCACACGGTGGCATGTAAGCCTGTTCGCATGCGACTCTTGCGTCCATGATCACCCTACGGCTACAACGAAGTGACGGCTATAGCAAAAAGATCGTGTGGCCTCTTCGACTTTTTTATAAACAGGTTCAACTGCAGTTTATTCCATCGGTTCATTATAGTGCACACTCATGTACTTGTACAGCGGTGTTTAGAATAAAAGAAGAGTTTTAAAAATATAATTCGCAGTAACTGTCTCATTTTACGGTAGATTCCTCAACCACACTTCGAGGAAATGGATGAAGGAGGGCGTGTAAGAAAGAAGAAGAAGCGTCGTATCGGATCCCTCTGGAATAATTTATCGTGCACTGACATCGGTGCAGATACCTGCATTCGAGCATCCACGTTACTGATTGGAACAGCGCGAGAGTCGTTTATAATTTAGTAAGGCTATTTAAGGCAGCAGTAAAGTTCATCTGGAGCATTGCACCTGCGTGTGGAGAAGTAGGGAAAGTGGCTACCGTCTTTGCATTGCATTGAAAGGATCATTTAGGAGTGGCTGTTTATTCGCTACACGCTACATCTGTCTACGTCCTCGCTTCTTTCCAATTCGTCGTGTTTGCAGTTGGTACAAGGGAAATTGCAATGAAAGGTGGGGGGGGGGGGGGCACCATGGTTCTCCTCAATTTCTTTGCAACAGTCGCATAGCCTAAGATCAAAGTCGCTTGTTCATTTCGCTCTTCGGTGTCTCCGGAGAGCCTGCTAGGTGCCTACTGTCGAATTTGTCTTGCCTGGCTGTGACCGTTGACGATACCATTATCTCCACCAGCGTTGGAAAACACAAAAATTTACACAGTTTTAACGCGACAGCGTTAAGGGCCCCATGTTGCAGAAAAGCCGGTGTCGTCGTCGCCGTCGGCGGCGTTGGCCGTGAACGAAAAATCCCAGAAGCCCGCTACTGTTCCTCTTCCCTTGGCGCGCACGTAGCTCCATCAGGCGGCGCCCACTAAAACCTACTCCTCGCAGTGTACGCCACTGCCCCAACAGATAGCGCGCGACGTCAGCGCCTCCCCTCCTGCTCATCTCCTTCGGGCACAGTGGGGCCGTGCGGGTCAGGAATAACGCGGTGAGCGGCGAACAACGCAGCGCACGTCCAAGGCGCGTTCACCACGAAGCTTGCGGCTTGCTGCCGGTTTGTTCGGCGCGGAAGCTATGCTGGCGTTCGTGGCATCGGGTTCGTTCAGAGGTCTCCTAGAGACTCTGAGCGATTTGTCCAACGGACTAGGCGTCGCGCCGAACGGGCGATGGCGTTCCACGGGCTCCCTGGCAGGCTGCGACACGCTGTCGCATTCCACTTTTAAAGGCGAAGCTTAAGCATCCTCCAACTTTTAAAGCGAAAGCTTTACTACTTGCACTTTCAGCCTTTGCCGTGGCGCGGCGGTGCCACCATTGACCTTTAGTTGACCTCTGTGTGGCGTCATGTGTGACATCACGCCGAAGAGAAGGGCGACCGACTCGCGCCGTCGCAAGCCGCGGCGGTGCCACCACCGGCGCCTAACTCCTGCGCTCTCCGCTAGGAGCGTAACAGGTGTTGTGACGTCACGCCGAAGAGAAGTGCAACCGACTCGCGCCGTCGCAAGCCGCGGCGGTGCCACCACCGGCGCATAACTCCTGCGCTCTCTGCTAGGAGCGCGATTGTGGCGTTACGCTGAAGAGATTAGGCTCGACTCACGTCGCTAGAAAGCGGTAGCTGTGCCGACCACCAGCGGCTTAACATTGCTCCGCGATCTCGCGCTGTCCGTGTGCGACGGCGGTGCACATGAACGGCGGCCAGACTGAACTGGATTGTACTGGACTGGATTAGAATAGATTAGATTAGACTACATTAGATTACATTGGATTGGATTGCATTGGATTGTATAACAGATGCATCGCCACAAGTCTAACCACAAGCACCACCACCAGCTACACTACCAGCTGAACCATGGCGTAGGTACGGATATTGCTTTCGCAATTACCGGGCTTAACCAAGCTAAGCCACAGCGAATTTTTTAATGAACAAATTCTGAACGAACATTCTCTCGTTCTTTCTAACATATGTTTGTACTGCCACAGTAAGCCCCGTCGGTGGTTTGGGCACTGTTTCCTTGAGTAGCCTGCACATGAAAGAAGCGTGAAACTGAGCAAAACAATTTTGCGCGAGTGAGAGCTGCAATGAGCGCTACTCGCATTTACCTGCTTTTACAAAAGAGAAATTACTCTGCTTTTTTTTTGAACGGACAAATAGAAGGGATGAGACGCGGGTTGAAACGAAACTGGGCCATTGCATTGCTTGGCGTTTTTTCCTCATTGGCGTCATTCAATCTTTTTTTTCTTGTTTGCTTCTCTCTATTCGCATTATTACTGCCCACTAACTGGGTGGAGACGTCTGCCCCGGGGCCCGGGTTAGAGAGAGAGAGAGCCTCTGCGCAAGCACTCTTTGGCGGCCGCTAATCCCAAACGCGCGGTGGGGTGACCACACCCATGCGACCGGTGGTCCGCGCTTTTTTGCCGTCGGCATGGCGGCGAGCTGCTGCTGCTGCTGCTTCTTTGCGGCCCATTCGCTGAGAGGGCGAGCGCGCGCGTATTTAATTTATTATTTAACGATGATTATTACCTTCTACTTAGCGACGGATTTGTAGTACCTCTCCCCGGCGTGTTTGCTTCTCCGCGTCTTCCCCCGCTCGTTCTATCCAGCTGTGAGAAAGTGTATAGCACTGGACACCAGGAGAGATTGGGTAAAGAGGGAAGAGAGAGAGAGCGCTGCTGGCGTTCATGATTGACGTGGCGCCTCCTATGGCGACAAGCCGTAGGAGTTGGAGGAGGGAAGGAAGAGGGTTGGGGAGAAAGAGGAGGGGTTGTCCTCGTCTTCAAGAACAAAAAGGTCGTCGTCGACGCTGGCTTCTTGTGCGTGCCAGCCAGTCTTCCTTCCTATAGCTGACGATGGCAGCTGGTCGACGCGCGCCGAACCCACCTCTTTCGGGGGGCCTGGCTCTAGGCGCGAGCGCGCAGTGTTCTTAAAACTTTAATGGCGCCATAGATCAGTCCGAAGGCAACGGTTCTTCCCTCGCGCACTTCCGTCCGTCCGAGCTCCCTTCTTCTCTCCGTTTTCCTGTCCCTTCCCATTCTACTTCTTCTCATCCAGTCGCTAAGCCCGGCGTGTCTTTGCGTTTCTTTCGTTGCCGAAGACTTCTATGGCATTTACAGCAGCGCCCGCGAGGCACAAAACAGAATTTCGGTTGTTCGACGACGACGTGAAGCGACGCTTTGGCGAAGGACGCGGCGGCCGGGATTGAGATCGTCATTCTCACTCGTCCCTCCTCTTCACTTCGCTGCAGGAACCGCTTTGCCGTGGGCCAACGCAGGCAAAAAGAAGAGAGACAGAAAGGAAAGAAAAAGGGAGTGGGCGATTATCGGCGAGCTAGAAAGCGAGAGAGAGGAAAGTTGAAGAGCGCAGGAAAAGGTGAAAGAATGAGCGGGCGCGCACTGTCGTCGCTTAAAATATTGGGTGACTATACAACCGTCATTTTACATTCTTGAACAGGGCGCTCTGGCCTAGTGCTAAAAGAACTGAAAGTGTTGCCTTTGTGTTTCGTAGAGGAAGAAAAAAAAAAAGTGAATCATGCTTAGACTTGTGGGTAATTTAGGCGAACAGAAAAGAAGGAAGGAAAGCTGGAAAGCCCCAAAACGTACGGGCGAGAAAGACAGTGAGAGGGGCAATGAAATCGTGGCGAGCTCACGAGGCGAAAAAAAAAAGTAAAAGACAAAGAAGCGGGCACTGAATGAATACGTTGGCGAGAAAAATGACCCGGGATTTGCAGGATGAAGAATATGTCGGCGCCACGGCGCTGCCCTGCATGGTTCTTCGAGTCAAACTCGCCTGGTGCCCTGATCTGAGTACGTCCGATGTCTTTTTCTTGATTAGAGACGGGAAAACAGAAACAGCTATTCTTGAGCACAGATTTTCGATATTCTTCACCTCCTCCCCATGCCACCTTCTCACCACTCTCTCCCGCAGTCCTGTTCTTTTCAGCTAAAGATTTAGCGCATTCATTACGCTTTAGTGCGGCCAAGGCTCTGAGACTTCGGAGGAGAGAAAGAAATGACCGAATTTTGCCTGACGCCACAATGTCTGCCTTTCAACTTTGCTTTTTTTTCTTAGTGCTTCCTTTCTGCGCGGGGCCTTGGTCATCACACTCCACGTTCTCATGCCTTAAATCTAATTTAATCTTGACCTTGTCCTTTGTGTTTGGAAGCGCCTCTGTTGCGAATGGCCTCGAAGCGCCCTGCAGAGCAACTCTTGATGAACGCTGGCCGTTTTGTTGAAGAATTTGCAACAACAGAAGTAAATCGCGTTGACTCCTTCCGGTGTGTTATGAACGCTGGTTTCAGGGAGGGACAGATAGAGAGAGGGAGAAAATAAAAAAGATCTTCTCGTTTGAAAAAGAAACCTGCGAAATGATCCGCATAAGGTTCTATTTCGCTGCTTCTCTTGCTTGAAGTCAAGCTCGAAGCCGGTTTAAATTCTTATTTTTTTTTTTCTTTCGTACATTAGTGCATTGCTTGACAGCGCAGCCGTACACTGCCAGAACATTACGAAAAAGCAGACAAAGCCCAAAATTAAAAAAAAAAATAGATCAGCTACCCAGTGAGGAAGCAAGCCCTTATCGAAAATGACAATAAAATAAATAAGGACATTTTGTGAAAAGAAAGAAAAATTAATATGCTATAGAACACTGCCTCCGACAACACGTGTTCACAACAGTTGTGTATGATATTACGCGTGACTTGCTAAGGGCAGCAATGCGAAGAAACTTGGATTAGAGGTGTAATAAGAAACGAGGTGTGATTTTAAGTGACCGGATTATTAGTCTGACAGAGTTAGTAGTGTATACTGAGAAGCCAGTTGGTCAGACATAACGCTTGAACGAGCAACATAGCTTCACCTTCACAATTAGTACACCTTCGGCCAGATTTTGAATGATGGTTTTCTATCTTTAGAATAGCAACAGCGCTACGACCTTCTGAAATGCGCACTCGTTTTTACCAAAAAGAGCAGCAAAGGCACATTCGTTTAACAAAACCTCATGTCCGGTGACTTCAATAATAACCGCTATAGCCATGTGCCACTGTGTACAAGCCATAAGCCGCTGTGCTATATTGGTTTTACTTATGTTGCTGTCATAAGATCCTAAGTCTGAGTTCCGTGACTCCAAATATGCTCTCGAAAAGGCTAACAAAAACACAGTAGTAATATGATAGGCACAGTTGTTGACGCGAACCTTGTTTCGTTTTCTGTGCGCTTTTTATTGTTTTGCATCCTCATCATAAAACAAATGTTTCGGTCATTTACTCGTACACTTATGGTTGATAGCCAGCACTCAGAAAGGCGCTTTGCCGCTAAGTAATGTAAGGAAAACCTTCATTCCCCTTTTTTATTTCGATGTGCCGACTTGAGGAACAGAATAGATGTATGGTCGAACGTTTAGGGGTCACGGCGTAGGGCTGGGCTCGGGTGGATGTATATGAGTAATTACTCCCTTATTTGAATAGCTTTTTGTTCAAGCAGAAGCCAGGGAGGACGCACCACTTCACATCGCAACAATCTTCGCCAAGTGCAAAGTTTTCCTAACTTCTGCTTAACCAACATTTTTGACTCGTAGGTCCTTGAAAGTGACAGTTATCAAATTCTAGATGAACAACTATGATTCCGCCACTATATTGAATGAAAGAAAACAACAGCCTGAAACGCGCCCTTGAAGTTTCTCGAATCAGAAGCAAGCATTAAAGCGCAAAAACGACTTGAGCACATATACTCAAAGCAGGTTTCGCCGGCAAAATTTAAAATCCTGATGAAATATATTAAGGCCATACGGTGCCAAGGAGTTATACGTACACACAATTCTTACAATAGGGCTCATTTTGAATAGTGCCACGCCAAACACACGACTTTGTAGCACGGACCATCCAGACACCCTAAGCTCTTGCACAAAGCTGCAAGGTGCATACAGTCAATGGGACTATGTAAACACTTGACGAAGAAGACAAGGTCGGGTGACTGCCGTTTAGTCTCCAAGTGAGTTAGCCACAAAGCGAGCAAAGCAGCTCTGTAATCGTCTCCGGGAGCAGATAAGCGGTCCGCAAGACCAATGACAATCCTTACAACCCCTTTCTGCACATTTTTGAAGGTTTTCGAAAAGGTGCGGAAGATCTAATTCCATACAACGGAAGCATGCTCGAGTCTCGGCAGGAGAAGGTTCCGGTACACGGCAACATGACATGCCGTACTGCGTAGGACCATGCATACACGGGTCACCATGCCAAGCACACGCAGACTTCTGCTCTTCACCTTCCGAATGCGAGGCGGAAAACGGAACTTAGCATCTAAGTGGACGCCTAGGTTGCAAACAACAGACGTTCTCGTAATGACCTAATTGTTGAGAGCGTAAGAAAATTATAAGGGGCAGGCCTTGCACGTGAAGAATATCATGACAGTGTTATTGGCGTTCAAGTTTAACTTGTTTGACATTCGCCATCTGTGCACACAGTTCATATCCTCTTCGATTAAGCTGCAGTCACAAGGCGAACGGATTATGTGGAAGGTCATCAGCATACGGTGCATCTAAGAGTGAGCAACAACTTCGTAAAGGTCATCGATGAAGAGACTGAATAGCAGAGACCCCAAGTGGAATCCCTGGGGAACCCAGATGACACACTAAAAGGACGACTCTTTTGTCCATCGTAGCTCATGCGGTTTTGTCTACGTTGTAGGTACCTAGCAAACCAGCTGCAAAAAGACTTACAAAGGCCATAGTTGGACAGTTTTTTGAGAACTACGCAGTGGTCTACTACATCAAAGACCTTGCTGCAATCAAAATAAACATCGTAAACCTGGTCACGGTAGGAGACTGCTGAAGCAACGCTGCTTAATAAACTGACAAAGATATTTTCGACAGAACAAATCGTTCGAAAGCCATGCTGGTAGTCATGTAAGTGGCTATTGAGAACAAATGAATGTTCTGAGCGAATGAATATCCCAGAAACCTTAGCAAAGGAAGACAGAACAGAAATAGGCCTGTAGTTGTTGGGCGCAGTGCGCACTCCGACCTTAAAAACTGGTACTTCGAGAGGTTCTTTCCAAGCGCTAGAAAAAAAGTTGACGTGCTGAGAGAAGGCCTAAAATACCCTTACAAAAATGACTTTTGAGCTTCAGTTGACGCCTTGTTGAGCTCCTGTTGAATCAACTGGAAACCAACATGAATTAGCATTATTAGAACTTAAGGAATACATAGTGAAAAATTTTGAAAACAAACTAATAACTGTCAGCCTTTTCATCGACTTCAGTAAAGCTTTCGATTCTCTGGACCATGATATTCTAACTCATAAGCTTTCAGCTTACGGTATCAGGGGTAAGCCTCTATCCTTATTACAGTCCTACTTAGCAAACAGGCAGCAATGCGTATATCTTGCCAACCATCAATCGTCCTTTTTACCAATCATCAGAGGTGTACCGCAGGGTAGCGTGCTGGGCCCTTTATTATTCAATGTGTATATCAACAGTATTGTAAACATTGATAAGACCTTAAAATTCATTATATATGCTGATGATTGCACAGTACTATTCTCTGGTGTAGATGTAACTAAACTAATGATCAAATGTAACCAATTTCTTGATACTCTTCAGAAGTGGTGTGGTGCTAATATACTCAAAATCAATCCTACAAAATCAAAAGTGATGGTCTTTCGACCAAAAAACAAGGCTATCAGGTTTGAAGGTGTTATTACCTGTGCTGGTGAGAAAATTGAAATCGTTCATGAACACACCATACTTGGGGTAACATTTTCTTCTAACCTTACTTGGGATTCACACGTTCAAAAGTTAACTAATAGTCTCTCGTCAGTGACAGGCGCAATCTGCCGCTGCCGCACTTTTCTTCCTTGTAAAATAAAACTTCAGATATATAATGCGCTATTTGCCTCACGCATCAATTACTGTTCTTTAGTGTGGCTCACAACTACTAAAACAAACATAGAGAAAATTTCACTGCTCCAAAAGAAAGCCATTCGTCATATTGCGAATCTTGATTACTTAGGTCATACTCGACAAGCTCTCCAGGCGCATAATGTTGTAAGGATTCAAAATATGTACGAATTGCGAATTATGTTGTCATACTATTTCCCTTCCAGCTTCAGATCAATGGTAGAAGGTACCACACTGCTAAAAGAAAATAGCCATCCAGTAAACACACGCAACACAGACAAATGGCTAGTACCGTTTTTTCGAACAGACTACAGGCTACAGGCACTAGAATACAATCTTCCCACAATTCTCAACAAATACAAAGACACGAATAAATCTACCAAAGCTACACTACGTCATTATTTTGTAATGATGTAACCTGATGTTCTTTCTCTTAGTTGAAAATTTGTCTCCAATTTTCCTCAGTTTGTTTAACAAATTTCTCGTTTAAAGCGTTAATAAAGTGTGTAAGATTTGCTGTCATTTATTGAGTTCATTGTATGTATATTTCCTTGCAGTTAGTGTTATTTGCCGAATTGATATTTTTGGCGTCCTCTTAATATAACTATATGTTCACTGCCTTTACTTGAATCCATGATACTCTTTTGTTTCCTTGTTGTATCAACTATTTGCTTCTCTATGTATATGAATATTCTTTTAATGTGTGCTGTTATGCCTTGTAACGGCTGGCTGGGGCCTCGTCAAGCTGTTTACGCACAGCTTTTAGCCCAGTCAGCCGACCAGAACCTTCTGGGAAATAAATTGAAATTGAAATTGAAATTGAACTCAATGTATGTTGAGCCTACTCAACACCTGCTACACGGAATTTTTGTTGAGCGTAATCAAGAGATTTACTGTTGAGCAATTTCTGTTGGATTTAAGTTGAATCATCTCAAGGCAGCCGTTTCTAAGCCTAACTAAATGAAATCATTTCGACATCCATCGTGTAAACAGAACCTGATCACATTACACATATTAAGAACGCATGCAGCACCCGTTAAAACTCTCATAAACCGCTCAAAGTCATTTTCTTGCATAGAAAAAAGTGCACTATGCTCATTCAGGCATACCTACTTTGGAGGATTCGTATGTGCTCTCATAAAAAAGGGCGCTTAATTAATGCTTTAATTAAGTTGTTTACGAATAAATCAAGGTCGTCAAATAATAGACCATTGCCTATGAACTTCATTACTTCTACTACACATAAAATAAATAAATATTAAGAGTAATAACTGACATAACTTTGCTGATCGGCAGGCCATAACCTGCGCAGGTCCGGACACCCCTGAGTAGGACTATATAAGGGCGAAGCTGAGGTTGCACTAAAGATCAAGATGAACTCTGTCAGTTATTTCTATAGCCTCGTGTGCAGTACTCTCCCATGTTCTTTATCTGATGGATGTGTATGTATATATATGGATGTGTATGTATATATATATATATATATTTATATACTTATATTTATATGCGTATGTGTGGAGCGCTACGTCACAGGGGGTGATGGCTTCACTTTAACGAGAAATCGCAGCAATATGAATATACCGCCGAAAATTGCATTGGTAGTCGGTCCATCTGGCGCAATACGAATGCATTCCCTGGATTTTTTGCTTTTTTACCCCAGCCAAGATTCAGAATGGCGTGTTGATTCACTCCCGTAATTCCAACATGAATTCAACATGAACGCAAAGCAGAAATTTCATTGAGAATGTTCAACTCTAGCACAGTGGCCACTTTTCCAATGAGTTTCAACTCTGCCTCAACAATTCACCAACACTAGCCCATCCTGGTCACAACAAAAATTCAACATGGCATGTTGAGTCTGCTCATGAGAACTTCAACACTGTCTCAAGAAGCATTTTTGTAAGGGTATATTCAGTAGAAGTTGTGCCAAGACGTCTTAGCAACCTTTAACGATGAAAGGAGGAATGCCATCAGCGCCACCTGATCTTTTAGTTGGTAGATGATAGATAGCGCCAGTAACATCTTCTAGACTTATTCTGGGCTGCATTACAGAGTACGCGCCGTCGCTTTGCGGAGCAGGGGTGCTGGTACAGTTTCCTGAGAACACAGATGAGAAGTACGATGCTGTCATCTGACAAATATACGAAGCGTCAATAACTAACCAGCTTTCGAAATCGGTGTTATGCGCGGAGGGGGGTTCTTGGCTCTCGCGCTCGCAAAATGCCCCAGATCATGCTTCATTCGCATCAATACCTTCTGTACGGAATCAAAATAAGCATCTTTGTCGCGCCTGAATAGCTTTCTAGCTTCGGCTCTGCAGGCCTGGAACTCAGGTTTTACGCCGTTGTTGGTATTCTTCTTTAGAAGCCTATGTACGTGAAACTACCAGCGCATAGAACGACTGAGTTCGGCGGCAGGCCAGAAAGGATGTTCTGACGGACGCTGAGCGCTTCTTTCGCGTAATAAAGGATCCACCGCCTCCTCTACGAAGTTTGTCAACTGGGCCAGTGCTACGTCGATCGGGCAGTCTGTTACAATGATACGGTGAGAACCGATGCGCGCATTAGTCATGAAATCTTCGTAAATTCCCCTTGGTATAATCGGGTCGAGTATGAGGCAGTGTTACCAGCACAAGCCTTGAAAGATAAATGAACAGCAATAAGAAACATGCCGTACATCACCTGGCGCAAGAAAATCTCAAAAAGGCGATGCACTGGGGTGTTGCTGCATGGGTTTGCGAGCAAGCCTGCAGGCTCGTAGCCCAAAACACTAATAAAATTAAACAAATGAGTACCCTTGACCGACAAGCTAGCTTCATTTGAAAACGTCTTCACCCTTTAACCCACGACGAGGAACTCTGAAGTCACTAAAAAGTGTGATTTGGTAGCGTCCCGGATGAATACCATCGCCAAGAGGGGCGAGGATCTGCTCTAATGCATCAGCTGCGGTATATTAGCTTAGACTGTATAAGCGTTTTCTATGTCTTTTAGACTGGCTTCAATCTAGAGGTATTCGTGGTACAATCGACGGACATGACCGCGCAAAAGATGAAATTATTTTTTGACGGTGAAAAGAACACCGCCACCATAACCCTCACCCATCTGTTCGTATAATTTCTTTCACAGTGATAAACTTTGTTATATAAATTGTTAGATTTCAAAACAAAGAGACGCCGACCAGTAAAATGAAAAAAATTGTAATTGACGTTTGTTGTAATTGTGAACAAGGCCCCCGTTCTGGGCGCCGAAACGCCAATTACAATTTTTTTCATTTTACTGGTCGGCGTCTCTCTGTTTTGAAATGTATCCCCCCGGCCAGACGGGATTCCGTCACACTCTCGACTTCATAAATTGTTAGAAGAGGATACTTCATCATTAAGCCAAGACTGCGGTATACAGATCACGACGTGGTTTTTGAGGAGGGAATTTTCGAAAAAAAAAACAAACAAAAACAATGAGACTTGGTGCGTACACCACGAGCGTTCAAAACAAACGAAGCAAACCCAATGCTCATCGAAAAGTACGAGGACGTAGTGAAGTAGAGGGGGAGGGGAGAAGGAGGGCGAGCTCGAGGCCGCACGCTCCCCTCCCGTTTGCGTGCCTAATCCACGCAGCAGGCTCTCGGCCGTTAGCGACGCAGCTTTTAATCAAAACGCAGCGCGGCGGAAACTCTAAACGCGCCCAGGCACCTCGAATAAATGCACGCGCGGTGGGCCAAGCGAATACTCACGTTGACACGCGAATGCGGACGCACAAACGAACACAAGCGCGCTTGCGTGTGTTCGTAATGCAACCGCTCGAGGCGACTCCTCGGCTCTCTAGCGCTTTGTTGCAGGAAGGAAACAAGCAGCCGCTGCGACAGTACGCACACACACGTACACACATCTGCGCGTAAGCATAAGCGCAGTCACGCACACACTACCCCCCCCCCCCCCCCCCCCCCCGTCTTCCTGCGCAATGTGTGTACCTGGCGGCACGCGCGACTGTTTTAAACGCACCGACGCGCACGTGATAGCTCCCTGCGGAGCTCTATGCCTCTTTTTTTTTTCTTTTAATTATAAGGGAATCACTTGTGCGGATGCTTTTTCAGTCTGCCTCATTTGCATGGGACGGCCGCTCGAGATCGTCATCTAAAACGGAATCGCGCAAAGGACGCAGGTGGTGTCGCGCCTGTTTACGTTGATTTCTGGTGTGGGTTTTCCAATAGCAAAGAAATCAAAGGGAGTTAGCAAAACAAAACGAATCTCGACAGAAACGTAGTGAGAAGGGAATGAGGTCGTTGAAAGAGGCCGCGTGATTTCCTGTATCGGATGGTGTGTATCGCTCGTGTCTTGCAATCTCCAGCCTCTCGAAGGAAACAGGGGCAAGTCGCAATGAACGCGAGAACGGCAAAAAAGAACTAAAAAGAGGGCATGGGAAAAAAAAGAAAGCCAATCAAGTGGCAGGAAACGGTCGTTTTTAAGGCCGTTTTTCAATCAGTCTGCCGCCGCCGCCGCCGCCGCAGAAGCCTCACTCTTCAGCGTTGTTGCCGCCATCGCGCTACCATTTCCTCCTCGTTTCGCGATCCCTGCGCCCTCTTGCGCCAGCGGCAGCACGACGGCGCGCTCTGCTGCCGGACTTGATATACGACGCGCCGCTTTACTACTTCTGCATAATTTCCGTGCGCATTGACGAATGAAGGAAGCAAACGTTGCGAGCGACGCGAGCTCTTCTTCTCCTTCCTGTCTTTTCCTTTTATTTGTCACTGCTTCCCCGGTGCTCCTCTCTTTTTTTGCGCCGTTCTCGCCCTTAAAGCCAGGCGGATGTCTCTACATCGTAACACCGCGCTTGCTTGTTATGGCGAAGCTCATCTTAACGCTGTAACGCGTTCGAGGGGCGGCGACGACGACGCTATTTTGCTCGTGCCTAACTTTTTATGCTCCTTTCTTCTTCTTACGTTTCCCTCTTTCAGCGTCGCTCGCGAGCTTTGTAGCTTAAATTTGGCACCAGCCCTCATCATCATTCGTGCTGCCTTCACGTTTCGGCCCATTACTCTGACGTGATAGCCGGCGAAAGAGGCTTCTATATAAGCGCGTAGCTGTTGCTGCTGCTGCCGCCAGTCTTGGTGCGCGTGTAGCTGCGGCTCTTTTCTCGGGACCTCCGGGCCAGAAACCCGAACTGGCGGCGCGCTTGCCCGCGGGCGGGTGCGAACGAGGGCGTGGGAAGTGACAGCGACTGCCATTAGGGGCCATCTCTCTAATATATATATATATATATTGCACAAAAAGATAAACGTACTTGGTTGCTAGAGGTAAAATGCAAAATTGAGAAACGCTTCATTTAAGTAAACATTTATTGAGAGCCGACGTTTCGGACAGAGCCTGTTCTTTTTCAAGACTTCAAAGGACAGGCTCTGTCCGAAACGTCGACTCCCAATAAATGTTTACTTAAATGAAGCGTTCTCAATTTCACACACACATATATTTGGGCCAGGTTACTAGTTCAGGTACCGCATTATGACAAACGCGACGGTACTTGTAAGGTTTATTTTGCCAACAGCTTCGGGAATGGTATTGAACTGTTGGCAAAATAAACCTTAACAGAACAGTCGCGTTTGTTATATATACGGTTTGGTTTGGTTTGGTTTATTGGGGTTTAACGTCCCGAAGCAACTCAGGCTATGAGGGACGCCGTAGTGAAGGGCTCCGGAAATTTCGACCACCTGGGGTTCTTTAACGTGCACTGACATCGCACAGCACACGGGCCTCTAGAATTTCGCCTTCATCGAAATTCAGCCGCCGCGGCCGGGATCGAACCCGCGTCTTTCGGGTCAGCAGCCGAGCACCGTAACCACTGGGCGGCTGAATTTCGATGAAGGCGAAATTCTTTACCGAATTTATACCGAAGCGTGGCCTTGTGGTAGAGCATCCGCCTCGCATTCGGGAGGTGCTGGGTTCGATCCCCAGTGCCGCCGGGTACCCACCGGTTTCTTTAATGAGTAAGAGATTTCCCCTGGCCTGGTGCTCGGCTCTTCTAGGGTGAAATGCTTGGGAAAAGGGTCTTAGACCAAACAGTTGCCTTGACGGATGAGTAATAAGTTCCCCCGCCAAGCAACCATAAGTCCGCCTCGTGCGGCATAAGCCCAATTTGTGGCCCTTTTTTCTGTAAGGCGCAGCTTTTCAATTTCTCGAGTTGGCGCAGTGCCACTGAGCTCACGTTAGAACGAACTCGTTTAAACTTCATCGAACTCTCCAAACTCCGTTGAACCTGTAAAGTCTGAACTGAATCACGAACCACCTTTGCAGGCTGATGGTGTTCGAAACTGTTTTGCCCCCGAAAGGACACAGCGGGGTTTGCGGAGCCTCTTCCAAGCGCACACCCCTGAAGAAGCCCGGCGCTGGGGCGGGGGTGGCTTGTACCCATTTTTACCGGTGGGTGTCCGGCGGTGGGTTTCGAACCAACCACCTCCCGCAGCCGAGGCGGACGACCAAGCCTCTAGGATATATATATATATATATAAACAGCCCCGCCGCGGTGGCTGTTATATATATATCCCCATGTTATATATATCCCCGGGCGGGTAAGGTGTAGGTTTGGAGACGTATGAATGCTCCGCGGGCTTTTATTTGCTAGCGCGTGCGTATTTTAGTGAACAAAACTAAACTTTCAAGGGATACGGAACACAAGACGACCAATCGAAGTTGGCCTGTGTCGGTAGGCTGCCGCGGCGTTCAAGCGGCGAAGACGCTACTTTCACTCAAAATGCAGCTTTTGCCTGCAAGATAAGTTCAAAAATGAAATGCAGGTGTCACCACCATCGGCCGATTTCGCTAGCTGCGTTGAGCCAGCAGTGTTTCGTTTTTTTTTTTTTTCGCAGATCCAAGAGGCAAGGGTACAGCGCCATTCACTTCGAAACGGTGGTCCCGGAGTTCTTTTCGGAGCAAACGTCACAAGTTTGAAACTAGCGGCAGGAAAATTTTAAATGGAATTTCCTGAGCAATATAGTCGCATTTTGCTTCCTCACAAGCGTCACCATGCATAGAAAGAGCCACGAATCTAGCAAAAACAGAAATTTGATTGAATTTCTCTCAGTGTATTTTTAACAGCGTTATTTCATGTTACGACACTCCTGTTGCCGGAACAAAAGATAGAGCGACTCTATGTTTCAAATTTTCTCTGTGTTCCGTTGTTTCAGCGATATACATTATAGTCTTCTGGAGGTTGGCCAACCATAAAATGTTCTTCTACAACAACACTTCCTGATTTTTCTGCGTCTTTCATTGGGTAGTTTACTGCAGCTGCGCAAGGAAGAGCGCATCGTTCATTCTTATCGCTTTCATTCACACCACCCTTTTCTCTATCTGATTTATTTCTTATTTTTAGTCACTTTTATTGTATTCAAATAGCGGCACAAAGTGGAACTGCTGTTCGTAAATTTGCATTTAAACATGATTTTTATTTGAATAAACCCCGGCTATTACGAGCACACTGAGGAAATAGCAAGTGGCCAAAAGCGAGCTCTCTGGATGCTTCGCTCCTCATCAGACTAAAGGAAAGTTAACTTCAGGGATTAGGACGACAATGAAAAGAAGAAACATGAGTTTTTTTCAGGCGTCGCGTTTTGAGAGAAAGCTGGCAAACGTGTTGTACTTGATCCTCAATAGATAGGCTTAGGATGTCGGGAAGAGTAGGTTTCGTACTTGGCTTGACTAGTGTTGGGCATAAAATGTGGCATCAGCCGTAAAAATACGACTCCGCTCGAGGCAAACCCCGAAGAAATATTGCGAAAGTTTCTATACCGGTCTGACATTAAACATTTAGTCGCGTTAAGTTTATTAAGGAAGTCGAAAACACAGCATTAATATAATTTAATGTGAACGCAGAAGGGAGCATCCCAGCGCAGCAATCGATCCCGAGGCCGAATCAACCTTTTCTGCCCAACACTAGCCAAACAAAATATGAAACCGCATTTCCCCGGGATTCCCGCGCTGGATGGAGTGCTCTTTACGAAAAACGCATAGACAGTGTCGCCATTTCCCCCTCTATGTAATTTTGAGAAGCTGCATGGCCCGCGCAGGCTGCACAATAGCTCCGAACAGTGGGTGCAGTTCTTAACTGTCGAGTGTAGCACCTACTTAGTTACTGAGCGCAGTGCTTAAATAACAGAAGTGGTACTTTAACTTGCGTGCAGGTAACTTTAAGACACAGTGCTTAACTAAACGGTTTCAGTGCTATAAAACTACTCCGATGGACAGTTTCGGTTTCAGTAGGGTACGATCCCCATAACCGCCACGATTACCAGGATCATTCCTATGCATTCTTAGACTTCCGCACCTTTATAAAAATGCATACCCGTGTAAAACAAATCGCTATTTCGAGCAGTCGTGGGTGTCCTGTTTTCGTTTTCGAAAGCCAATAATGGCGGCGTGGCATCCGGTTTTCAATCCGGCCAGAAGATTCGCGGAATGGCACTTGAACAGGTGGCGCGGTTAGTCTCTTCGAATTTGCAAAAACTGAGTTCCCCAAGGCGCGCACAAAGCGCCGGATTGCAAGAGAGAAGGAAAAAGGCAGCGCAACATGAGGCGAAAAATATCGAAACAGTTAAGGCTGGAGCCTAAGCTCGAACTTAGGTATGCGCGTAGGATGAAGGTTTAAGCTATATGGGATAGAGCAAGAGGAGCTACACATGGGGAGAGAGGAGTGACTGTCGAAAGAAAAAAAGCAGGAGGGAAGGAAAAGACAGAGAGAGCGAGAGAGAGAAGAGGCAGCAGGGCGCTCTTCTTTTGTGGCTGCTCGGGTTTCTTGGCTGTAGCGCTTGGGTTGCTCGGCGGAATTGTAATTCAGAGAGTCATATGCATGCAAATGCGGTGCGCCCGTTTTAACGCTGTCGGCGCGGAGGCGTCACTCGAATTGGCGAAAAACACGCCGCGGTCTGCAGGCTCCGCTAGGGCGTAGCGCCGCGGGTTTGGCGCGGGCCAAAGGATTACACGCTAATCCGGAGTCGAGTGACACTCAATTGCGGCCCAAAGCGGCGTAACGCCGCTTGCGCAGAGGTTCAAACGGGAAAGGAAAAATGAGGGAGGGGAAGCTTTTCAGCGCGGTCGCTGAGTGGAATGAACTGAACGCGCCCAGCAGCGGAACAAAGAACGGAGATACGACTTAGAGAACATAAAGAAAGAGAGAAAGAACGCATGAAAAAAAGATGGAGAGGGGGCAGGGGGCGTGCAGTATTGCGAGTGAGAACCGTGGAAGCTGGCTGCGGCCACGAAGGCAATTTTAAGGGCGCAGAAGACGCTTTCAAGCATGTCCCCTCAGCATATTGGAGTGCGGATGCAAGGTTGAGGTTCCGAGGGGTCTCCGGGTTTAGCGGGCAACGGCGGCACCGGCCGAAGCAGGCAACGATACACAGAGAAATCCAGCGGACGCTTGTTCGCCTTTTCTTTTTTTTATTATGTGCCTTGGTCAGTCGCCGCCAAGTGCACGAAAATTGGCGCGAAAGAGGATTAGCTTCTCACTGCTGGCGTGATGTGATGTCCGGGATGTCAGCGGCGTACAAGGATTTGACGGCGTCTGTAGTGTACCTCCGGAATACGAGATGATCAAGCACGCCTAGCGGCGGATTCCCTCAACGAGCTAACAGCAAGCGGGACTAGTCCTTTGAAAGACTAAAGAGGCAAAAAAAGTTTGAGCTGCGATCAGACATCGTGGACCCGGTCGTTCGCTAAGTTTAACACGCTTTATGCTTTTTTTATTTGCCTTCATTTGGATCGAGCTTGAAGCCACGGTGAACAAGGAATGTTTACATGTTGCCAGCACAAACACATGCGATATGAACGGCTATTTCGGGGAGGTTTAATTAAAAAGGCCCACTAGCAGCTGCGGTAGCTCAGTGGTTATGGCGGTGGGCTGCTAACCCGATAGACGCAGGTTCAAATCTGGCCGCGATGGTCGGATTTCGATGGAGGTGAAATACTAGAATCCCGTGCACTGTGCGATGTCAGTGCACGTTAATGAATCGATTTAAGGCGTATAACGCTATAAACGAAACCAAACCAAGAAGGGCGACTCCTAACTTTTTGAAAATAACGCAGCGAATGGTCAGAAAATCTGGAGGATGTACCAACAGTGGTCTTAAGCAACGGTCGTAGAACTGCAAGGTTTGAAGTGGCACTCCAAGGTAATTGCTACCCACCTCTTCTGTGTCCCAAGGTGCTTGGGTTTCTTAGAGCTTGGCTTACGCATGGCAACGTGCCACACAATCACTCTCGATTATAACGTATCAGTGCATAAAAAGATGGTAAAATCATCGAACTATTCTTTCAGAAGAAGTAGAATTTTAAGCAGGAGATTTCACCCTCAGTGAATAACGTTCTGCAACGTAAAAGTCACAAGCTTGATCGTGTGCAACGCATTTGTAGTTAAGCGTCATTATGAATCAGCACCGCCACTGTACAATAGTAATTGTGCTTCGCCTACTCGATTACTAGTCACACTTATGCCTATAAGTCCAAGTAGCGTTTGTTGCTAACGCGGGTGGAGTTTGAAGTTCACACATGTGAAAATAAGAAGAAAACTGCATCGGGAAAATGACATTAAAAGGAGCACTTTGCCGTGTTGTGTCCTTGCTTTTTCAATACGTTTTTTCCGTTTTGTGCGCCCACCGAGCACTACTACACTTTCTCGATGCAAAATCGCTTTTTGGTTTAGCACAAATTCTCTCAAACTAAGTTTTCTTTATCCACAACTTTATTCTTAACGTCGGCGCAATTAACTAGAGAGAATGGTACCGCACTTACCCTGAATGACGGTTCCTTCGAAATGTCATGCCTCGCTGCTTTGGCTTAGCAAATCACTGAGCGTTCATTAACGCTGATAGTAGCCAAGTTAGTGAAGGCTCATTTTTACTGGAAGGGCAGACTTCACGCAAACGAAAAGAGATGGGACAAGCGCTTTTCTTGTCTCTTTTTGTGTCGCGTAAGCTGTTCAAGCGCTGTTAGCTCTGAACGTTCAATGGCAGACCAAGACAACTAGCCTCCCTGACAATTCAGGCACGCCACGGTTATTCCGCGGCCGACTAGGAGTGGAGCATTGTGAACTGCAGAGCAAAATTAATATGCGGAGATGAGGAGACGCGCGGATGGCTTACGGTGGGAAAGCCGCGCATGCTTCCACGCCGCACGCCGCAAAAGCCACCACGGGGAGGGTGGAGAGAGAGGTTGCTTCAATTAACCGCCAGACTGCAGAGCTCTATGGGCCACATCCGAAGTTCCGCACGCCCACAGTGGTCACTCGTATATAAGTGGGAGGGGAAGTGGAGAGGAGGCAGTTTGTAGACGCACTCGCAGCGCCTTTCACGCGCGGCGCCCGATGGCGTCGCTTAAAAGGCCGAACGCGCGGCCTTCTTCAAAGGACTCGTCCCGTATTTCCCCTTTCGGCTTCTTTGCTTCCCTCAGCGATGGCGGGACCTGTCGCGCCTGTGCAAACAGAGCCCCGCTGCAGAGCCGCGTTCAGTATGAAGCTCGCGCGCGAGCCTTCGCGGGCGTGAACCGCGTTGGATTAACTCGTTAGAGTAGTTTTAAATTGGGGAGTTTGAGTGGCCCGGTCGCCTGCTGTGGGGGCAGAGGGCTTTGTGCGAGTCAACTGGGCCGTCGCGCGTGAAAGGGAATGCACGCGGCGAGAAGCGTTGCCCGGATGCCGAACTAACCAGCTGGCCGCGTCTGTCCGAGTTTTATAGCCCGCACAAAGACTTCCAACCGCGCGTGTGCCTCGACCTCCTCTGTACAATGGAGAATGTTCCTCATCTTGTCGTAGCTCTGTCGGCTGTAAAATTGGTGAAAGAGGTCCTTTGGCAAACGTTCAAATTAATTTTGATCGCATCTACGCAAGCCAAGGCGGTTTTTGAGTAGTCTGCTTTTGGTACGACAGCATGACATCGCCCTCAGGTCTTACGTTTGCTGGGTTCCAGTAAGAGGCCGATGTAACGCAAGGAAGACATTAATATGCCCTTTTTCTTCCAAATTACGCATTTTCTAATATCATAGAAAGCCGCGATTATCTGCTGGGGTTGTTTCCAGAGACACATACAAGAGAGATGCCTCAGGCGTGCTGCATGGAAAGGCAATTGCATTAAGCATTGCATACAAAGCATCACTCACTCACTCACTCACTCACTCACTCACTCACTCACTCACTCACTCACTCACTCACTCACTCACTCACTCACTCACTCACTCACTCACTCACTCACTCACTCACTCACTCACTCACTCACTCACCCACCCACCCACCCACCCACCCACTTACCCACTCACTCACCCACTCACTCACCCACTCACTCACTCACTCACTCACTCACTCACTCACTCACTCACTCACTCACTCACTCACTCACTCACTCACCCACCCACTCACTCACTCACTCACTCACTCACTCACTCACTCACTCACTCACTCACTCACTCACTCACTCACTCACTCACTCACTCACTCACTCACTCACTCACTCACTCACTCACTCACTCACTCACTCACTCACTCACTCACTCACTCACTCACTCACTCACTCACTCACTCACTCACTCACTCACTCACTCACTCACTCACTCACTCTTTTATGCTTGGGTATGCCCCACGTAATATAGCCTCACCGCCGATAAATGCACAAAGCCGCAATGGTGGCTCAGTAGCTATGGCGCTCGGATGCTGGCCAAAAAGACGTGGGTTCTATCCCAGCCACGGCGGTCGAATTTCAGTGGAAGCGAAATACTAGAGGTCGGGCTACGGCACGATTTTAGTGCACGTTAAATAATCCCATATGGTCGAAATTTCCGGAACCCTTCACTGCAGCGTCTCTCATATCTTCAGTCGCTTTGGGACGTTGAACCCCCATATACGATAAACGATAAACACACAAGGAAAAGTATTTCGCTGCTCTGTGCTGTCGCGCATTGACAGAAGGGCGTCATCTTTATCTTGGTATTGTCCGATATCAGTCTACATGACACCGCGAAAGGAAACAACACGATGACGTGTATAATCGCTTTCACGGGTTCTTCAATCGGTGCAGTGTTCCTTTTATGCGCTCGCATTTATTTTACTCTAAATACGTTGTACTGGGCTCGACAGAGCATGTCTTCAAAGCCCTGTTTTGCGTGTATGTCATACAAGGACAGGCGCTTTTGCAGAGCCCTGTCTGGGGTATGCACGTCTATGTGGCGTTCTCTCTCTTCATCCCCCTCACCCGGTGGCAGCCGCTGTGGAGCACCTCCGCGCGTACGCCAGACAGGTGCGTGATCGTCGGCTCGCAGCTCGATGACATGTTCGAGTGACAGAATCGCGCATGCCTCGTCAGGCACGCACCGTGGCGGCAGAATGGGCCCAGGGACTTGGGAACCAGTTGTCATTCCGCGCCGCCCACTCCCACCACTTTGTGTCCCGTGTTTTCTTTTCTTCCAATTCTGCTTTTGCGGATACTGACTTATCACGTCTAGTGGGCACGCGCCAACGGTACGAGATGTTCCAGCTATTTGATAGACATGGCGTGGCCAAATGACGCTACCTGAGGACACATGTCCAAGTGCAGGAAAGAAAGAATGAAAATACAAGACGTGACTGCTCAAGAGCGGGCGAAAGAAACAATATTTTGCTTCTCCGCTTTTATGCTTATATTACTTCCGATGTTCTTGCTCCTGTATTATTGCGCACAGCGGACACCCTCTCAGATCATCATTTTGTCGTGAAGCGTACGTGACACCACACATACACGCACACATACACACGAAAAGAGGACACAGATGAACTGAGGTGAGTTAGTCGGCACTAAACAGGCAGCTTTGCTGGGCTTAGAGAGAGAGAGAGAGTGAGTGAGAAAAAAAGAAAACCAACAAACACATGTGCGCGGACATGCACTGACATTCACGCCCGTGTGGCCATAAAAGTCGGGATGGGAGAAGTAATTCGGGATCCTGTCATGTGTTCGTTTTCCCATCAGCGGCGGCTATCACTCGCTGCGGTTCGGTTTCATTTCAGTCCTGCTGGACCCAAAAAAGATCTTTAGAACATCGATGTTCTGCAGAAAAGGAATGGTGAACGCAGGAGCTACGATATCAGCAAAAGTACAGGTGACAAAGACGAGAGGAAAATACGGCGGCTTCCGAAGGGCGGTAGGGTCATACGCAACGAGTCAACGTTGTGACCACTTTTACGCACTCCTTCGCTCTCTTTTTCCCTCACCGTGTCTGGCTTTCAGTTTTATGAGCCTATTAAAGCTGCAAACGGCAACACAGAAAAAGCAGGCCCGTGCAGTGTCTGAGTGTATCACTGTAACGAAAAAAAAAAGTGAATAACATTCAGAAACTGGACACAGGAGATGCATCAGGTTTGCGTTCTTACTTTCGGCAGCTAAAGGCGCGGAATCCGTGTGGAGAATTTACTCTAGTGTTGACACCTGGACAGTGCCTAGGATGAAGGGCAAGAGGAAATTGGCTTTCGGGCTGGGTGTCCCGGAGAAAGGAACACTCCCGCAAGAAGGAAATGAGAAGCCGTGAAAAGCGTGGTGTTGGTCGGATCCTTGTGCGGACGCGTGTGAGGCAAAAAGGTGAATACGTCAAAGAGAAAGAGGGCGCTCGCGCACGATTTCCAAGGCACGAGGGGAGGGGCTGGCTGGGCGCGCGGGTGGGATGCAGTCGTCCCTCCTCGAACGGCGTAACCTGGGGCCTCTCCACCACCGCCCGGTTTAATCTCTCTAATGGCGCGGCCATTACGCTGGAGGTTACTTTGTGTTGCTTTTTTTATTCTTCTAATCAGCCCAACTTTGATATACACTAGCGCTGCAGCAGAGGAGACGACGACGATGACGATGGCTCCTCCCTGATTGACCCTTCAGTCGCCATTACGCCCCCTCTTTCCCCTCTTCTACCCCTCACCCCCCTTCTCGCCAAACCTAGTGGGGAGAACGGGAGTCTACACTTTCCCTGTTCATTGCTGCGTTGTGTTTTACGTGCCGGTTTTGTCTTTTCCTTTGCCGCTCAGGGCGTACTCCCTCTCCGGTGCGGGTGTGTGCGCGTATTGCGCAAGTGCTGCGGCTGCTCACAGAAAAAACTCGGCGGCTCGCGACCACTGTCTCTCTTCTCTCCGCCCTTGCCCAGTCGCGTAAGCCCCACGGGGACGGGTCTCCTGGGACGTCCGGCCGCCTGTGTTCGCCTTGGTGTCACGTGGAGGCGCGTTCCCTACGCCGTGCAGCCGCCACGCTGCTGGCGGAGGGCGAGGACGTCCAAAACATGCCTGGGCGGAGCAGTGTGCCCCCTGCTGCGGAGAGAGTCACCCCACCCGACGAAGCGTCATCGTTGCGCTGGGTCTCTGACCAGCGGCCTCTGAGTTCTCCTATGGCACCGAAATGGCATCGATGAATATGGATGACGGTGTATAAGCCCAAGTCCGTGCCTTCGCGAATGCTAAACTGAAGTCGACGCATCAGTCTCTTGAAAACAAACTTTGCAGTTCACCAAGTTTGTTTCCGATGGTGGGGCTCGCACGACATCTGCTTCGAGATTCTTGAGCATCGCATCCGCTCCATATCTGTCACCCTTTTCTTGTCGCCTCAAATTTGCTAGCATGGTTCTTTCTCGCGCGTTTCCGAGAACTCAGTGCACCACACTACTTTTACTGCATGCCACGCATGCAGCCTCAAAACATTGTGCTTCTGCTTAGAATTTCACGGCCACGTTTTCATATCGCTGCGTTCTCTGCCTCATTTTTCCCAGCTCTAGCAGTTAGTGACACGTGATGTCGTGCGGGAAAAGCGAAGCCGTTCACGTGGTTATCACTGAGTACACCAGCTTCCGCGTGATTTCTGACTCAGAGCATCAGCACGTGCGTTGCTGCTTGCGCCATCACTGCGCGTTTCGTGAGTACACCGTCGTTCAGTCTCTCGCTGCTATCACTCATAAGATTGGTCCCTTGTGGTCGTACCCGGAAGAATTGCGCCAGAATTCGCCGTGAACATGAGGGGAAGCGACGCCTTCATGAATATCTGGATTCGCGCACCCACGAAGAAGGACGAAGTTTTCAGCGGCGTTCCTAACGTGAAAATCGCAATGCTCAGATGATGAGGCAATGGTGCCAAAATAACCAATGTGCTCTTGTGCAGCCAAAGCAGCTGAACGAAGGAGAGTGGTGTACCACGGTGGTGTCAGTCGTGAGTTTTAGAATCAATTCAACGCCAGCCCCTTGGTCTGCGCCAGAATCTCAAGGTTCTTCGAATTGCAGTGGCAGCTGTACGCTTGAATGCTTTATTCAAGCGAAAGCTTTACTATCATTTTCAAGCCAAGGTCATCGGTGTGGTACATCTGACCAAGCGGAGGAGTGGAGGTGTGTCAGCCATATGACGTACGAGGGGCGTTCAATAAAGATTTCCCCTGACTCACTTCCATTTATTGCACGATACTGAAACTGCGCATGTGTAATGACTTAAGTCACTATAGGTCAGGTGCCAATGTGCAACTCTGAACTAATAACAGCCTTTCATTTAGAGGTGCTGAAGTGGTGTGAGGTGTGATAATGGATGCATTGGAATACAGAACAGTCATCAAGTTCCTGTAATTGAAAGGCCGCATTCCAACGGACACGTTCAATCAGATAAAAGAGGTTTATGGGAAGGATTCTCCATAATCTGATGTAGTGAAGAACTGGTATCGTTAATTCAAATGTGGTTGGACTTCGGTGGAAACGACTCCGATTGCAGGGCGACCCCACTCCGCTATCGATGAACACAGCATCCAGCAAGTGGATGCCGCAATTTTCCGTTCGAGCCCTAGCCCAAAATGTCAAGATTAGTGTGGGATTCGTGGAAAAAATCATTCAGGACTATCTTCATATGCGCAAGGTATCCGCTCACGGGGTTCCCCGGCTGCTTACACCTTTCCAAAAGCAGGAACGAGTCGAATGCTCTCAGGCTCTTTTGACCACGTGCCGTGGAAGCCAGGAGGACTTTTTCAACAGACTGAATGTACAGCATTAAAGCTGGGTCCATCACTCTGATCCGGAGACTAAAGTCCAGTCGATGCAATGGAAGCACTTGGACTCACCGTCTCCAAAGAAGGCACGCGCCCAGCCCTCGGCTGGCAAGGTCATGCTCACAGTCTTTTGAGACCAGCACGGAGTAGTCTTGATGGACTTCCTAGAAAAGGGCGCCACGATTACTGAGGCATAGTATGCTTCACTGCTGATGAAATTGCGGACGGCCATCAAAGGCAAGAGACGTGGCATGCTCACCAAAAGTGTCCGGCTTCTGCAAGACAATGCCCCAGTTCACAACTCACATGCTGCCCAGATGGAAGCACCCTGCTGCGGCTTTGAAATTCTACCGCATCCCCCTTATTCACTCGACCTCGCACCATCGGACTTCCACCCCTTTCCAACAATGAAATAATATTTGAAAGACAAGCATTTTCCAGATGATGAGACTCTGATTTCTGAAGTCACATGTACCTTCGGAGCAACCTGCCACCTTCTACATGCGAGGTGTTTGCAGTTGCATAAAAGATGGGAGAAGTGTGTGTCCCTCGGTGGCACCTATGTAGAGAAGGACTAATAAATCTACAAAGCTCCATTGCTCTCCGTCCACAGGAAGTGGGTCAGGGGAAATCTTTAATGAACGCCCCTCGTACCACGTGACTGGCCGCAGCTGCACTCACGCGCCGCAGTCTCGCCAGCTCTGTCCACGTGACTAATCACGTGACTCGCCGCTCGCTTTAACGGGAGACGGCGCCGCTCTTGTGCGCATACACACTGCCGCCTCACAATTTCTGGCTATGAATGAAGCGATTCGGCCGGGACCGTCTTCGCCGTCGGGACGGTCTTGTAGACGACGGGCTGGGTCTGATCATTCGGCTGACGTTGTCAGTGATGCAAGGTATTTAGCTAGAGGTAGAGAAGTTAAACGTGCCAAGCTCGCGGCAGAGATCGACGAAGAACGGTAGCGTCGACTGCCTCAACGGCGGTTGAAGGATGCCGAAAGGCGGCAGCGAAGAGCTTCTTAGGCAGCTGCTGCTGCTTCTGCCTCCGCCACGACTTCGGCTTCGGCGACGGACGAAGTGGTTGAGTCAAACCTGGCTTAGCAACACAGCATAACCACGCATAGCTTTCCCTTGCATAACCGGGCTGCGTGTTCGCCAAATGCAGCCGGTACAACCAGCGATGACAGCGCCGCCCACCGGCAGGTAGCAGCCACATTAAGGCTGGTTATAAATATTCATTCAGAACGACGGCTTGACATCGCCGCTATGGCGCAGTGGATTACAGGCACGTGTTGCGTATGGAAGGTCGGCCGTTCGACTCCGCTCTCTGTACTGTAATTCTATTGTTTTTTTAATTTCATTTTTTTCATTTTTTTCCTTTTAGGTCGCAAATCGTGATGCATAGTGGCATATAACGCCGTTTAAGAGGATTTATTATCCCTTTTAGGTAAGCCGTTGTGACAATCTTCAGTCACCGTGATCAATTCACCGTGGTTTCAAGCCTTGTGGCTGTACAGGCTGCAGTTGGCGAATACGCGGGCTTAGCCGAGCTAAGCCGCAGCCATTTTTCATCTACAACGTCCTTGTAAGGCGGGGTTAAGCGATCAACTAGAAATTTTCAGAATATTTGATGATCGATTCGTATGTTTCACTGTACGTATATATGTCGGCATCTCTACGCATTTTCTTGGAAAAACCGTTGCATAATTACGGCGGAATGTGACCCCTGCCCATGGTTCTTCAAACTGTAAAGCTTGTTCTGCTTAGTAGAGCTGAGGCTGAGCACGCTTTACAGGCGCTTTCACGCTTTCAAAGATATTTGGATGAGGAGGTCAAGAAGGAATCACAGCGAACGTTTTAACACCTTCGACAGCTGAACAAAACCTTGTTTAATACCTCTTATACACATAACAAAACAATACGCGGGGCACATGCCACAACGCGCCAATGGAGAGGCCACAGCACGCACGCCATGCCCTAGAGGACGTCACAGGCGTCTCCAAATCGAGGCGTGCAACCGAAGGCATCGGCGAACCCGGCCACAGTGGGCAGCGCGATGTTGCACTTGTGGTCGGCGCGCGTTCGCGACGTGTCGTTGGCGCTGTGCTGGAGCGGCGGGCGGCCCTGGCTGCACCACTTGTAGCAGAGGCTCACGTAGAAGAGCTGTTCGTTGTTCAGCTCTGCCACGGGTGACGCCTCGCGCGGCCGGTAGCCGGGGTCGCTCCTGAGTGCTCGCAGCGCCGCCTCGTAGCCGGCCACGTCGGCGTAGTTCTCGTCTAGAGTCCTACGGCTGTAGTCGGCGTCGAAGGGCGCCGTTCCTGTGGCGTACCTTCGCATTTTGTCGCGAAAAACAGGGGGAGAGACGTATGATGTAAACAAGGGGTTGTCTCTCCAGTTATAAACATCACGCCTCCGCCTTGTATTATCACGTAGAAAGGCATACATATAAGTGCAGTGGTAGTGACCAGCGAATGGATCAAAGCAGATAAATGCACGAATCATATTCCGCTTTCTGTGTTTAGTTCGCTCGCCAGTGCTGAAGGCTTTGGTTGCAGCGACGCATTAAAACATACAGGTACGACAAAACGATGGTAATGAATGCATCCTTGCACGTTCGCAAGCTATAGAAGCCTTGTCAAGGAGGAAAAGTGACCGCTAATCTGATGTTCAGTAGTGTTGAAACACTTGAGGCTTTACTGCTCTTGTTCTTCCTCAGTTCTCTCTGCTTCAGAGACAGATGGGTTTTAGTTTCCATGACTTACTGCCATCGTTCCCCTCACCAGCGCACACTTATCAGGTACTTTTTAGTGCGGTGGCTCTAAGGCTCCCAATCTATAAAAAACACGTTGTCTGTCTGCCTCAACCCAGCTAGACCAGCAGAAAACGAAATAAATATGGGCGCGGCTGCGCCGCGCCAGGGTTTAGAACTAGGGGCGAAGCGAATAGACGAGCTTTGCACCCACTGCATAAGAGCATTATGCTATCGCCGCAGTAGACCACCCCTGGTGTTTCACTGCCATTCTCTCGCTCTATGCATTGCATGCCGTGATCTTCATCAACTTCCATCCTGGCGCAGTGGATCCGGAACACACAGCTATCGCAGTGCTCTCGTAAGGCGCGTTAAGCGGTCCCAAAATTTTATTGTGCGCTACCACTGAGGTCTCTATTTACCGGTTTCGCCGATCTTTGCCTGAAGCCTGACCGTGAAGCCCTAGCATCGAACCGAAAACGAAATGAAACGCTGCGTGCTAGTGCACAGGATTCGCATTTGGTCAAGTAAGCTAGATCGGCTGTAATTTTTTTGTTTTTCTCATCATACCGGGCTAGAGAACGGCAAAGCAAAATGCGGAGGTGGTCATTTCACCAGGAGCTGCCAGAAATTCGGGAAGAGAGGCAAATAAAGGAATTAGTTGATAAACCAATCGCTTATTAAATGTCATTTAAGGAAAACAAAACGCTTCTCGGTCCAGAGAAATCATCGAGCCACACCGACAGAAGAAAAAAAGCTACCTTTAGAACTCTCATATAGCAAAGTTTCACGTTGCTGATACCCACGACGAAGTAATGAAATAATTGAAGCTGTCTGTGATAATGGCACATTTTTTCTTGTCTAATAAGTATGTCTATTAAGTACAGAATCTTTGTTATGTACTGTAGCAGAGATATTAAAATTCGCCGGGGCTGCGTAGCATCAAGTGCGCAATGAAAGACCGAGTGACAGGTCGAGCTTAAGACTGTTAGGTGCAGCTTCCAAAAGGTCAATTTTAGTCCATTGCAAGCTCTCCTGTCCTGTGCCGGACGATGCAGCCAAAGCTGAAGCCTCCGAATGCTTTTGCGTTCTTCCGGACGTAAGAATTGAACAGCGCACCTCTGGGTAAGCACTGCCTTAGAAAACCTGGCGGTCACTTTTTCATCGTGCGCATGCAGATATCTAAGCTCCTCTCCTGACCTTTGTAAGCCGGTTTAGACAGCTCGCTCCACCGCTTGTTCTGCCCTGCTGACCGGAGCACACAACAGTACTGCGAGGAATATCGCGATGCCTAGGGATGGTCGGTTGGTTTATTGGGGTTTAACGTCCCAAAGCGACTCAGGCTATGAGGGACGCCGTAGTGAAGATCTCCGGAAATTTGGACCAGCGCTTATGGGAAAGGCTACAGAGGAGTAAGGCACGCGGCATTCACGTTTGAGACCCTTGCGTCCCCTCAGAGCTACAAGGTGGACCAAGCCTCGCAGAGGTGAAACAGTGTACAGAAGATCGCTGCAGGCTACGAACCTCTTGAGCAGGCACTTTCGCTTGCTGGCCCACTTCTCCCTGGTGGTGTAGTCGAGCCATTCGGCTCGTATCCCCTGGTAGCTGAGCAGCAGCCCGCGCGAATCGAATGCCTCGAGTATGGTGGCGCCGACCACGTGGCCAAAGCCTCCGTACGAGGCGGCACTCGAGTTGACCAGAACGAAGGGCGGCGCCATGAATCGCGGCGGAACCACGATCACGTGGTAGTAGGGCACGAAGAACGGCTCGTCTCCGATGCTAGGGCGCGGCGCCCCCGAGTACATCGCGGTGCGCAGGTTTGGTACGGCCGCCGAAAGACTGGCGTTGAAGAGGAGAGCCGCCCGCTTTGCCTTGGCTCGCAAAGACCTGAGCGCGGACCGCAGGCGGAGGTTGTCATGTCAGCTTGCCGAGCTATTTGGCTGCCCCTATTAGGGCGTTCGCGGGCTACGAGGGGCAGCGCTTTACTAGGGGCGGAATCCACTTAAAATTAATGCGAAGATAAAAAGGTATTGTATTCCTTATCATGATGATATGTGCTGAATGTGTGAAATGACTGCCGTGCTTTTAAAAAATAAGGCATTTCACTATTTCAAAAGCAAAACTAGTCGAGCATTGTTAGCCTAAACAATTTGACACTGTTTTCGTCTCCAACTTACTGCCGAGGCTTTTCAGCTCGCAAGCGATAGTAAACCATTCTCATTCTTGTTCTCACTCTGTGCATAAGGGGCTACGCTTACATCCTAACACACGCAAAGCGTCCACACTAGGCGCTACGTGTACCTGAGCAGATCCCTAATGAAGACTCCGTGGAAGCCCTCAAGGTAATCGTACTCGGCATCCAGACTGGCCGCCGTGCTCAGGTGCTCCGGAACGCCGAGCACCGCGTTTAGGGCGTCGACGCGTCTCGCCGCTTCCTGGCGAGCGACAGGCGTCGCCATCCAGTCGGCCAGCGACCGCTTCACGGCGTCGCGCACGCGCTCGTAGATGACCCGGGCCGCGCGCTCCTCTTCTCGCCACAGCCGGCGTTGCGCCGCTTGCATCACGAGCGCGTAGGGCGCCAGGGAGAGCGCGTACTCGTAGCAGCTGCGCTGAGGCGGGCGGCCGAAGCGCAGCATCAGGTTGAACGAGGTGGCTGGCGCCAGGTAGTGGAAGATGACGGCGGCGATCCAGCGCAGGACCTCGCGACGCCGGTTGCCGAACTCGGCGTCCAGGCGATGCGTCAGCTCCACTCCGCGGTGGTCGAGCACGTACACGTCGTCGGTGGCGGCGAGCGACACCGGCGGGCTCTGGTTGATGGCGCGCAGCCACTCGTTGGCGCTGATTCCCGGCGTGCGGAGCGCCAGGGAGCGCACCGAGAGGTACTCCGGGTCAGGGCCGGGCTCAGAGGTGTAGAAGTCGGCCCATTGGGACACAACCGACTCGACGCTGACCACTTCGCGGGCGAAACGAGCCCCACCGATGAGCTCAGCCGAAGCGTGTAGGGTGTTGCGGTCATCCTGCGGCCCGACGCGGCGGTAGAAGTCAGAGCTTAAAGGAGCGCCACGTCGCATACAAAGGCTTCCACGTAAATTACTGGTTTTCGAGCAATTGGTCATCGAACGGGTGAAACGAAGTGAGAGAAATAACGAGCACACATAAGATATCTTACTGCTTAACATGCGTGTGAAAAATATTATAAATGCCGCCAACAATACCAAGCTGACTAGCGCCGTTCTATCGTCGTCAGTTCATTAAGAGACGTGAACTTCATCTTCCTCTAGCTCCCTCGCAGCTCCACGAGTGAGAAAAGTGATGACTCTATGACTATATCGTTCATTGAGCCATCGCCCTGGATCCCGCTTTATGCATTCATTACTCTCGCCGTCAATGCAAATCGAGAAATCAAGCGTTTATTTTTTTTCTGCGCATCCATTCTGGCCGATTCCGTAAGCAGTATCATATTATATGCTGTGCGCAACATATCTGTAAAAAAAAGCCAATATGAGCGCAGGGAAATATATTTTGAATGCATCCTAGTTCGTGTGGCCAGTGGCCAAGTGGCCAGGATACTGGGGAATAGCCTGTATCATGACCTCTAGCAAAGCCTGTAGCAAAGCTCATATCGTGGCGTCAACAGACACCAGGCTGTGCCAGGATGCCTGTTGGCAGAGCACCCAGCCTAGACACGCACCGTGACGCGGGCCTCTGCCCACTTCTGGTAGATGCTCCCTTTGGCCAGAAGCAGGATCATCTGTCCGGGCGCGCGAAGGTCGGCCGAGGGCTCGGCGAGAAGCGTGACGGGCAGCGCAGCGCGCAGGCTGAGTCGCACGAGCACGTCCAGCGGCCGGTCCAGCACTTCCCGGCGGCGCGGCTTGAGCGGCACGCCGAGCGAGCGCAGCGCCCGCGCCAGCTCGGCCTGCGTCTCGTGGCGGTCGGCGAACACGCGCCAGCATTTGGTGAGCGCCGCGGAGACGCGCCGCACGCTGGTCGAGCCGCCGCCGTTGGCCGCGCTGCTCGCCGCGTTCGTCCACTCCCAGGCGGGCAAGTGGGGCCTCTGGAGCGTCGAAGCGCCGGTCGGTGCATGCTCAGCTCACTATTGTGGTTATTACCGAACGCGAAGTAACCTTCTCGATGGCGACTGAACGAATGCCTAAGTTTTATTCGATATGTTTGACTCGAACACATAGGATAGAAAGAGGGAGTGTTGGGTAGAGCTAGAGGAGCATGTGAGAACTGAGAAGCCACTCAAGCGCTGTAACGTCTGAGGTGTGATGCGAAATATCGTCGGGATAGATTTTGAGCAAGGAGCTCCGGCAAGGGCACCTCGAAGGACTCGCAGGAGAAGGCCGTTATAATAAAAACACATTGCACTTAGACTTGCTCGTCTTTTGTTATTCAGGTTGCGGGAATCGGAAGGATTGCGATCAGGATGGGCGTAGAGTGGTTCCCACCCACTTGTGGTTAGCAGTGCAATCGGGACTTAGAGCAGGCGTGTCGACACAAACGTATGTTGATAAAGATAATATCTCCATGCAAGGAAGCGCAACTACGATATTCATCACTGTCATTACTATAGTCACGACGCCATGCAGGTTATACTCTTTGTGATGATCGTTGGTTTCATCAGTGTCACACCAGGAACCATGCGTAGTACATTACCGCATTTCAGTAATGGTTCTGCTCTCCAGCTGATGCTATGAGGCGTAAACCACATCCATTCCTTGAATTCCTTCTCAAGTGATTCATCCGCACAGTTCTTTGGCTCTTTAAGCTGTTACTGCTTTCTCTTGCTGTTTGACTATCTTGTCATGAATAAATCTGACGTAAGGAAGATGTTCGTACGTCTTTTACACACCAGCAGATATTTCGTATAGGTAAATTTTCTTTCATTTTCATCGGTTCAGTTTCAGCCGAAACATTCTCCGTACCTTCCAGGGCGCGGCGAACACGTCTCTCGGCTGCTCCCAGTTGGCGCACACGTACGCGTGAAAGTCGTGGCACGGGTCTGCCATGCGGTTGAGCGAGCGTGACACGCGCTCGAAGTGGTTCTCCTCGAGAGCGCTCAGGGGCGCCGCGTGCATCCGGACCAGCCAGCGGTCCTCCTCTCGAGCCCTCGGAGGCGGCACCAGCATCAGCGCCACGATGGCGGCCGCCATGGTCGCGGCCAGAGCACCCAGCGCCACCACACGCACCCACCACGCGGGTCGGGGGCCTCGGCTGGGGATCTCCGAGAAGTGGCTGCCGTACAGCTGGCATCGGGTGAACACCGACGTATATCCAGCGAAATATTACGTTTCGGTCGATATTACTGACGTATAGCTCGCAGTATCAAGCCAAAACTGGTGCCCATTTGCTGCGAAGTGGTCTTCCATTCCCGCTACGCACATTAAAAGAGTAGCAAGGTACAAGACGAAAAAGGGTATGTAAAACGTATCAGACGAACTTATTGAGACAAAAATCAATGAAGGAAATCGGCAAGTGAGCAGTATTTGTTCGAACATAACCTGCCTACCTCAGTTTGAGACAATGAGTTCTTGAGCTTCAATTTTTTTTGGTAGGCATCTAAGCGATTAATAATTTTTTCTAGAAAGGTAGCTGCTAGTTTCCACACGAGGATGCATATAAAATAGAGCAAAATAAAAAAAATAATGCGCCGTTTAGGGACAGTTGGACGGACGCTTTCTACTTCAAGGTCACGATTTTTATAAAGTATTTTGTCATTGTGGATGGAACAGCGCGAAAATAAAACTAACGGCAAAGCAAGGAGACGCACAGACAGGCCCATGTCAGCATGTCTTCTTTTGTTGTTTCGGGCTTTTCCATTTGCAATGAATATAAAACGAATAGCACAGTTTTCCATCCTACTTCAGTGTACTTATCAAGTAAACTTTATCAAGTAAAGTTTCTAATACAAAAACGTCAGGATAAACAAGTACATGTCGTCCACTTAGCAAATGTAGTTTTGCTGAAAAGCTGCGCCGTTAGTGAAGCGACAGGATTGAATTTAAGAAAAATATTTGGCAGAAGAACATCACCGTGGCTATCATGTCCTTATACCACACTGCGGCTAATCATTCGGAGTGTGCTACATTTTGAACTCGCAGTAAAATGTCGTTTAATTTGTCCTACTATCTATAGGGAAGCTGCTTTGGGCTTCTCCAACCAAAGGATTTCCGCAGACGTCAAAACACTCTGCTCTATACTAGCCTACACTACAAACAGACCGGCGTACTAAGAATAGAGATGATTTAGCCCGAGATGACGGCAGTGCGATGAATCACTTACTTGGTGGAACGGGCTGACGTGATTGACACCCATCAACGTCAGTTGGTTCTTCGTATTTCGGCTCAGGAAGACCGGCTGTACTGCCATGGCCGTCCGATCTCGGGCGTGACCTAGATCGCTTTCTTCTTCGCGGTCTTAGTGCACGAGATAAAGAAGAACGCTCTTCTTCTTCACTACTGCATTTACATGACTTAAAGTGCGCACTGAAAAGCGAACGGTCTGGTGAGTTGGTCATCCCTCCTAGTCTCACCTTTACAGTGCAAGTGTTCTAGGATGTGCTAGTTTTCTGCCTTCATCATATGACAGCACAGAACTGTCACCGGAGCAAATACCTGGCGCCTGCCGATGTTGTCCAGGAAAACCACGATTGGCTGGCGGGCAATGACGTCGTCAGTGGCGTCACTGCCTCTGGTGACTCTGGTGTTTCGCAGTGCTGTTTTTGGTGAATGCGTTGGACGCGACCGGACTGTGATGCGACACCGAAGTCGCGCGCTCGCGCGCTGAGGGGGCCTAAAGCCCTGTTGTAGTGTGCTTTTTATGCATCTTGCCTCCACGCGCTCTACATCCACCTCGTCCGCCTCGCACCCTCAATCTGTAATCAACGCTCAAATAAGCTGGTTGTCTTTCTACAGGGGCGCGCCTTTTTCGCATAATAATTGCGTCATCAGTGACGTCACCAGAGTGGAGAAACTCCATTGGACGGAGGGGCATTAGTCACCAGATTGGAGAATGCCCATTGGCTGGTGGGAAGCCCTACCAGTCAATTCCGGTAAATGCATCAACATCGAATTGTATCGCATTGTTAACACATATCAAAATTAGGTATCCCTGAGTTTTTTCTTTGCTAAAAATATTTGTATCCTTTCCTCTATTGTGTTATTCCTTAATGAAAGCGGAGTGAAATGTATGCAGTAGGGAAATGCTACGTTTCTAAATGATGAGGGGTCAGTAAAGGGAGAGAAAAATAAAAAGTTAACAGCGCCTGTAAAGTTGTCGTTACAATTAGTTGACATTTACGAGTATTCAGATTCTTGTTTGCAGTATCTGACTTCTTCATTTTGGTTTATTTTAGAGCAGTGATTTTGTCTTAATTTTAATGATCTATACTGAGAAACTAACATGATGTAAGTAGGTTATTCATCGTCATCGTTATAAATTCATCGGGCATCATAATCATTATCATCAACATGAAATTTGCATGATTATCTAATCAGAGCAGGCCATTCACTTCTACCGAACCATGTGTGGCCTTTGTACGTTCAAGGTTTGCTCTCTTTTTCACCCGGACTTGTGCCGCTGGAGACGACGAAAATTAGACTAAGTGCACTTCTTAGTTTTCTGTTGCGCTTATCAGCCAACGGTTTTATTTTTCTGGTGTTTCAGAGTTTGAGGTCTCTCAGTGATACTGTGACCAAATAACGCTGAAACCAAGCCTATCGTGACTATAATTGCTGCCCCGGACTCCAGTGCTTGTTGCTTTCATAGCAGCTCAAACAACATATAAGCGGCGCTGAAACTTGTCTTTCTTTCCAACGCTTCCCGCGTTTTTCTCTTTTAGCGCCAACTCGAAAGCTTGGAAACTTGCGTGCGTGACGGGCGGCTCGGTGCGCGTTGCGCCACGCGTTCGACGTATCCGTCGATTTCCAGCGCAGAAAACGCACGTGCACATAGACAACCGTGAAAAGGAGGAAGAAAAATGAATAAGCATAGCACGAAGCTATGAAAAAAAGAAAAACAAGGGGAATAGAGCGCGCCGCCGTCAACTGCAGCAACGGTGGCACGACATTCGGTGGGGCTCGTTCCCCTTTCCTCCGTCCACTAAGACTTCGTGCACGTCAAGTCTTTTCTTTCCAGGGTCGTTCGCGTGCCTCCTCGGGCAGCCGCAGCAGCAGTGGCTTTTACGTACTCGGCCCTGTCTGTTCGTGCGTGTGCGTGTCTGCGAACGCACTTGTCGTGGTACCACGGAAGTCGAATGTTGCGCGTCACACCCTTGCGCTGTGGAGTCGCGATGTCGTGGTGGTATACCTCCCACTGGCGCGCTCTTCTCTCTTGTCTCGTTTGTCTGTGCCTGCTTGTGCGAGTAGTCATCGGTGCGAGCACCGGTGTCTGCGTGTCGCGGCGCCCATGGAGGAGCTTCCGAGAAGAGCGCGGCTGGTTTCTGGGGAAGGAGGGGGCTTGGCGCGTTTGCGGTTGTGTGTCCCACGGCACGTCTATTACTGTTATTACCACCGCCGCTGGCGTGCATCGCGCGCGGAAAATCTATTCCTGTCTGCAGCCACTTCGCCTGTAGCCTTTCGCTCGGACATTGTGCCGCCCTTCTGTTTTTCTATTTGCTCGCTTTATTTTTTGTGTTAATTTACGCCGTCGCATTGGCTTTCTTTTTGTGTCGCGTCAGTTTCACTTTATTTCCGCGTTGTCCTCTTCCCCTTTTTTCTCTCTATTTCTGCGAGCGTTCTTTAGAAGCACGAATATGCGCGGACGTATTATTTGCGTGAGTATTCTACGTATGGGTCGGTTTTGCATGGGTGGCTAATAACAACGAACAAAAAATATCTCATGTATGCTCGCAGTTTTGGAGTGTAGAGTCCTAGGATACGACAGGCAGCTCAGCATCGAACGGTGAGGTGCACGCTGTCGGCGAAGTGCCATAAGAGCAATAATGGGCGGATCCTCAGCATTGAAACTACCGCCACGGTTTTGCATCCTTTTGTTTTTTACTTACTCGGTGACACAACGATGAACCAACACGCGCCATGACTGGACTGCATCGTACAATTCGCAATGGATATGAGCTGATCGTCTTATTTTGTTTAAAGGGTAAGCCGGTGGTCGGAGGACGCAAGTACTAGAGGGACGTTATTAAAAACAAAAAGGTATTTAAGCGCTGCTGACGATATTTTATTGACACTTTCTTTAACTTGTGGTCAGACCTATCAGTCATCACGCCCTGTGCTTTGGACTTGAAACGAAATATTGTATTGTGAAAGGCGTCAGAACAAGATTGACTCACGTTGCCATTTGACCAGCCGCTCTCAGGAAACTAGTTTTAGCATTGTCTTGTATTTTCAGTTCTGCATCAGTGTCATTACCGTAACGAGCTAATATTCAACGAGAGGACGCTTTGCATATTTCGGCTATAAAAGGGTACATTTAGACCAGAGAGGGTTTAAAAATGTATCGCACAGAAAAGAGGGGACCGCTGGGCGAATTTCTAAAGAGCAATTCAACACAGCAGTGCGAGGCAGTGTGACATTGGCATATAGCTGGTCTTGTGTTTTAATAAACAAAACATAGATTCGGCTTCTAAGATATACGTGCCCCGTAATTCTCCCCATTTCCAGCAGGATAAATAATTTTATTAGTACATTTATTAGTATTAATGCGATGCTATTAGAAGTCCCGAGGCGCCAAAGTGAGCCGTCGCTCATAAAATTCACTAATTGGCTGAAGTGAAGCGACACCGCCAGAGAGCATTTCCAATGGTTCCAGGAAAGTGACATCACTAGACCGGTGCACTTCCATAGGTGTCGTCACCAGTCCGGAGGTGACGCCACTTTCAGTGAAGACATCAACAGCTGCTAATGCTATCGCATTGCCAACACAACACACAAGAGAATTAAGACACATCGTACATCCAACACATAATGAAATTAGATGTCCCTGTGCATTTAAAAAATTATCGTCGGTAAAATTTGCTTTCAAGGTCGTATGAAAATTAGCCAAGCATTTCTAGGAAGCTTGTCTTGAGAAAAAATTGACAGGACCGTTACCATTGGGTGGTGGTGGTGGTAAAATTTAATAAATATTGAGCCATATCTTAGGCTATTCTTGGGTTGGCTCGGGTGCCTACCCTCCGGGTGGTTGCTGTGGCAACCACATACCGGTGAAGCTTTCCTACGCTCCCGACATAGCCTCCTACTTCCACTGTAACCATACTCAGGCTGGCGATGATGATGATGATTTCCTCAGGCTTAGTGGCACAGGCTGGCGATTCCTTAACTGTCACCACATCTTCCTCCTTCCACGGTAGCCGCCTTCTGGATGGTTCCCGTGGTTGCACCCACCGGTTGCACCTTCTTGCGCTGTCGCCATTCATTCCTCCTTTCAGTGTTACCATCCTACGGCTGTAGATTCCTCCGGTCTCGCACGCCTCTCACCTCCCTCCAAATAATTTTGAGAAACCTTTTACGCTCCCGGGGTCTGTAATTCAGCCAGCGATTTCACGCGTTGACGCTCGGTTCAGTGTTCCAGCAACCAGGTTATGCGACCCCGCACCAACGCGGTACGGAAAAGTAAAAAAAAAAAAATGAAAATGGACAATTAACGCCGCGGTATTTATTGCACCCCTGCCATCTTGAAGCGAAATTGAGCGTGCGCAGAATCGCGCGGCCGTCTCTTAAAACACCCCTTTCGCACGAATGCAGATGAGGCCGTAACAAGTGCTCCCTTAACTCGGCAATACGCGGAAGCAACTGCGACGAACACTGTCTGCATCTCTCTGTGTGTATATATGACACGCGATCCTAATCAGAGAGGAATTAGGAAGAAAGCGAAGACAGCGACGATGAGGAGGAGGAAGGAGGGGAGAGGGAGCGCAAGTAAAAGAACGAGGACATCGCCGAACGAGCTCGGCTCTGCTCAAAGCATCCCTCGGAGAAGGGGCCTTCGTCCGCGCCGCGAATTTTCCCTGGCTAATTGAAGAGCGCGCCGCGCTCTAATGGTAAAACCGGCGTCGCTACATTGCTCCCAGTGGGACTTCGCAGCGGGAGGGACTCATTTGGAGCGCGTGGAAGGAAGGACGCAACCCAAAGGAGGAGGCCTTTTACTCCCTCTCCCTTCTCTCCGGCCCGCGTTTCCTGCCGAAACATCGTCCCACATCCGTGTCCTCCGAGCCCCGGGGAACCCGCGGGAGCTCTGCCCCGAAAGACGTTCTCCTCGAGAATGTTAATGAAATTCCGCGTTCCGCGCGCCGACCTACACGGCACGTCTATGGGGCTCTTGCAAGCGTGTGCAATGCGCCGAACCTGCGCAGTTACTACGCTGGTATAGGGATCCCGATCACCCACTAGAAGATATTTCGACATTGGCCGCGGCGCTACAGAAAAAGAGGGAGGAGTTGGGAAACAGGACGACCTTGACGTGTTTCCATGGGCTTTGAGGGTGTACCGAATGCCATTGGAGCCCGTCTTTGACTAAGCCGTTCCTGATCTAGTCAGGGGCGTACTTCAGCTTGCGTCAGCTTCTCGTCAGCTTGCATTTTGGTTATGGAATTACAAAGAGTACAGAAGCACATTACGTGAGTGAACCATGCTACGTTCCCCCGACCTCTCCATACTCTCCCGTCTCCTTCCAAAGTAACCTCCCTCTGGATGGATCCTGTGGTAACCAGTTTCCGCTTACTGCTTCCTGTACTCTCGCCATATCCTCCTCCTTCCACGATAACCCTTCTCCTCTTTCCAGGGAAGCTACCTACCTACTCTTCCACTGTAATCGTTTTTCGTTCCTGGATTTCTCCGCTCTGGTCATACCCTCCTCCTTCAACGGCAACCACCATCCAGATGGTTCCGGTGGTAAACATCCACCGGTTACGATTTCCTCCGCTGACGCCATCAAACCCTCCTCCTTTCATGGTAGCCACCCTCGGACTGGTTCCCAGGGCAACGTACCCACATGTTACGCTGACTACTACGACATACTGCTACTATTACTATGCCGACTCGAAGCCCAGGAACGGGCTAGTGACAGAAGTCGCTGTACGAAATAAATAGAGAAGTGACTACTGCGTGCCGCTTCAGCCGGGCGTATTGTTGCCATCAATGCCTCTATGTGAGAGCACCTGACGTCACTCCACTTTTGGCCAACTCGAGCAATTTTTTGGAGGCACCATCACCACGGGTTTTTAATTGCTCTATTGTGAAAGAAAACAGATAAGCATGTCACGTGGTCATGATTTGCCTCCTCGTCATCGTTCGAACACTGGTAATATGAGAAATTACCAGTATCGTTTTTCTGCACTCGTTTCCATTACGCGTGCTGCTAGGGATGTTGTGTCGCGACAGTTCTTTATTTGCTGCAGCGCTATCAGTGGCTGTTTTCTGCCATTTTGTGACAGGACACGGACAGCATGCAGTAGCCTACATAGTTCTGGAATATGGCCCTTTAACTCATAAGTGAACCTGTCAAACAAGACAAGAGGATAATAAGGGAGTAATTACTCATTGGCATCCACCCAAGCGCAGCCATACGGCTACAGAGGAAAGCTGTATAGCTTTCCTCTGTAGCCGTATGGCCGCGCTTGGGTTGATGCCAATGAGTAATTACTCTCTTATTACAAATTTACTCCACCTTGGGGGATTCCCCTAAACATTTGACCAAGACAAGAGGATATGCGAAAGTAGCGAACGTTATTTTTGTTCATGACGTTCAGCTAAACAGCTCCGCTACTCGCAGACACATGAGTGCCACTAAGCCTAACGAAGAACCTCTACCGTTGTCAGGTTCCTGTGCTGTCACGTTGCTTTCGTATGGAAATGCAACAAACTGTCTCGACCTTATTGTGGTCGAAGAGGCTGATGAAGTCCTCCACTAATCCTCGCCGCCGTGGTGGCTCAGCGGTTATGGTGCTCGGCTTCTGGCCCGAAAGACGCGGGTTCGATCCCGGCCGCGGCGGCTAGAATTTCTTTGGAGGAGAAATTCTAGAGGCCCGTGTACTGTGCGATGTCAGTGCACGTTAAAGAACCCCAGGTGGTCGAAATTTTCGGAGCCCTTCACTACGGCGTCTCTCATAGCCTTAGTCGCTTTGGGACGTTAAACCCCATAAACCAAACCAAACCATCCACTAATCCTCAGTGCTGTTTGTCCCTAGCTGCGTGTGCCTGCATCTTCCACTGTATACATTACTGGGCGGTTTACGAATACGTACTCCAGCAGGATTATAATTGCGACCAGCAGCACAGTACGGCCGTGGAATTTTCACTGTCCCTGTGCATGAATGATAGCAATCGTCGCAGGCATTTAATAGCTGATGTTCAGTTGCAGTGTTTTACCGTTGCGACAGTGACGCAGCTCAGCCCAAGACAGCGACACAGCTCAGCCTCATTCTTTGCTTCTGAGAGTGAAACGAGCAGGATGGCTTGCCAGCATCAGCGCCATTATGATAAGAATAACCTGAACTGTTGATTTTTTAGGCACCCTACGACGATGACTATAAGCGAATATCAACGCAATCGGCTCCACTTTATATATATCTTTTGCAAGCCGCTCTCCGTAGCCGAACTGATCCTGGGATTGGCGCTGATACGGGCTCGGGCCACGAGGACGTGTCGGAAAGGCCAGTGAGAAAGAGAGGAAGAATGAAGGCGAAGAAATGGGCGAGAAAAGAGAGAGAGGGAAAGGCACGTAGTGGGGGAGAAAGGGGAGAGATGCGGCGGCTTACGGCGAATAGCTCGGTCGAGGCCTCGTCCGAGCCTTGTAATATACGCGGCGATGAAACATGGGGCTACCTGAAGAGAGGGCACGGCGCAGCGCGCGCGAGCTCGCGCCCGCTCTCTACGAGCGAACAATGCTCGCGAGATGAAGACGGCTACTTCCGGCCTCCAACAGCGATGGAAGCGGAAGAGCGGAGGGGACAGGGGTTCTTCCGGACGCCGGCTTCGCCGACTTCCTCGCTTCCGGCGTCCTGCTGCTCTGGCCTGCTGCGGCTTGGATCGAACGACGCGGGCCTTAATAACTGTCTCAAGGGGGAGAGATATGACGAGCGGGATTCTTCTCCGATGAACCAGAAAAAAAAGAGCGTTGGAAAAAAAAAAGAACGACTCGAGAGAACGGTGTGGGAGAAATAAGTAAGCAAAAGGAGAGTAGCTTCTTTTGCTACGCACGTCTGGCTAGCCCTCTGCGTACCAAGAAGAATGAATGGGTTCCGGAGAAGAATATAAAGTGCGGGAGCAGGCGCGGGGCGGTGTCATCTTGCACTTGGTGTTGGGCAACACGTACAGCCGTCGAGTGTGGAGGATGAGGGGAAAAAAAGAAAATGTCACCGTGCAAATGCAAGTGGATGCAAGAAAAGCAGAGGGAGGCGGAATGCCCAGGCGGGAGAGGGGAGCCTGTCTAATCCTCGAAGACGGTTTTGTATCCCGACTCAGTGCTCCTATGTGCGTTAACTTATAAGGCTTCAACTTATTTCGCTAATGTTTTTTTTTTTTTCACATCTATTGGTGCTGCAGATATCTATGTTTTATGTTCTCGAGGTTTGGATTCATTTGTCTTGCAAAGAAGTACTTGAAAGGTCTGTGGAAGCTTAGAATATCATAATTAGAATGTAAGAAAAAAGAAACAAACCAAAATGTGCGCACTGCTGTATTTCTGAAAGAGTACGTCATAAATTGGGAAGCAAAGTTGGCAATGAGCTTGGAATGGATGTTTTAAACTAGTTGGAATACTGTAAACGTGGAAAAAGTAAAGAAACAGAAATAGGATAGAACCACACCACACGGTATTCACACTATAGGCTGTCCTGAATTATCCGGTTGTTGTATCAGTTAAAACATGGGGAAGTACACAAAACTGCAAGCAGACAAAGCCTGCAGTCATATAGCTCCCCTTTCAATGAAGTAAAGAACATATTGCGCAGCTGCATTTTCATGATCTCTTGAAGCGCGCCTGCGAGTAGCATTGCGAAGTAATTGGGCACGCTCGATGCACTGAAAGGTGTGCGACGTTTGTGAGCTCCGGTTAGGTGATTCACGTTTGCCTGGACCCACGAGTGGGACAACGCCGATCCGGGCTCGGGACACGAAAATCAACTTAGTGTCGGCGCATGGCCTAAAAGTGGCGCATTCTTCGGAGTTACTCTAGCCAGCTCGAGACAAGCGTTCGACAGCAGTCGCGTAATGTATTTTCTCTTGTCAGCTGGAACACTCAGTCGAAGAGTCACTGGCTCGCTTTTGTACTGTGAAGAGCACGGAGGTAGTTTTATCCGTGTAGGCGCGCAGGTACTTTGCTCAGCGCGTGGAAACTATCGGCAATTCTTCCACAGGTAAAATTTCCCTCATTACACCATTTTCATTCTTGGGACCGGGCAGGACAAGGCGCGAGAGGAGAAGTGCACTTTTTCATGTTGTTCACTTCGTGAACCTAACACGCGTTACTTACTCAGGCGCAGCTGTGCCTGGAAAGCGTGTCCAGATTGACGCATACGCCGGCAAGCACGCGCCAGAAAGCGACTAGAGAAAGAAAGAGAAAGGCGGAGAGGGAGAGAAAGAGATCGGTTACATTCTATCAACATGCATTCGGGGAAGCTTTTGTGACTGTTATCATTACTCACCCGCCTAGAAACGTACGGCAGAAACGCGAACTATGCGATGGAGTAGGATATAAAGACGGGCTTTCAAGTTTCGACAGGATAGGCACGGCGCTATAAAGTATGCCTGCACAATTTTTTAGTGCGCAAATATCAGCAAGTTCAGGAAAAAGAGATATCTCGTAAGTAACATTTTCGTAAAATGCTGCGTTAAGATATTTTGCCGTGAGAAAACGACATGTCCCATTTCGTGCGCGAGATAGCTACTGGAGGATTGCGTTTGGTATCGTTTTTCTGTATGCTGTAATCGTGGTGGGTCCAGCTTTAAACAAAGTGAGCGCTGCAGGAACTTTTTCTCCGTGCATGACAGGTAGAGTTATTAATGTGTGCACCGTTAAAAAATTACAGACGATCAATCCGTTTGATGTGGTCCAGTATGGGTTACCATTTTTGTTCCCCTGGACGCAGCAGCCACTGTGCCGCTGACGGGTTCAGACACTACGAGCGGGTGGCGCGTGATCCATTCCATCAGTCACCATGTGACAAGCCATGTCTTCACTGGAGTCTCCTGATCCATTCTTGCATTCGCACTGTGGTATTCCGTAACCACACTCCCCCCTCCTCGGTTCTTATTGGCGACCGCGGTGTCCCTCTCGCCACCTGTCTCCTCCGAACCTCTCTTCCTTTTCCTTTTCCCTCCCTCGTCAAACAGCAGAGGAGGTTTTCCTCTGTCCATTTTTCCTCCTGCCAATTAAACATTCATACACAACGCCAGCGACATCACCAACGCCGGGAAGTTTTTGCGATAATGGGCGTTGTGTTGCTGACGCATTACAAACGTGCATGATGGGCTCATTTAAGGTATGCTACCCTATTAACAGTCCTTAAAATCCGTGAACCTCCTATCTCCATCTATATGATCACAAGAATTCGAGCAAATGTCAAGAAATGTTAGATTAAATTTCATGAAGCTGTGATCTTGTAAACACGTGTTCATGCTTTAAAGATCAAAATGACGCACGGGGAACTGCAAGAAGATAAAGGAATAATAAAAATAGCCACTATTTGCCATTATTTGCCACATACAGTAAGCATCACTGACGTATTAAGTTTTGAATTGCACTGTGTATTTCAGTGCGTAGTTGTGTTGCGTATTGTGCCATGAATTCGTTGCAACATGTTCATTAAAGAAAACAAGGACGAAATGACTCGAACATCACAACACTGGGTCCCAAACATAAACCATAATCGATACCGTCATAACACCTTATCGGAGGGCGGCGCTACCTTATAACTGTCTACCGGAAAGACGGTCTGCAGCAAAGCAGCTCATGGGAAAATCGAATTGTAAGCTCTGTGTCGAAACACTGCTATGCCTGTGAACTATTCGACCGTGTGCTCGGGAATGAGGTAAAAGAAAATACATATGAAGTCATACTGCAGAAAAAGAATTAAAGCCAAGGCGAGGCGCAAGCGGGGGAGCCGGGAAACAGGGGAGAAAGGCGACAGGCAACTGCAAGACGAAAATCTGGCTTTTCCTTGTCGTACAGTTCTACTGCGACTCTGCTCTTGAGAGAGAGAGAGAGAGAAAACAAGATCCAGGCGAGACGGAGAGGCCGACGCCGCGTGAGCGCGAAGATGGACGAAGACGTTCCACTTTGGCGATTTGATCCCGGCTATTGGAGCAGAGACGGCAAAGCGACCGAAAGGATTGAGCAACCCGAACGCAGGCCCAGAGAAGGGGAAAAATAGTCGCCGCCGCCGCCGCCGATGCGCGCTCGCTGGAAAGTATTCAATGTCGGAAGCGGAGCGGTGACCCCCTCACCCTACGCTCTCGCCCTCTTTCGAGCTCTCCCGCAAGCCTTTCTTGAAAGTGAACGTGCCGAGAGGACCAAGCAGCTTCCAAGGCAGAGAACGCCGGGGTAGAAAAAAAAGGATAAAAAAATTTCCCGGCATCCAAGAAAACACAGAGACGGCACGAAATAAAGAAAAAACGAAGGAACAGAAACACAATAAAAACGAAATATAACAAAAAAAACTGAATACGCGAGAAAAAATGTAAAAAGATTCAAAGGACGCAAAGAAAGAGAGCAAAAAGGGAAGAAAAGAGCGGGAAACCAGCAGCAGAAGAAGGAGTGTTTCGGGTATCATCGCGACTCGTCCCGGCATCGTTTGGGACAAAGTGCCTATATTTCATTGTTGCCGGTGGAGGCGAGGGTTTCGCCGCTCGTATCCCGAGCCGTCAGCGATTGTCGAGATCTCGTGTCGTGACAGAAGGGGGGATAATGACCGCCATTCAAAAGTGTCTTTCACTGGTCTCGTCTTTCGCGCTTCTCAGAACGAAACGCTAGGGCAAAAAGGGAACGAAAAAAGTCGTCCTCGTACAACTGCTGCACACCAACTCTGCTTAAGTTTTTGCTCATTTTTCTTTTAGCTTCCTTATGCTCTGATATAACCAGGGTTTATATTAGACTGTGTGTATGCTGGGCTTGTCCTGAATACGGTGGCGGATGTTTGTATGCTACGGTAGCTGGAGATTTTTACGGATACGTAGCTTTGCGCTTGTATGCCGTAAGGTTTCAGTAAGAGATGAGGAGGAATACAAAAACGAGAAAGTAGGGTAGTAGGTCACTCTATGAGCTCCACTGTCGGAAGGATTTAGTTCGCTTTTAATACTAAGACGTACAATAGGCAGCAAAAGTTTACAGGGTGTGCGTGTGTGCCCGGTACCGCATTTGTTGTAACGCTGCCTGGTGAGCAAGTCGGCTCGTATTATTACCAACAGGCGCAACATGTACGTTCATCATCCATGTTGGCGCCATTTTTCGGGGATAGAAATAAAGCACACCTGAATCCAGACATGTAAAACCAATCGCGTGGCAAAGTTTTTGCTCACTCATTCCTGCCACTGCCTTCTTTCATCCTATTTTTTTCATAATCGGCGCCAACGTGTTGCGCTAAGTTCTTGTATCTTTCTTTATTTGATTATGACAAGCGTTGGTATACGGCGCAAACCCTGGGCCTACGTGCAACCGTGGTCTGTAGAATTTGGCAGGTGCCTGGAGGTGCCCGTGCCGAGGTGTGCCCCAGAGGCTACTCCAGCACTCTCCCCCCACCGCAAGCACCCACACACACACTGTGACCGCGGCTTCATCGCTGAAGGGGCCGGACATTGAACTGCCACCTCGCATGAGCTTCGTGCTAGGAAGCCATGCTGCAGTGAGGGCGCAGGAATCGTTAGCATTAAGCAGCCGCCACCTCCACGTCCGATTTTTGACCAGTGATGCTCTCGTTGAATCTTTAGCTAAGTCGGAGAAAGCAGGGTGGCGCTTGTAGCTTATAGAATAATTTATGTCTCCTTTGTACTGTAAAGGAGAAATTAAATGTGCCTCATGCCGTAGGCCTGGTGATGAATGAGCGAACTTCCAATGAATAAGCACATCCGCTCTCTCGTTTCTGATAGCTTGCGGCACAAAGCCAGTTCAGTTCATCGTTGGTCTTTGACTTAGGCTGAGTTGCCCTAGGAGCATGGCCTGGCAGCGCATAATGCTTTTCGTGAGGCATAGCTCCGGTCTTTTCTCAGCAGCCAAGCGTAGCGCCTGGCCATTCTGTCTACACGGCAACACACTGACCACTAGGAAGGGCTGCCAGGCGCTAGTTTCTTTTTTTAATGTGCGTTTATTCCGGCAGTTTCCGGCAGGTGTTATCTATGATAAGGCGTCACAGCAAGGGACAGCCACCTCTCATTAAGCTGCTAGCACTAAAATCAGGTGATTTCCGGCCATTGAATTTGGCGCTGTTAATATCTGCAGCTACTTTTTCATTCCACAGCCGTGCGAAGACGTCAGATCAAGAAAATATTTGCGTAGAGAAGCCTGCCTTACGAATCATCGTTGCAAGGGTGCCTTTCAAATGCAGTGGTGATGTTCAATCTTGGAGCATTGACTCCGAGTCGGAAATCTGCCCACGCTTGACCAGAAAACATACGCACCTTTCGAAAAAATTCCACAGAAGGAGGCAAACAACAAAGGCCAGCTCTAACTTTCACTTAAGCTTCTATTAGAACTTCCTCGTCAACGTATGCACGGTTCGTTAGAACTACGCGTGTGTTTTCTAGACATGCATCGCCAACTGACCCAGACATAAATTCTGCTATGTTTACGCACGTTGCAAAGGTTATTTAAAGTGTCGGATAAACTCGCCTTACAAGCGGTAAAAACTCCATTATGTGCTGGCAGTGCGGTAGCATCCGAAGCTGCTGATGCCTTTGCGAGAAGTAACTGGTGGGGCACTCAGACTGCTCTTTCGGACTTATGTTCTTCCTGAGCTCTTCGCTTACACCAGCTTCTACAGTTGGCAGGTGGAGGCTTTACATAGACGAATGTGCTCCCGTGACGTCACAGCTGGTCTGGCGGGGTTTGTGAGACCTGTGATTGCTATTCCCGAACAATGCTGTTCCGACCTCCTCCCGTACACAACCTGCCACAGCCTGCATGACGCAGTTCGCAGGTGGAGGCCTCACACAGACGAACCTGATTTAGTGGGATCACTTCCGGTTTGGTGATGTCACTACTCCCCAACCACTGGGCATTCGCCTGTCTGGTCACATCATTGCCGCTGTGATGACTCCAGCCAGTGAGATTTCTCTGCTCTGCTGACGCAACTGCTGGTCTGGTGACGTCTTGTATATATCGACAACGGGATGTCTCCACTTCGGTGACGTCACTAATGACGTTGCTGCACGCCAACCAATGCGGCTGTCGCCAGTGTGACGACGTCGGTCACCGGGTTTTCGCTTCAGCGAGGCTCTTTTGCCATCGCATAACGCAGAGGAACACTGTTTTTAGTCAATGCCGCCGCGCGGAAAGATTCCAACCTGCTTCATTGTGGCGCGGCTTCAAACGGTGGCGATCTTACTCCAGTTAGCAGGATTCAGTATGTTTTTCATCCCACTCTCAATCGCCGCGACGACTTGGTGGAAGAGCAATTTTACACAATCACCAACTCACTGTTTCAGTTTGTGAATATAGAAAAAAAAGGGGTCAGCGTGTAAACGCCCGTATGTCATTGCAGTGTCCTCTTATTAAGGCGGAAGCCTTTAATGACTCATCGTTGTAAGCAGGAGTTGTCGACAGAAATGTCACGCTTTTAAATTGGTCGAAACGGTCGTGATCTCACAGTCCGCGAATTTCAAACGGGGCCAATTGTACTTTGGCTAGTAACCATGCAACCAATTAAAGGGATCGTATAGTGATGCTCCAAGTAAGTGAGACTGAGTTAAATGCTTAATTACCCAATTAGCCTAATTAACACTTCTAGTCAGGCCAGATAAATAAATAAAAGCGAGTAAGAAATTGGTCGAGTTCGGGAATCGAACCCCGGTCTCCGGAGTGCGAGACGAGCATGCTAACCACTCCGCCATGCCAGCTTTTTCTTACAGTGATGTAATGTTCTATGTACATGAACTATATACAAGCCATTATGAAAAGAGTGTTAAACAATACATATTGAAAAGACCATGCACTAGAAAAGGGGCAATGCAGAGCACATCACTAATAGTCAGTGCCACTCCGGTTCGTACTCAGTCTGGGCATACACGTCTCTTAGATGAGCAACCATTCGACTGAAGTGATCCTTTGTAGACACAACAGGTTCACAGTGTCTGTCCATCATGCGGGTTTTCCAGAGGCTGTGCAGTCCAATCAGAAAGAACATGTCCAGGGGTTCATCAACAAATGGCAGCGCAGTGAGATAGAGAACAGAATGTGGAGTCGGATGAATTCTTTTTTTAAATGTGCGTTGCAGGATATCCCTGAAGAGTACTGGATCTTTGCAACTGATGAAACAATGCTCAATTGTTTCTGGTTCATCACAAAGGCGGCAATTAACGGTAGACACAAAAATGCCCTTTTTCTCTAACCATGTTCTAACGGGCAACGTACCGGTGTGTAACTTAAAGAAAAAGGTCTTTGTACACGGCGAGACTGGCATCTTACGTACTCTTTTGAGTACGTCATGCCCCTGTAAACCAAAATACAGAGAGCGGTACATGGGCGGAGGGAAGAGCATACTAATCAAATCCTTATACAACTTTTTCCTCGACACTAAAAAGGAACTCAGGAGAAAAACGAACAAGTAGGAAACGGACAGCCAAATACACCTCTTGCATTATGCCCCACAAACACGGACGGTCACAAACATTGGAAGACACAATGAGGTTGGGTAAAACATGAACTAAATTTGTTTGCAGGAATGAACGTACTATTGGGTGTGTAGTGTCACGGAAAAACATGAAACGTGACACTATCTGTCGAACATACAGGTGAACTAGGCCAAGGCCGCCAGCGCTTACAGGTTATCCACCACCAGGTTATCACGCCTCATGGATGCCAGCTCGATGGTTTGGAGTGAACAAAGGCACGTCTAGTGAATACGGTGTCTTCGTTCACTCCCATCTTCCTCCCTTCCAGTTACGGTGAGGTTCAGGTGTCCACCCAGATATGCGAGACAGGTACATTTCCTTTCCTGAAAAACCAATTTACCGACGAGCAAGGCGTACAACCGAACGGGCGATGGCATTCTATGGACTCCCTAGCAGCGCAAGACGCTGCCTAACAACGCATCAGTGACACAAGCAGCAACACCGCGCTGAAGGCTTTCGCCTCACCGCACTTTAGGTCAACAAAGTGCCCCCCTGAATCTTTTGACGTATCATTTTACGGCCACGCACTTTCTTTCTACTTGGACTTCCAAAGCCAGCTTTCGGCGTTCAACGAACTCTGCGGAAAGGACGCCGAAAACCGAGGCGCACCGGGCGTCGCACGAGGACAATGGTTGCGCGACCCAACGATAAAACCCACACGCGCTTTCGGGAAACAGGAGCTGTCGTGTCCGATTGCCTTCGACGTGACTGTGGCAGCACATGCCCGTAAGTGGCACGCTGCCGTCCCTGCCTCCGCGCGCGTCGATATAACTCGGCTGCCTGAAGGAGAGAGAGAGAGAGTGAAAGGGAGAGAGAGACAGCAGAGTTCCTTTTGTTGCGTCGCTGCTAGTGTGCCAGAGATTTCGCAGAAATTCGATGCTCGGAATGCGGCGGTGAGTTTGGCTATAAAAAGCTCCTCTTGTTCCGAGTACGAAAGCAGAGCTCAGACCCGATGAGGTACAGTCTTTGTCAAAAGTTTAGAGCCCAGGGAGTTTGCTTCTAAGCCTTGTAGTGAGACTCCTGAAGCATTCGTGGCAGCCCTACCCATTGGAGGAGGCAGGACCAGAAATCATCTTACCTCCAGGAAATTTGGAGCGCTGGAGATGCATTACGAACCACACAGTGTGGCTCAGACGCAAACCCCCTGGGCTCCAAACTTTTGACAAAGGCTGTACATGTTCGGTTCCACATGCGTCTACTTTTCGCCCTACGTCTTTGTTTTTTTATTTCTTTTTCACAGCCGAGCAGTTCGCGCCAGTGGTGTGTGGGCAAGTTTTGTTCGAGCCCACCAGAAGCTCGCCAGATCGCCTGGCTTTCTTCTCCCTCTCGGAGCGCTTTTATCTGAAAAGCTGCTCTTCTTCCCACGCATGAACCCAGACGGGGTCAATGGGCGCCTTCGTGAACCGGTCACATGAGTAGAAATCCGCGTGCCGAGTACAACTGCAGCCGCTGGCATTTCTCTGTCCGTTCTCAACGTGTTAAAAACCCGACCTTGCATCTGATGATGCGGTTTGATAGAATCTTTAGCGCAGCAGATATTTAAATAATAGCTACCTTTTGTGTTTAGAGCACTACATGCACTCGCGTGCTCATCAGGACACGTATGATGAGCCCTGAAGGCTTGTCATAGTGAAGCAAAAAAACGTGGTTCGCTCAGCGGGAGACATATACAAACACGTCGATTGTATCGTAGCAAAGAGAGGAATTATTTTTGCAGTTCGTGCGGCGAGAGCCCGCTCGAGTATCAGGCATTCTTTCTCCGGTTAAAACAAGTCACAGCGGGGTGCGCGCTGGAGACTGCGACCCCGACGCATTTTTACCGCGCAAACGCCCCGCAAAGGCCTTAATATGTTGTGAAAGCAATGAGCCACCTTCATAACATCACGGTATTGGTCTACAGGAATGATATTCGCATGTTGGCTTGCTGAGCCACACGTCGCGCATTTATACACCACAAAAAACAATGTAATCGCTGGTAATGGAACTTCGCAGGGAGACAGTGAGAAAGCGAGAGTGAGAAAGATTATGAATACTTGAGTTCAATGCTCACGAGATGGCGCCTGAAGACTTAAAAAAGCCCATTGTTAATTCGTGTAATCCTTTGATTGTATCGTGTAACCTCGATGCCCGGAGGAATCCTTTCCTCAGATTACTTTCTTATCAGTGCCACCGATGTGCTGGAGAAAGCCTGGATGTTGTTTGGCTGCCGTGTTTTTATTGACAAGGAAGTAAGGAAAACAGAAGCTAGCTTGAGGCAACGCGCAGGCAAGCTTTTTTTCCCCGCTAATGGCCGCAGAATTCCTTCTTCGGGCGTTTAAGCCTTGTTGAATGCGCCGTGAAGGAAACGTTTCGCGACAGGGATTACGAACAGCGGTGCTTTGCCTCGTTTAGCGCGTTTACAAAAGTGGCAGGCTCGCAAAGTTCTTAAGTCTCCCGCGGACCTCGCACTTTAAGTACGCGATTTCATTCGACGGCAATTTGGCACCGGGAGCTGATTTTGCTCTCGGTCGGCTTTCTTGGCGCCCCAGCTACGAGTAAAGTTCATTTCCGCTATGTTTACCCAAGTTGCGTCGCTTCTTAACTTCGAGAACACTGTAGTGCACATACTCGCTTCTGTTGTGAATGTATGTTGCTAACAACACCACCTAAACCATGAGCTTTAATAATGTATGGCATTTAGGTCGTCGACTCGCAAAAATTTTCTGCCTTCTCTGGGAGTAAATTTGGTGATTGGTCGAGAAAGGTCACGCGACCTTTTGATGTCATCGCACCTGCCCGCCGTGGCAGGTGGCAACCTGCCCACTCGTTTGTGAGCTACCTGCATGCCGCTGCCCCATGACATGTGACAATGTATTTAATTCAAATAAATTCAATGCAAATGCCGCATGGCCACCGTGACGCTGCTCCTTATGGGAGCTCCGGAAAAGAACCATGGGTCTCACAAGCCCCACCGCTGGCTTTGTTTGAAACAGCCACCTGGCGGCCGGCATTGCACCACTGGGCCATTAGCTGCATGAGGACTCTCCGCAATTCATGAATGCAATTGGCAGGGTATTGACGTCATCAACACCACGTGACCACCAGTGGGCCAGTCATAGGGCAACGTCAAAACTGAAAATCTGAAGACCCCCAAAACATGGAAGTTGGCCCACCCTCTAACATTCCAAAGGACCCCCTAAAATTTTGGAAGTTTACTTGCCCCAGAAAATGGAATTGGAAGATGGATTAGTGGGTCGGTTAATATGAATTAGTTGGCCCGATTAGTATAACCTCATAGGATAGTATAATGCAAGGCACTCGAACATTCTAATGGGTGATGAGTCAGGCATACCATTTAAGTGCATTGGAACCGGGTACACCCAAAGTTTTGGCGGCAAAATCGCAAGAACATTAGACACTGATTGTAGACACCATAGAAACCAACCTAAATGCTCTCGCATTTTCTTGTTTACGAATATATTTAGGAAGCATCCCCTCCCCCTTCCCCTCATTTTTATCTTCATTTTGATTTCGCTATGTATTAATGTGCACGATGACATCGTTGTACTTACGACTGGAACGCTGCAGTTTCTTCGATATCGCTCTCTTATCACCTGTTTCAGTAACTCGAATTACCCTCTTTTTCCCCGTTTTGCCTCAAAGGGTACGGGCATGGCAGCTGTAATTTCAGGACGGCAGGCTTTTATCTTGTGTGGATTCTACGTTGTGACCAGGAAGCAAATACTGACACCTATTGCAGCGTAACAATGAGATTTTAGTTTCGTTTGCTAGCGGCTATTAACGCCTTTCCCTGTATCTTTCATGGCGCTGATAACACAATCTGCTATTCCCCGGGTTGCTGAGCATTTGTGGCGTCATAGCGTTCCGTCGCTCGTAAGGAGCTGTCTTCTTTCTTTGACGTTTACCTAGTGGTATGGGCGTCCGCCTCGCATACGGGAGGGGCGGGGTTCAATCCCTAGCATTACCAGGTACTCACCAGGAATATAATAGGTACAAGCTTTCCCATGACCTAGTGCGATCGGCAACTCATGGGTGAATTGCTTGAGATATGGGTTTTTGACACTCTACTTTGAGTAGAGCGAAACACCTCGCTCTATGGCATCCTTTGGCCAGATCTGCCCTTCTACGATGAAAATTCACTGTCATAATTGTCATCATTTATAGTCGTCACCATCGTAATCATCATCATTTTTGTAAATATATGCGCAATACGTGAACCGTACAGCCCTGGCCTTCCTTCTGCAGCTTCCGCGATTAATATTTATTTACTTACAAACGTCTGCGCTTAGCAGCAGAAAGTTTCTCTCATGCTATGACAAAAAAAAAAAAGAAATCAAAAATGCACCAAACTAATCCACCAAACTGTCCTCAACCATAGGCCACGCGATGAGCCTTGGCGCGTGGTCTGATATTCGCCAGAGCCTCTCGATCTACGTTCCCCCATGGCTCCCTAAGGCCCTCACTGCGGTTCTATTTTATGGCCCCTAATCTTCCAAACCGCCCATCATTCCACTTCGAGGTCCTCCAAAGTTTCCGAGAAATGAGCAAGAATTGTTCCGGACATAGTGCATTGCACCGGAGCTGTTGGGCCTCCATTTCCCGTTCACCACTGGGCCCTTTACGAGATTCCCCGGCAACGACTGGTGAGTGCGAGACATGAGAAACTGAGATGTACATAAAAAATGAACCAAGCGACACCTTGGTTGAAGATCTATCTGTGAGGCTTCCTGGCTTTCACACTGACAGACCGAGGAGCGAAAAGGGCCCCGCGAAATCGAGTAAGAAGAATAAAAGTGCTGGAAGGCTGGTCTGAAGGAATGAATAAGTGAAGAACGAGTAGGAGACACTCTCTGAAAAGAGCAGGTGTCCAGTAACTCGATAATTCCGAGACGCAACGGAGGGAGAACACGTCGAAATAAAGCGGCGCAAGAGTTGAGACGTGCGCTGCTCGCACCAGAAATAGTTGTCTCAAAAGAAAGAAAATGCCCTGTCAGAGCAAAGAGAGAAAAAATCTCGGAAACGGCTGCGTGCTTGCTCGGACAACGACGCTGTGACGAAAAAGAGCGAAAGACAGAAAAATGTCATAGAGATGGTATAATCCTCTGCAATGATAAGAGGGGCACCCAGCAGATACGTACACTGTCTCTTCCGCCCTGTCACTTTTCTTCGTTATGTCGTTATTTTTGGTCTCCTTTTGCTCGGCACCCTTCTCAAGCGGTGCGGCAGTTATTTATTCATACTCCGGACTACATGCATGCTGGAAAAAAAAAATCTGCCATCAGTTCTTCTTCGATCCTCGCGTAAACGCAAAGGCAGGTAGGAACGTTTGCCGTGATGGGCAACTGTACTTTTCTACGCTCTGAATAATGAGCAGTGGTATCTGCTAGCACATTTATTTGTGTCACCGATACGGCAAGTAAACCTCTTCGGTAGTCTATTCTCGCATTTCATTGGTTTCTTATTCATCAGTAGAGACCGGATTTTAGGCAAATGCCTATTTTTTTCAACGCTTCGTAGGCGCACAATTTTTACATATGAGCACGAATTAGGTGTTGACAATATGTTTAATACTCTTTTTATAGTGCCTATAAATGCCTATTTTGGGTGTCAGTGCCTATAAATGCCTATTTCCGACGTCGGTGTCTAAAAATGACCTATATTACAGAAAAGGGGCCTGAAATACGCTGTGGTTTTGCTTTCAGATTCCGTTTGCTTTTGAATTCATTTCGGTTTTGAGTAGAACACACACGTGGCAACATCAGATGACCTCGTCAGTTGGCTGTTGTGAACACTGCACCTACGCCGACTGCGTACACAATATCAACCACGTCAGCCGAAAATATCGAAGCAAGCTTTTTCCTATTTTCTGCCATTTTATCGTGGCAGCTTGTTCATGACTGTGGCTGTTAAAGTGGTAGTGTATCAGAAGCCGCTACAAATGACAACATATTTATTAATGTTGAAGCATCGTGTATGCCTGCAATAAATAATTTCAATTCCTGTGTGAGCGATGACTGAACTCATTTGTCAGATGCTTTGAATTGACAATGTTTCTATCAATTTCTAAATACATGGCCTCCTGTTAAGGTGTTCATTGTTTCTACTTTTGTACACGACAAGAGAATTGTTTGTTTCGAGGTATACCAAAGTGTTTTAAAAGGGTTGGTAACCGTCCCTTTTGCTCTGCTGCAGCATGTGTATTGTACAAAAAGTTGCGCGACAGCCTTAAAAAAAACGGCTTCTAATGTTTGCACCTTGCTTAAGGTCCCAAATCATTCTTGCTGTGTTTTTGTTTTATTTTACGGCAGATATTGCGCGCTGAAGTTCGGAACTGTGTGCACTTTTGATAAAGTTTACAGTGACTATTTTTCTCCGTTAGGTGCCTAAAATGCAATTTTAACCGCCTATTTATGGCGCCTAAAACATGCTTTTTAGTGCCTAAAAATCCGGCCTCTATTAATCAGTAAGTTATAACGGGTTTATGAACTTAGTCACGAGATACTTTATTCGGCAAGAATAACCCAAGCAGCTTATTAGAAAGGTTCACAGAGACACCTAATTCCGTTAAGTGCATTAGCATCTGTTGACGTTTTTACCGGAAGTGACGTATTTCCGGTCTGGTGACGCACTTCCCTCTAGCCAGTGGACGAGTTTTATGACCGACGAAACATATCTGTACCATAGGGCATCTTATGCTATCGCATTAAAAATGGTTCCTCGAAAAGGGGATGATTCAGTCACTCGTAGTGTCGCAGTCTGCAATAGTGCTTACAAGAGATTCAGTCTGCAGGAATATGTGTAAAAACGGCAGCCAAGGGGAACAATGATGGTCAACTTTGGCGCAGCTTCTCTGAGCTTCCTTTTTTTTGTAACTTCATCAGAAAGCATACACATAAATGAATATACAATATGAGAAAAAAAAAAACAGTATAACAAGACTCCAAATAAGTTTTGATCGATAATTTTGCTTTTTCACAAAGCAAACAACAACGCTAGAATTCACGCCTTGACGCTGCAGATTTTATTGTGGCGCGTTCGTCAAAATGACAAAACTTGCGCTTGGTGAGCAGTTACGCATCAGCTGCTTCAGACAGTCTTTAGGGGGGAAGAAGGCTAGAGAGAGAGCGAGAGGTGTATTCTGTTTGAAGAATGAGACAACGAAAGGTCAGTGCGCTGTATCCCATATTAAGAATGATGTCCTGTCCCCGCTTATCCGCGCCCAAGGAAATGCTTTAATTTAATAATGCCTCTAAATAAAGCGGGAGATCAGAGCGTAAGCGGATATCCAGTGTTGAGTCTGACCGACCCGAGTGCTGCGCCTGAGGAAAGTTTTCGTTATTCTCACTTCTTATTCAGTAGAAACATACAGCATTTGAGCGAGAACTGTAAGGACGAGAGTAGGATGGAAACTGCCGCTGTGGGCTACACAGTCCTTGCATGACCCTCACAGAAATGGGAAATAGATGCTCCGGGTGGTGGTAGTAAAAACGTTTATCTCCTCTTAAAAGAGAGGGTTATATGGATGTTGCTCTGGGGCCAGGCCTAGTGTCCTTCTCCTCACAAACACTAGGTGGAGTCCCTAGTACGGGACCCCAGTGGCTTCCGCTACCACCATTGCTCTTTCGACCACCACCTTTTGTGCTTTCAGGTCGGAGCAAATGCGAGTACTGCGCTGCGAGTCACTTTTCGATGCAGGGCGTAGGTCCAAATGAACATCCCGGAGGAATGCTTTCGTGTAAATTTGTGTTCACGTAGGAGAGCGCACGACGCGACTGGGATGAATACCGTACTAACCTCTCATCTTGCAGGTGTTTTGAGTTCGCAGTGAGAAGCAACAAATAAAGTGAGCGAGAGATTTGGTTGAGGTGGCTGGCAAAAAGACAAGCGCTGAAAAATGAGGTAGAGTAAAAAAAAAAAGAATAGGGACGCTGAAGTCACCTAAAAATGGAATGCGATAGCAGTATATTTCGCATTCGTCGCAGCTTCTGCGGAAACTTCTGTGTGTGTATGCGTCAGTTTCTTTGGAGCTGTGGGTCTATCAACTTCAATATTCGGGCTGCTAGCTGCAGTGGCAGGGATCCGCTATGCTCTGACGATGTTGAAATTCGCATTTATCAAATTTAACGCGACAGCCTTAAGGGCTCCGTTCAAGGACAACCTCGGCGCTGGCGTGTCGAGGAAAGCAGGTGCTCCATCTACTACTTAGGTCATGTGACGTTGTGACGTCCTCACAACCTGTCCAACATGGCAGGTGCTAACCTGTCAAGCGGATTGTGGGCATTCTGCCCACCGTAGCAGGGGGCAGTTAAATCAATGATTTTCCGCGAGAGGCTGCTCGGGAAGAGCAACCTGGGTCTATCATCGCACTACTGTACTACAAGTATGAGAGAAGCCAACAGCCACAGAAACCAAGGGGCACAGGGGATTTTTAATTAATTTATTTATTTTGTGCTGTTGTTCTATTTAGAATATTACTGGATATGTTATCGCTTAAAGGTAATTGATTAGAAAAGCAGAAGAAAAAAACAACCACATGCCGTCGGTGGGATCCGAACCCACGACCTCCGAATTACGCGTCCGGTGCTCTACCGCTGAGCTACGGCGACGGCTCTCAAACCTTCTGCTTTCGGGGGGTATTTATGTTGACAAATAACCTAACCTTGGGAGTGTTCACCAGCGCCACCCACGTTCTTAAGCGGCGGACGTAGCACGTCCTGAGTTACCACTGACGTGACGTAGAACGTCATCGAACGGCGAGGGTGGAAGCTGTGTGAGAACCCTCTTATGCTTCCTAAGGCATCAAGGCTGCCAGAACCGAGGCCCTCGAGGTCCTGAGCGGTAACTCAGGACGTGCTACGTCTGCCGCTTAAGAACGTGGGTGGCGCTGGTGAACACTCCCAAGGTTAGGTTATTTGTAAACATAAATACCCCCCGAAAGCAGAAGGTTTGACCGCCGTCGCCGTAGCTCAGCGGTAAAGCACCGGACGCGTAATTCGGAGGTCGTGGGTTCGGATCCCACCGGCGGCATGTGGTTGTTTTTTCTTCTGCTTTTCTAATCAATTACCTTTAAGCGATAACATATTCACTAATATTCTAAATAGAACAACAGCACCAAATAAATAAATTAATTAAAAATCTCCTGTGCCCCTTGGTTTCTATGGCTGTTGGCTTCTCTCATAATTATAACGAGCCCCTCATTCCCCTTTAATTGTCTGTACTAGAAGTAGTATGATGACTCCCCACGATGCATGAACGCAATGCAGAGAATGTCTAATTCCGCATAACTGAGCACCTAAGCAGAATCGAAGAATCGAGGCGACAGAGAAGGAGTATTTTCTTGGGAGGTATCTTTAATGCCATCGTTTTGCACTATTAACGATAGGTTAAGGGTTATGTGATGGTGAAAAAAAGAGCAAGTCTGCGAAGTTATATGCAAAGAGGACCACAGACCGCTGAAGGGGCCCATTAACCCTAACGCATCGTACAGTCGTCCACACGCCTGTACAGAGAGCTCGGACGGCGCATTGGGGAGTACAGTTGTGTCATTTACGATTGACCTAGAGCTTTATATGACCTTAGCGTGCATGCACATTGCCATGGATTGCGTTGTAATTCCCCACGTCTGTACAAGCTGTATCGGGCCCACCAAGGAGCGACAGTTGTCATAAATGCACAACAGAGCTCACTGTTCGAGCGCTCTAGACAAGTGTGCAGCCGACTGCGACCTTAAGGGGGAGCTTAAGTGTTCCCTCATGTTTATTTTCCTGCATTTCGATTTTGATTCTATAGCTAACTTGCTGTCTAGAAAGTAGGTTGTTCACAACGAGGTTGGCAAGTGTTCATTACGTCAGGAGGTCACGTGACCTCTTTAAACCAATTACTCATTTAACTGCCACCTGCCCCAGTGGACAGGTTGTGATGACGTCACAATGTTACGTCACATTTGTCTTTGAACTTATATCGAGTTTAGAGTGAGGGTCGAGATTGGGAATTGCTCATCTGGCACAAGCATGTCAGTTTGTACTTGCGAACCACTCGCGAAGAAGGCTTTGTGGTCGGCGAGTGTAGCGCCCTTCTTCAAAGATAGCCTGACATAAATGTGGCGTTCAATAAGTTTCACCTCTTAAGCTGCAACATTTTGTTAAACAATGCCAACGAAAAACGGGGCCTTCAGAGAAGTGTTTTCCAACGGCCTCTTCCTAAAAAGCTATTGGTATTGTTAGCAGCTGACCTCAATTTTTCCTGGTAGGATTTAGAGTCCAGTGTATCTCTGTCGATGCTTCACCAACGCTGATGGGGGCTATATCAAAAAATTGGTTGGTTTGTTGGTTTGTGGGGTTTAACGTCCCAAAGCGACTAAGGCTATGAGAGATGCCGTAGTGGAGGGCTCCGGAAATTTCGACCACCTGGGGTTCTTTAACGTGCACTGACATCGCACAGTACACGGGCCTCTAGAATTTCTCCTCCAAAGAAATTCCAGCCGCCGCGGCCGGGATCGAACCCGCGTCTTTTGGGTCAGCAGCCGAGCACCATAACCGCTTAGCCACCGCGGCGGCATATATCAAAAAATTAAGAGGAAACTAACCAAATATTCATTTGAATAGGACACTTTTCAACGGGATCACCTGGTAAGAACGTCCCGGACTATGAGGCTAAACATATAGAAAAGTCTTTGTACGAATTTCGGTTCCTGACAGAGTAACATGAACGAGAAAGTTCATCGTGCCAGGCTATCGCATTCCCCCACTTTTGCATAGCACAAAAGCAAACCTCGAATGTTTTTCTCAGTTATTTACTCGCCGGACGCATCTGAAACAGTGCACGACCTGCAGTAATAAGACAAATTAATAATTCTGTCGCTCAATGAGCCCATTTTGTAAAGTGCCCCGAACAACAAAGTAAGGAAAAAATTTACAAAGAGGGCGCACGATGGGGAATGAAAAACGGACTCCGACGTCGCCCACTGTCGCGCCTCTTGTTGCTGGCGACGCCAACTTCTCGGCGGTGGCTCTTTCGTCTTCCGGAAAAAGCAAGACAATGGTGGCGCCGCCGGTTTCATTTCTTCAGAGTACAAGGTCGTCCTCTGCGGTGCCGAGGTCTGGCTTGAGAATTCGAACGGTGCGACCGCCCTCCTCCACGGTGCGGAGACAATCCGCCAGATGAATAAGAGACAGAGACGTCGAGTCGTGTCTTAGAAACAGAAAGAGAGAGACAGAAGAAAGAAAGAGACGACAACGACTGCACGAATAGTACGAAAGCAGGAAAGGAAAGACGGCAGTGAGAAAAAAAAGAAAACAGGTCGCGGCGCAGAAGACGGGGAGACGGATGCGTCCGAGGAACGGGCGGTGACGTGTTGCCATGCTCCGTCTTCGTTTCCTGCCGTCGGGAGAGGAAAAACTGTTGTGAATTTCATTAGACAAATTGGCTCCTCGGTTACGCATGACAGACGCACTGGATCGCGCGCGTGGGGTCCCGTGGACGTCCGTGTCCGCGGCGAGAAGAGGTCAGACGACGCGGCGCCGTATATCTTAATGCTAGCGTTTTGTTTTCTTCTTGTTTAATTCTGAGAATTCACTGCGTCTTGTTCTTGGCGCGTTCGCTGTGTCTTTAAGAGAGATGGAAGGCTACACAAAACGGATATGCAATGCTGCGCAGACGATAGCTTTGAGCGAAACGCGTTCAGCTGGACACTAGAGAGCGAAAAAAGAGAGAGAGAACTGTCAAGATTTTTCTGAAGCATTAAAATTCCATGGTGACGAATGAGAGAACGCTGTGAATCCGAGGTTTGATTTGCAATGCGCATCGGCAAATGCAAAGCCTTTCCTTATTTTTTGAAGTTCACTACTTATGGAATTCACTATCTTTCTCTCTTTGTACGCGCACGCACTCACGCACGCGTGCACAAAGGTCCTCTCGTCAATGTGGATATTAATGGCTCCGGCAAGTTCCCTGAGAACCAGCTCGCGCCGACATGCACCATTCAGATATGATGCCGTAGGCACTCAGTCGGTGGTCAGTACAGGGCTAACCAAAAAGCGTGCATTGCACGTCATCCCCCTCCTCTTAAAAGAAACTAAAAAAAACCCAACGCGCTAGAATGGTGAGACGTTTTTCAGAGGAATAATTAATGATGAAAGACGAGCAACAGAGAGTTGTCGTGGGCGACCATTCTCATACAAGCGTACATAGGCGTCCGGGGAGACGAATGTGAACGTGTTCGTATGTGACGAAAGCTAGTTTGATCAAAGCCGGAGACACGGGCACGTACAGTTGCAAAGAAGGCAGACAGGAAGAAATGGAAAAAAGATGCGCGGTAAAAGCACAACCTGCTGTCGTGATTTATACCCAACGTTAAGCACGTCGCGCAGTCGCGAGAAGCGGCCGGGTCGTCCCGTCGCAGCTGAGTGATGGCTTGTTTAGGCGAGGAGGAGGTGGTGGAAGGAAGAAGGAAAGGATAAAAGAAAGGAAACAAGAGCGAATAAGAGAAAAAGGGGATAGATACTGTCGGCCCGCTTGCAGAGACCGCGAGAAACGAAGTCTGTGGCGATGGTCGCCGTGGTTGTTGTGGTTTAGGCGCCCCTTGCTTCGGTCTTTAGGTTTTTTATTCTTCATTTTTCTTGGGAAAGACGTGAAAGCCGACAGCGACCTGAGGTACTCGTTTTTTCATGTTTCGTATCTGATTTTCATCGCATTGCATTGTTGCCTTTATTCAGCCATTCTGGCAGAGTTGAGTACTTTCCGATGAACCCCGCTATGCATTACGCATTACACTGCTCTATATTTTGGGAAACCGTTTGCTCTCCTGCTGCTTGCATTCAACTTTCGTGTCATTCTGTATACCGGATTTTGTTCAAAAGTCAAGAGGAACCTCTGCATGCCGCAGGAAGAACGCCAACCCATCCTTCTAACTCTTAAAGGGACACTAAAGATAATTATCAAAATAACCACGACATAAAAATTGTTCCCATGGGGAACACCATCGACGTTTTTTTTGTGTGTAGAACCCGGAAATGAAAAACCTGAAACGCTTACACGTTCAAAACGCCTGCGAAAAGTGAACTGCCATGATGTCATTTTGGCGACATCTTCGCAACGAAGCTCACGGACCAATCAGAGACGCCACTTCCAAGGAACAAAAATCGCGTCGGGAAACCGAAAGTCAAGAAATCAGTGACCACAGCGGTGAGGTGCAAGTTCTGGCCAACTCGGCGTCTTATTTTTGTGGGGGCTCTTGACGGCATCGCGTGCGTCTGCGCCATGTTGCAACGGGGATCAAGGGCAAAACATGGTGCGGAAAGAAATGCGTATCTGCCCTATCGTAAACAAGTTGTCTTAAGTGGTTTTCAGAATATATGAGTCGTGGCGAATTAAATAAAATATGTTAAAAAAGCACCTGGTTTCTCTCATACTGAAATCAATATAACAGAACTTTACCATGTGTATGTTTTTTCCGCGAGCGTGAAAGAAGCAATAGCTAGCAGCGTTACCTTTCTTGTCAGACTTAAGATTGAACGAATAAAACATCATGTAGCAAAATTTACACTCTTCATGCCTTTTCAAACATTCCGCCCCAATATAGAGGCAACGCCTAGCTCGGCACCGTACGAAATGAATGACCAAATCGCGCTTTTAGATTTATTGCCCCATTGAGGTAGACACTCCGCAAGCATACACTCGGAGTGGCAAGCCAAATCCCCGCCAAAGGTTCTTGAACCTTGAGAAAAAAAAAGGCAGAAAAACGAAAAGCGAGCGCACGCATATTGTAAATTTAAAATAAAAAAAAGAAAGAGGCGGGAGAAAGAGGAAACCGTTAATATCCTCATCCTTTCATAGCCACCGAGAATTATTCATCGCTACTCGCAAAAATAGCCGCCCTTTCCGCGTTTGCTGCTCTGGTGGCTGCTCTCGCGCTGAGTAATCCGATTAGGATCTCACTTTCCCTCTCTCCCTTCGGTCGCCCCCGCTTCTTTCTTTCTTTGTTTCTTTCTTTCTTTCAGCTGCGCACCCTTATGCTCTCTTTTCTCGTGAGCAGGTGTTTCTGCACGTCGCTGGCTCCTAAACACCGTATCTGCTGAGGTGGCGAAGCGCGCGTGTTTAGGGGAAAGACGAGCAGTCCAGTAATAAACCGGAAGCAAAGTGTGAGAATGAGAGTTCTCTAAAATAAAAAAGCAAGAAAGGCACGGGCTGCAAAACAGCGAATAATTTATGGAAAAAGTAGGCCTAAATAGAGAGCGGATGGGAATTACTGGCGTCGCACACTAAAATTAGACACCGCACGAAAGAAAAACTTGACGGCATGCTCTGAAAGAAAAAAAAAAGTTTAGAAAAGTGGCGTAGGGAAAGGAAGAAGTCAACGGAGCAAATCTTCGTTACGGAAGCACGTGGTCGGACTACGCGAAGCCTCCTTTTTTTTTTTTTTGCTCTAGCTATAAATTTACTCATAGATTTGCTTCTGCGTCTGATACTGAGGCTTTTTTTTTAGATGCGGACAGCGCTGGCTTCGTTACAGCCAAGAAACCATACAATTTCGCCGTGGTGGGCTTTGGATTTGCTGCGCCGGCGGAGAGTTTAAATTCGAACGTTAAGGTGGCGGCGGCGCTTTTAATTAAAGCGCCCAAAGAAACGCGCCTTGCACAGCATGCCTTCCGCGCCGAAGGGTTTCCTAATTGAGCGTGGTGGCGCAAGCGGCGAGGCCTTGCGAACGCCACGCAGCAGCTTGCCGACCCACTGCTTCCATCGCGAGGTGGTAGGGGCAGCGGTGGCCGCGGCTCCGACCGGACCGTCGCAGAACACTTCCATCACTTTGCCACAAATGGAGCCACAGCGCATAGCGTATCGCACTCGAAAACGATGCATTTTGCGGAAGGACGCGTCTAACCGGAGACGACGCCCTGTTTAGGCGTACACGTGCGCGTACTGGCGCCGGCACGTTGGCGGATGCATCCGAGAACAGCGAGCGGGATGAGTAGGGAAGCAGGAGGGAGGAGACGAATCTGAGTGCTCGGCGAAATTCATATCAAAACCTGGCATCAGCAGCCTTCTCAACGCGGCTCATTACGCGCTCGTTGGTCCGGCCACGGCGACCGAAGGGGCGAGAGGGTGTGGCGGGCGGGAAACGAGCAGGTACGCTTTTGGGGAGCCCGGTAAGTGCTTCACCAGCACGGCGCAGGTTTGCAACTAGCCGTCCGGGCGTCCTGCTGTCGCCGAGAAGCCGCTGGGCGGTGAAAGGTGCTGACGCGGTTCTCGCTTCTCTGCCCACGCAATATTGTGGTTTCCTGAAAAAAAAAAAGGTTGCCTTGCGGTGTAATATGCCGGTAAGTTGCCAAAGGAGCCAGAGGGCAGGTAGCTTGCAGTTTTTGTTAATTAGTTATGACCACGATGCCGCGTCATGCTATCCAGATAAATGACCTGGCAGTTTTGAATGTAACTGGAAGTTTCCACCATTTCAGAGAGAGTTGAACTTGCACAATAACGACATTGCTCGATAAATACTGAACTAACAAAGCGCAGTAACTGCCAGCGTAGTTACCGCTTTCATCTTCTAGTGAGCAGCGTAGTAATTTAAAGGACAGTGCATATGTCGAGAGTTCACTAAAAAAATGACATTGACTTCGCATGAGATCGTCCGCACTAGTTGTTGGAAAGCACCAGACAACTAGTATTCCTTTTCCGCCTTATCTTTGCGTGAAATTTGATCTATGATAGATACCCGCCGTGGTTGCTCAGCATCTTCAGCATTCGGCTGCTCATCCCAAGGTCGCGGGATTGAACCCCTGCTGCGGCAGCCGCATTTCGATTGAGGAAAAGCGCAAAAGATTTCCTTGTGCTGCGTGTTCTCGGCACCACTATGGTCCGTCATTATAGCATCCCTCACAGCCAATTTGTCTCTTCAGGAAGTTGAACTCCACAAACCAGTAAGAATGATTCAATATAAATGTTGCGATTGTATTGCGGGAGTTCCTTTGTTACTCTGCTACTGTCAGTATTAGCTTGATGTGATACTGTTGCTTTCACACAATAAAACTCCTAGACAAATATGTAAATTTGGATCTGACCACAATGCCAGATTTTTCTTGATGTGAAGCAAGAAGTGCTTAATGTGAAGGTCACTTCCATATTTAAATTTAGGTAATCGTCCAGGGTAACTTACTGCGATGCTTAATCGAATTTATGATAATTTTTGTGGGTGATGTCAGATGTGGTAAATACTGCTGAGTATGAGCTCCTCGGTAGAACTTCGCACGATTGTATTACATGCGCCCAGAAGAAGCTTCTAGTTGTGCAGTCGTGAGCACTATCAAGGGAAGAAAGTTTTACACGAAATAGATAATGGTCTGGTTATTTGTCCACTAAATCGGAGAATAACTTTCGGATAATTTCTGTTAGGAGTAAAAATAATTAAATGAAAGGAACTGTGGTTGCCATGCATAATTGTGGAGTAATCGTATAACGAACGCTCAAACTTTCTTCCCTCACATATTGCTCACGGCTGTACACAAGGTATAATCAACCTATGCCTTCTCTATTTCTATTCTCGCTGACACTGCTGAAGCCACGATTTTGTTCACTGATTATAATGCCAGCAAGAATTGAGTTCGACAGTCTTTTTAAAAGTATGTTAAACTGGAAGCATAAATTAACAACATTTCATGTTGAACAACCATAGCCGCTAATATTCGAACGCCCGACAAGCGCATGTAAAAGTATTATTAAGAGGAAAAACCAACATTTAAAAACTGCACCTAGAAGTATGCTCCTGGCGAATGCGCACGTGAAAAAAGAACAAAAGTTAATTAGCGTTTAAATCGAATCACCGCGGAAAAGTTGTGAGGGTTATGATGAGCTCCATGCTTTATGCCCTACGAGGCTGGAAAAATTTGCCGAACTCACGAGAAGTGCAGGGAACAAAAAGAAAAGCAGTACGCGAAGGACATTACAAAAAATACAAACAAAAAACGACGAGGCTTTACATACATGCACTCACTTTCACATAAAAGAGAAGCTTGATGTTAAAACATGAGCGGTAAAGGCTGCCCTGGAAGAGAAAGCAAACTGAGTTTGGTGCCGTTGTAAGTGGCTGCCAGCAAGCCCCTCCCATCCTCCCACTTTCCATCGCTTTCTTTTTCTTTTTGTGCTGCAATGTGTGTGCGCGAGCTGCTGGGAGATGAGCCGTGCGGAGCAGCGCGGATCATGATGCTGGTCAGAGTGGGAGCCACTGAAGCGCCGATGTATGCCAAAGGATGAAAAGTGCTGTCTACCCGCGCAGGCCGATCCCCGGTCCAAGGTTAATGAATCCTAGCCGCGATGCAGCGCCGGGGGGGTCTCGGGAGGGCAAGTTGCTTGCTGCCGGGCCTCGAAGTACGGCGCTTTAATTAAGCTCCTTGCTTGTTTTCATTTATAGGCCGCCGTCAGTGCTGCCCTCACTGTTGTGCTTTCATCCAGCCCGCGCTGCCATAAAATAGCTCCCTTAAGACATCGCCCTTTTGTTGGGCAAAGCTCTGGGGCTTCTCTGTGGTGTGTCCTGCCCATTGATGTTACACCTTTTTATGCATTATTTCTTGTTCGCGACAGCAACAGACTGCGGAATCTTTTTTGTTGCATATTCTTCGTACTGCGACCACGTGCAGCAAACTTAGTTCTTGCCAAGAGTTCATAGACACAACATGCGGGATGAAGTTTGCTTTGAGCTTGTGGTCATAATGTCAGAAGGTAGTACCACCACACTGTTGTAAGATTATCGTCCAGCGCTCTCCCTGGGCCCTGTAACTTTTCAGTACATCTATAATGGCGTATGTTGAATCTTGCGGCCATATAAAAAGCTGAAAATATTTATTGCCTTGCATGCCTGTAAAGCGTGCTTTGTCTTAAGCATTACGCTACTGCCAAAAAGCACTCTCTACAAAAAGGGGCGTAGTTGAAAGCGTGTAGATGGTTTAATTTAAGCCCGGGAGTAACAAACCTGGTCTTTAAAATTATTGGCTATATCGACCACAGTGATTCGCTGATTGGCTATATCGAACAAATTCACACTGTATATTGAAGTAAAATTTCGCCATCCGTTCGATACATCGAAATGCACGCCACATTCTTACAAGTGGCGCTTCTCCTAACGACAATCTTCGATTACTTTTTGTGCTTGAGAATAGCCTTCGGTCTCTTGTGTTCATATTTCACGCCACATTAAAATTATGCGGTGAAGCCAACCTAACTAACAATTAACGCTTGACGGTGGATCTCGCGTGTCGTTCTTTGATTCCGACGGCGTGGAGGAAACTAACTGTACTTTAATTTTAATGAGTGAATGTTATATTTATAGTGTCCTGCTAACAGGATTCCACATCTTATGAAACACAGTGCAGAATACCAAACCAGCGGTTGCAGCGGCTTCGATGCGAAGTAGCTCTACATTGCAAAGCCTTGCGAGCGGTTGCCTGCCTGGACACCGGCTGGCGGCACGTCGATGCAGGAAGCGCTTCACTAGGTACAGTGCAATGCATTCTCACTTGTAGATTACACGTAAGATTATCTATCACCGTTTTTTATGTCTCGAATTATTTCTCAATCCCGTTCAAGTTCGATATATCCGGGTTCAACTATAGCCAGCGCAAGAAAAACGTCGCTACGGATGGGTGGTCTAGTCACGCAGGATTGAATAGATAGCGCTTCTACCAAAAAGAGAAGCTTGATGAAAGGCAGGTATCGACAAGACTATACGTGTTCATCACCGATAGACGTTCACTGACGCATCCTACGGATATCAAATAATATATTTTTTATTTCGCACATTATTTATTTTAGAAGTCAAGGAGTAGCGGGCTCTCCTAAACGATTCCAGCACCTTGTGATATGACATCTAAATGATAAAATAAAGGTTAGTGACACAGTGCTTGAAAGAAAACGAAGTGAATAAATGGAACGTTCTTGCGGGATAATTGGTTCATGTTCGAGAAAGATTAACACTGTGCAAATAGGAGGACAGTGGGGGTGAAAGAAACGAATACAGCGCTACAGGCTTCGAATTCGTGGCAGTTCACACAGAAAACTACCACTACAGAAAAGAAAAGGCAAGGGGAGGTTACATGCAGCTGGTTTAGCCAGTGATCAGTACTCAAGAGCGTGTGAGAGTAGATGTAGTAAAAGTGGGGAAAAATTGCTCCCCTTGTGTTTTTTAGTTTTTGATTTTGCTTGTTCGCTGGAGCCGCTAATGCACTTTGGTGCCTAGCTTCATTCCCCCGACGTTATGCAACGTTACCAGACAATTTACATCCTCGCATGAGCGCTCTCCTTCCAAACCTGCCCTAGCTGTTGTTGCCGGTGTCTGACTCAATGCGAATGAGCGTTAAACATCTCGGTTAGAAGCCATAATGGGACTAGTCATTCGGTCTTTGATTTCTCTGGAAGCATGCTGTGATTCCTCACCAAACAAGTACGGGTGGAGCAGTGCGGATGCAAGTCGATTTCGACTGAAAACAAGAAGTGACTACTATTTTTTTTCGTTATTAAGACAAATATCGCAAGACAGCTTCGCGTCAAATGTGTTGCATATAACAGTAATGCACAATTTGAAATATAAGTATCTAGTCAGATATTTTCAGGACAATCTACATTTAGTGTGCGATTGGCTGGGCCGAACACGTATGTTACTCACTGACAAAAACTCGGATTTGGTTTTGAGTCTTCGAGCAGGCAAAGCATCAGTGCGGAATTATGGAAAAGTTCGGAAGCTACAAAACAGATTCTTTGCTTTGCACCTGCTCGGTGAAATACGCACTACTTCTTGCACTGCATGTACGAAAAGCAGCCACCTGTAGCACTGTGACGGGTGAACTCAATTCTTCCTAAGTGGCGCGGTCGATGAGGTTGCTAGAGCAGAGAGACAGGCAACGTGAAGCGAGAGTTGTGACAAAAAAAAAAGAGGAAAGAGACGATGAAAAAAAGAACGAGAGAGGCGTTGGGTGGAGTGGACAATGGAGAAAACAAAGAATAAGTGGTCTGGTAAGAGAACAGAGGGAGGCGGGAGGGAAAATGAAGACAAACGAAGACAGGCTGTCAGCGAAACGACTCGAGATAATAGCCTCAATGGACGGTCGGTCAAGCAGCGGCCGTCTCCAGCGTTAGATCTCGTATCACGCCAGTGCAAGCGAGGGATTGTCTAGCGTTCTTGTTTTTTCTCTCTCTCTCTATATACATCTTTCTCTTCTCTCTCCCCTCTGTGAGTCAGACTACATGTGCAATGTTGGCGCGATGGCTTGTGGCTGCTGGTGACTGAATTTGCAGTAATTATAAGGAATAGTTGCCGCGAACGGAGGCGATAACGGGGGGCACTTGACTTCGATCACGGCCGAATTGCACTATTCGCTCTGTGGTCTACGACAGTGCGCCAGATTTCCCAGAACAAGGGCAAAAAAAAAAAAATAAAGAGAGGAAAACTACCAGATGGAGGTGCGCGTACTTTCTTATTTCAGAGTAGTAGAGAGGTTGGGATGTTCGGAGGCTGAGCATTTTGAGCTGGCTATATTTCAAATACGCAAGGATTACGTACAATTGGTGAATAAGATGCAAGATATACCCAGAGCAATCCTAGCTGCGACCTCGTGTCCAGAGGAGTATTGCAGATGTGGTAAAAGCAGCAATACAGCAGACGCTACTTTAACGAAATAACTAACGAACGAATGAACGAACGAAACGATCGAAAGAAGAAAAGAACGAAACAAGCGAAACGAATGAAACGAACGAACGAGCAAACGAACGAACGAACGAACGAACGAACGAACGAACGAACGAACGAACGAACGAACGAACGAACGAACGAACGAACGAACGAACGAACGAACGAACGAACGAACGAACGAACGAACGAACGAACGAACGAACGAACGAACGAACGAACGAACGAACGAACGAACGAACGAACGAACGAACGAAAGAACGAACGAACGAACGAACGAACGAATGAATGAATGCATGAATGAATGAATGAATGAATGAATGAATGAATGAATGAATGAATGAATGAATGAATGAATGATCATTTCAGTTTTTCTCACACAAAATGAAGTGTAATATGTGGGTGTTTTACCCTCCAAAACGTTCCCACCGTACGGTATAAGTAGATTTAATGCACCTAACCCGTATCGCATGGCTTATATATTGTGACTTCCCTAAAAGTTTCATGGAAGAACTGCCAGAAGAAATGCAAACTCCACAACGCTGCAAACTCCGTTAAACCTCTCTTCTGCACCCATCCTCTGGTAAAAGATGTGTAAGGAGAGGTTACGCTTTTCTTCCACCCTTAGATATCCTTCCCAAGGTTCTCATAGCTGTCATTATATGCTGCCGCATCAAAAGCAGGGGCAGAAACGTTAGCAAACAGTCGGAGCGAAAATAAACTGGGGCCTTACCACTTAGGTCGTTTGCGTCCGCTTATTGCAAGCACGATAGTCACGTGCTGCCTGCACGCCGACGCGGTGCCTTGAAGACCCGCCGCACGCAGTTACAAAGTCACCAGTTTACGACCGCTCGCTCATTCAGCTTTCGGGCTGCCCCGAGGCTGCGGGAGATTCCCTGGGCACTCGGCCGCGATGTGTGTACACGCCTCGGTGGGCGCCATAATCCGCGCCGCGGTGAAGGCTCCGCAGCGAAATTCCGCGAACCGCGAGCCGCATAATGCTCCCCTGTGGTGGCGGATTGACTTCTGTCGGCGGATATTATCGGGCGACCGAAGGCACTCCGGTCAGTGCACACAGTGTCTGCATGTCATCGGAGCTCTAGCTTCGGCGGTGTGAGTACGCCGTCCTTATTCTCCTGGCTTATCGGGGGCAGCAAATACAGAAGAAAACAGCCAAATATACGAGTATTGGGTTCCGGCGAGGAGGCTGAGCGCACTTTGCGAAACGTTTAGGGGTTGTAGCAACACCAGCGCGAACATCGTACTTGCCTCGCACGGATGAAACCAGTGATGCGAGGAAAGCCGAGGCCGAGACAGGAGCGGAGCGGAGCTGTTGTTTTCATAGCATAATTCGCTCGAGGCAGCTTGAGTGGTAGGTTGGCGATTCCTGTATGCGAAGCATGAAATGGCGAGTAGCTCAGCCCTCCGACCTTTGACTGCCATTGCTGTCCTCCCGGGAGTTCGAAGAAGGCGTTGTTGTGGTGAAGCGTGAATAAAATAATCCAAGCGCGCCCGCCATCGGGAACCTTGTACCCTCCAAAGCATCGTTTGTTTTTGCGGGGTTACATGTAGAATTAAACAGAGAATATATTTTAAATCTAACCATAAAAGAAAGAGCTTGCTGATTAATTTCAATCATCGGGAAGCGTATAATTACTCAAAAGAGAGCAACCATTTGCTACAAATCCTTATCATAAATATTTGGCTGCTGAATATAATCTGCTGAATATAATGGGTTATGAGGCACTGGTGTAGTGTAAGGCTCCGAATTAATTTTGATCCCCTGGGGTTCTTTACCGTGCGCTTGCATCGCACAGCACACGGGCGTTTTTGCATTTTTCCTCCATCAAAACGCTGCCGCCTCGGCCCAGATTTGATCCTACTGTATTCTAAGGCACCGCGGCGTGTTGCTAAATATCTTATAAATTAATGAAAAATGTCACTGCTCTGGGCGCATCAAGGCTCTTAATAGCTGCTCGAAGACGACATTCGTGTTGCTTTCCTTGTCCCTTTGTGAAAGGCGTGCCCAGGTGAGGTGGAGCTCTGACGTCACGCGTCCACCACCCCTGCTCGTTCAGTACACTTGCGTCATTTACACGCGGCCTAGGGCTCGGAATACCGCATCGTGAGTGTACATTCTCATGGATCGTGTTTAACTGCCTGCCCCTGCCTGCCCGGCAAAGGGGGGGGGGGGGATGTGATAAATGCACAACAGAGCACATCGTTCGAGCGCTTCAGACATTTGTGCAGACAACTGTACCTGCGCAGCTCCTTTGGAAGGTTTTGTCGCCATTCTGCGTGTTTTTCGCGGTTTTTTTAGTACATGTGTATCGACATCGACAACGACTGCACGGTGCTTATAACACTGATGTTGTTCTCGGGGCAAGCTCGCCTATTAGGAGTGGTATAGTATAAGCTCGTAGCAATAAACTACTTTTGGTAGCACCTCCACTTACTAGCTCTATTCCGCGAAACGATGAAACGACCCCTAACATCCTGGTGAAGCCAATAAATGCTTTTTATCTCTTCCTAAACAAGCGAAGGCGGGCTAGTTGGTGGTTGACAATGGAATGCATATTGCAACCGCGCAAAAACGACGCAGGACAAGAAAGGAAAGCACAGGACAAGACGCGGACGTCCGCGTCTTGTCCTGTGCTTTCCTTTCTTGTCCTGCGTCGTTTTTGCGCGGTTGTAATATGCATTCCATTCTCTTCTTAAAGGAAGCACGAATAGGTGGCTCTATCTATCGACCCGTCATGGACGCATTTAGTTGGTGGTGCAGTGTTTGCAGTTGAAATGCACTACACTGCGCTTTCATACCCTTATAGGTAAGCCACTTATCGCCTGTCGTCTCTCCTGTGAAATTTTTCACTGTCATGATGTATAACGTTGTGCCGTTAGATGGCGTGGTTCGTAATAGCGGTCACTATCTTCTTCAATATTGTTCGACTCTGCTCGTTCCTGTCGCGCGCTTTGTTTCCGTTCGTCCTGCTTGTGCAGAAACATATTCGGGGAGAAACCAAATCTCCTGTAGTGGGACGAACTCGCTAATGAAGCGTCATGCGCGGCGAAGGCTGCTGCGGACGCCACTGGCATTTCACGGCAGCCGAGCTCCGTAACGCACCGTTAAGGATGGCAGCCTCAGGAAATTGCAGCGCCGTTGAGGAAAACGACTCAGCGACACTCAGGTGACTAAGTTCTGCCGCTACATGGATGGGAACGAAGTCATCGGTGCGAGAGCTCGAAGCGAAGCTGCGTCAAGAAATGCCCGCGCGCACACTATTAAGCCGAAAACGTTGCCTCCAATCGTAGCCTTTGTATACACCTTTGTCGTAGTCACTCATCCTTTCGGCGGCATAGAGCTGGGTGAGCTTTGCGTTGAGGAACTTTGAGGCTTTATTTTCGCCTGCACCGCACTCTCCTTCCGTTCATCACACTCACGCACGCACACACGCTCATTCGTATTTTCACAGCCTTTATTTGCCCGAGTTAATGGTCGGGCCTCATGTGACGCGGGCGGGTAAATTGTCGTCACCCACTCCTCTCTCTCAGCCCACCCCACCACGCGGGGTTCCTCCCGGAAGCGAACCGAGTCCGCGAACTGGTCGGCCCCGCAGCAGGGACCTGTGTGTCAGCGCGTCGACTTCCGGTTCGGGCCCCCAAATCTGACGCGTGCCCGAACGCTTCGCGCTCGCGCACCGGAAGTGGCTCTGCGCCAGTGCCGACAGCCCCCAATGAAGATACAGCGCGGCTAGCCGCACAGCTAACACGTGTGCGGGCCTGCGTGAACTCGCGGGGCGTAGGCGGCGGTGGCAGGTAAGGCTGTACGGGCGCCGCTTGCGTTTCCGGTTTGTTTTCATTTTCGCCGTCGTTCCGTTTTATCCAATAAATCGTTCTCTCCCTTTACGCCGTCGTCGTCATCTGATGGAACCAGAGATAGAAATGCCGGATTTCGTCCGGCAGCAATTGCCTTTTTGCGCTAATTAACTTCAGAGGCCGTTGCGACAGGAACGAAGTTTTGGGCAACCTCCGAAGGACCGACTTCATCTTAACGTACATATGTAAGTCGTGTGTTTGCGCCGTGGACCTGTTCATTACTGCGCATGCGTTGCCAGTTAATATTTGTTCGCTGCCTGTCATTCCGCTCCTTCACTGAGCGTACTCCTTATGCTTGACGGAAGCATGAAGAGTTAACATCGGGAGTACTCAATGTAATGTTTGGTTGTCGCTTTTGGGCTGTGCGCTGTATAGTGTACTGACGTTGAAGAATGAAACCTATACGCAGGTGGACAGTGGTAGGCGTCCACTGAATCTATATTTTACTCGACAACGTGCATTTTTCTTCAAATTTTGCGCTGCGAAGCTACAGCAGAACGAAAAACAATAACAGTGTTTGTGAACACGTATTTTTATGTTTATGTGGGGAGGGGGCAGATGAACGTGGTACCGGCACTTGAGTTTCGAACGGGTTGCTTTCCACGCAAGCAACCAGTAAAAGACTGTTAGACGGAATGCATAGATGGCATATAGGCTTCGACTACTTCGGAGCGCTTAGTGCGATTGCATAGGCGACGTGTGCAAGATTCTGCTTGCGATTCGTGAAAAGTGCGGAAATAAGTGCGAAGAGCCGCATAGTGGCGTTAGTGGCTGCTCGGCCTAACATGAGTATACGGCGAAAAGCGCCGGGAAACAACAGATTCAACCAAAGTTGTGCGTACGTGCAGTTTTTTAAACTGAAGAAGAAAGAGAGAGAGAGAGAGAGAGGAGGAGAGATTATTGAACTGCCCCTAGTTGTGTAACTGACGGCCGCGTTCAGGCTCTGAACAGTTTTTTACTGCGACCTTGGAGGCAACATAGAGATCACAGCGGAGGAGGGTGTGGCTGGAAGCCAGAGCCGCAATCAGATCTCTGCATACGGATGGCGAAAAGAACTGGAGCTACTTATATATGTTCTCGAGGGGCATTCAAGCAGCTCGTATGTAAGCCAGTAGATACTAAGTACCGGAATAAAATGATAACCTCTGGCAAATATTGCTGCTTTCTTATTAAGGCTTTCTAGGCCTCGGTTTCGTGCAATTCGCTATTCGCCGCATTGTTCATCCTCCGTCTGCCCTGCAATATAGTTAACCATAGCGAGGGGAAAACAAGTTCGCGGAGACCTCCAAAGTTGTTGTAACCACTTTCGCACCGTAAATAACGAACTGACACGAAATTTAACCAACAACAAACGTGTTCGCGCGCTCCACCACGCAAGAGCGTCGTTTCAATGCGTTCGGGACGGCCGCTGCCTCCGCGAACAGTGTTTTGAGAATGAGTTGTTGCGCGGGGCAATCAATTACGCGTTAAATTCTGTCTCGCGGAAAGCGAGGTTGGAGGGAGGGCGTTTCCGCTCGCGACGACAAGCGCAATAATTTACGCCGCTCGAAGAATCTCAGGCAGACGACGTCGGAGCCTCGCCGACGGCGTGCGCTCTTCTCGCGTAATTAGTACTCCGCCTGAATGGCCTGGCCCATTTTGGTCCACAAGCAGACCAACCACCGCCGCGTGTTCTCGAAAACGCTTCAGCCGCTTGCGAGATAAAGCGCCGAGCGCGCCGCGAGCGCCTTGGGCCGCTGCCTCCGCTTTAAACTCCTCCAGCGACGGACGTTGCTGCATTACGCCTTCCTCGTTGAGAACAAGCGGAACGCCGCATTCTAGCGCTCTCTCTCCCACTCTCGCCCGCTTACCGCCGTAAGCATGTTTGGTTGTCCCGTCACTCTTCGTTGCCTGCCTTGGTTTATTTCGCGTTTGTTCCTTTCCGCCTTCTGTCCGGCCGCCGCACAATGGCGCGAACGAAAACTCCCTGAACAATGAGTCGAGTGAGCGCCTGGTGCTCGACTAGAACTCCACGGCGTAGAGGAAACGGTGGAGGTGTTAGGAGGCATTTAATTAATACCCGTCCTATGCGGAAGCCGTATACGCCGTGATATTGGAAGAATCCGAAGGAATAAATCTCCAACATCAGATGGCGGCTTTGCTCACCAGGCTGCCGCACGCCTTTTGTGAGAAAACACCGGCCGCTTGATTAGCAGTGCAGAAAGTTTGGCGACTTCATGTGAGTAGTGCTGCACAGGAATAATGGAAAAAATGCGTAGAATTCATGAGTAAAATGATGCGAGGAATTCTAATGCGTGAATAGTATGACACGTAAGGAAGGCAGGAATGCGAAAACAATTAGTGGATAGTAGTACCGGAGCTTTAACTACCGTTATATGCGTACAGACTCGCATTTATTGTTATATCAGCGCTGAATGCAGGAACTTAACGTATACCTAATATGAAGGTTACAACAATCCCTGTCATCCCATTATGATGATCACAATTTACATGAAGGCATGACAGTTGATATTTAAATCATCGCAAGCAGCGTCAGAGACCAAGTGCGCGCACTGAAGGGGAAAGGCTTACTTCCGTTGCTCTCCGGTCAGCCTTGTCCTGAGACCAGCGCGACTCTGCTGTTCCACTGGGTTTCATGATCTTCTTTCTGATACCCGACTCTCTGCCACCGAAGGCTTCGTTTTTCATCTCTTTAGTTCCGGTATCTCTACCTTATCTTACTTTAATCCGCATACTTTACTTTCTTCGTGTCTTAACCGCAGCTATCATAACAATTGTTCGTTTGTTAATGTTCGTGTTACTCTGTTTCTGTCTCTTGAAGTGCCTGTTCTTTTCCACGCTTAAAGTTTCTCAAATGGTTCAATACAATTGAAGACGCTCTTTTAGAAACGCCCATCCTCCCCCACTCACACGCACGCACGCGCACACATGAAGGATAGGAAGCAAAAGTGTGCATGCTAATGGTGACATACGAGAGTATTAATCATACTTGGCGAAACGAGTTGACGCTGGTTGTCAGAGCGAAGCCCGTCAGCGAAGTTGTATCGCTCCTCGATTCTCTGTGCAACTCGGTGCTTCATAAAGGCGCACATGTTCGGGGCGCACTTTGAAAGCGGGGCCTCAATTCTCACAAAATGAGAGGAGGAGGAGGAGGAGGAGGAGGCAACACAGACAGGAATCGAGCAAAGCATGAGCAACTGCTGTGCGCGCGTGTGAGCCAAGCCTCTCCAGGCTGCTGCTGCTGCCTGTTTTCCATACCCGAGTCTGCTTCCTCCAAGCAGCGCATGTATACGAGGCTCCCCGGCGAGACTCTTATTCAAGGAGCGCTCCTTTGCGTAGCTTCGCGCTCGACAAAGCCTCGCGCCGCCGCCTCGGGAGCACTCGCGTACAGCTGCCGGTCGCGCCGTGAAGCGCGCCAACGCGCGCACGGAGTTAAAAATTGCGAGGCTGCTTGGGAATCGTTTCGGGTGGCGAGAATAGGTCTTAAAACTCGGCAGTCGAGCAACGTTTTTTCGAGACGACGCCTTTGTCCGCGCTAAAAAATGACTCGGCCGCCGAAACACGGTGTTTTTCTTCGCTTGGCTATTAAAAATATATATCTCTATCTGCTTCCTCCTCCCACTAGCCTCTCTCACCACCTCAAGCTGCGCAGCATGTTCTGAGGCACAAGCCAGGGAGACAACCGCTCGTTCTTTACTCGGGGAAAACTGGTTACGAAAAAAGTAGGAAAAAGCATAAAAAAAAACAGAATTACGCGCTGGTAATAACAAAAAGACTAGTAGTCCTTCGCCGGGAAAACCATCTCTGCATTTGAATGCGGGTACTGGACGGCGCGCGGTTTGAGTTTGTTACTGCGGACGTGAAACGAGCTCCTCCTTGATTTTTGTCTTGCGCAGATTAGGGTTCTGTGGGCGGACAAAGCGCGCAGCCTACACATGGTTAATTTGAATGGTTAAGCAGATGCGGTACTAAGTTTGCTGAGTGATTTATTTTTCTTTTACGTTGCGAAAGGTTTTAGATTTGGGCCCCTTGGCGCAAGCTACGCGGTGAGAACGCGGAACAAAATTCGCAAATAAAATGCACTGTATACACTCAATTCTTTGTTTTTCAAAGCGCAGTTTTTCTTACGGGCGCCACCAAAGAAAATGTACGAGTATTCTAGAGGCCCGTGTACTGTGCGATGCCAGTGCACGTTAAATAACCCCACGTGGTCGAAATTTCCGGAGCCCTTCACTACGGCTTCCCTCATCACCTGAATCGCTTTGGGACGTTAAACCTTATAAATAAAACCAAGCCAAAATGTACGAGTATAACGAGGGAAAAGTCAAAGGGGTGTAAATCTATCCTGAGCGCTGATGCTCAAGGCTACTGGAGCTGTTTTCACACTTAATCCGCGTAGACACATACATAGTACTTAACTTCTTTTTTTGAAGTAGTACTTTTACTAGTTTTCCAGCTTCCTTGCACTTGCCGTGCCATCATATATACAACAATTATAGGAACTAGGAATCTCCACATGAAGCTGCGCCGTCAATTTCAACGGACAATGAAACGTATGCAGGTAGCGCGCATTTGTTCGGTACTATTTGTGCAATGCAATCAAACTGAGTTATGAATCTGCGTGCTCTTAATTTTTCTCTCTTGTAAATGCGCATGAAGTCCTGGAGCTGCGACCAAAAGGATCTAATCAGGGTGTGGCGCCTCCCTTCATAGCACAAGTTAAGCGGACTTCTACTATTTCTGGACAATAATTGCACTCATGTTTACTATGGTCAGTAATGCTATAAATTTTTTTAGGGGTTTTTAAGTTATTCAGACGCGCCCAAGAAATATATTTCGGGCTTGAAGAAAGAGTAAACTCGCTTTGATAAAGGTTCTTCAATACATTCCTCGAGAACAGGTGAATGTGGGACCATACTGCACGATTAATAAGCAAAATTTGCAGAACTTCATTTTCAACACAAAGGGTTTTATTCTAATCCAAATAGCCATTCCAGCGCTGAGTAATGTATATTTGTCTGGTCTAGGCAAACTAGATGTTAACCGACCACTTCGTATTTTTGTATTCGTATGGAACCATGTTATGGCGCTAGCTCTTGGCGAAAGGGGCAACGGGTGGGCAGTGTTATTGCTTAAGACGTGTTTTGCACAATAATTACCGAATCATCGATTAGGTACTTTTCGCAAGCAGGTTGCTAAGAGCCAGATTAGATGCCTGTTAGAGCGTGCAGTTAGCCACTACTACTTTGTGTGTTTGTTTCAAAAGAATTTTTTCTTGGAATAGCCCGCTCACCTGACTCAAAAATCGCCTGCTCATTATGGCAAAAAAATTAATTCCTGAAAGAATGAGATCAATGTGCTATCACCCAACCGGAACGAGAAATTCAGGGTTAGGACGGGGTCCATCTAGCTTTTAGGCTTCGACCTGAGACTTTTACGGAACACTGCTAGCCCGAACTGGGCGCTCAAATCTGTCTCTGAAATGCGACCGAAGAAATAAAATCACATATAACTGTATGACGTATTTCATTTTACTGAAATGCACGTGTTAGGCCAAACAGAAAGAGATTGAACTATGAAGCTAGACTTTCCGTAGCATTCTTATAAGATAGCGCGGAAATGAACGCTGCTCAACTGCAGCAAGACATCTACAGGTGGGATCGGCCGTGATAGCGACAATATCTAGAACAACGACAAAACGTACTGAAATGCTCCGTTTGAAGCGCTGCACTTACGGCCACTGGAATAAAAATGCACTTAGGGAATGGAAATTATGTGTCGCTACCAGACACAAAACACTACTGTTGTGCCAAGTCATGGCATGTGCTGTTTGCTGCATTTACTGGATACATGTAATGAATAGTACATTTTGTAAACGGTGAGGTGCTTAGTAAAAAATGTGGAAAGGCGTTCCGAAATTCCATCTAGTATACCGAATCTTTGTCATCATTGGAAAGCGTCATATGGCAGCAACCTCGACGCTTTCACTACGTAGCGCCAGTATATAAAGTTAAGTTGTCCAACCTTAACGTGCCACGCATTAAATATATCGTGGATTGCGAAGCTCTGTGACGAGGCTGCTTCCGAGTGTTCTGCTTTCGAGGACAATCTTCAATGCCCACTCAGAAGGCTTTATAAAAGCCTTGCTGCCTTGGCGAAGCTCAATCATCCTACTTGACTGCGGGAAAAGTTGATCCCAGCTTCGGCTCTCGGCGTCACCTTTGCAACGTGTGGTCGGCGCGGCTGCTTTGGTCATGGATACGGAGGCAACCGGCGCCAAAGTAAGACTTTCGCATTATTGCTGGCAATGACGATACTGCAATAAACGCGAAGCTTCACTCTTGGATGTGCGCAGCCTGCGTGAAAGTGGTGAGGGTGGACGATGGTTTGGTTTGGTTTATGGGGTTTAACGTCCCAAAGCGACTCAGGCTATGAGAGACGTCGTAGTAGAGGGCTCCGGAAATTTCAACCACCTGGGGTTCTTTAACGTGCACTGACATCGCACAGCACACTGGCCTCTAGAATTTCGCCTTCATCGAAATTCAGCCGCCGTGGCCGGGATCGAACCCGCGTCTTTCGGGCCAGCAATCGAGCGCCGTACCCACTGAGCCACCGCGGTGGGCTCACAGTTTTTCTTTCAATTTATTTGTAATGTGATCTAAACTGAACTAACATTTCTTGACTAGGTCTCTCAGAAATTAGTTCAGGCCGTCGTAAAGGACAGTGAATGCTTTACACACTTCAATTTAGTTTTCGCAAAGTCTAGTCATATAGCAATTATGTAAACCTTGCTGACCAGCCTTCAACAAAAATGTATTACGCAATACGTATTTTTTACTCTTTATTCCTCGCGCAGCCAAGCCTATATACAGGTTTTTTCTCGACATCATATAAGTCCGCATCTCCCTTCCTGAAGCCATTCGCATTTTCTCTTGAAACGAATTTTTAAATGAAGCTGATTTTTACTCATCTGTTCGTGATTGGTAGTTTTTTCCATCCCTTATATGTGGGCGCAGCGTGTGAACAAAAAACATAAAACTGTATTCCTTCGTTTCGCTCTGTGGGTTTGTACTTTCACACTCCACAGTCTCGTCTCTGAGAGTTTTGTGGAATTCGATGAACACTTTGACAAAACAAAACAAAAGATTAACAAAAGACGCGATTTAACGCGTCTTTTGGGTCAGCAGCCGAGCACCATAACCACTGAGCCACCGCGGCGGCATGAGGGCGGACGAAGTAACACAAACGACGTGTCGGGGTGGGGGTGTGGTCGTTTGTTTCTCCTCCGTTTGTACTTACCCTTTTTGTTCAACTTACGCACAGTCAGGCCGGAACGAAAAATTAACACGCATGTGCCGTACTTTTCTACTTAGAATCGAGATAGTCCTTTACAACTGGTTTAGGGATATATACTCGGTAGACCATTTGTCCAGAAACTTGAATCAGGCTGGTTCAGGTTGAATAACGCTACGTATTTCGTTATTTGTCGCATTTTATGAACGCACTGACGCCAGGCAGTTCTCACGTCTGTCCAGCTTTGCTAATTCGGAAATAACCGCGTGACGTCATCTGTAGCTTCGACGACGCGGCAAAGCTTCTCTGTGACGTAATATGACGGCGTCCGTGCGCGCAGCACCATGAACTGGAAGAACTGATACGCACATGTGCGTTATGGCTTGTAGTATAAATTTTGAATGCGGCCGGTTTCATTTACGATTTCGAGAAGCTGTCGCGTCACAGTGCTTCCGCCCACCTTTTCTTGTTGCTGAAGACCAGGGGAACCCGAAACCATATGGCTAGTCCGCGAAACGAACACGAAACCCTCTGTGGCCGGGCAGGTGGAATAAAAGTATGGGAACATGCCGGGTTAGCCGCACGTAACACAACGTTCCAGTCATGCGATCAGTCAGAATGGCGGCCGGTTTCCCGTGAAGGCTGTCTGGGCCCAGACATGCCTCTCGTGGCTGTCACTCTCCCTCTTTCTCTCGCTAAGGCATTCACGTCGTTCTCTCTCTGTTGTTGCGAGGGGCACACGACGAGAGTGAAGGGAAAAGAAGGAAAGAAAGAAGGAAACAACCGCTCCGGTTTTCCTTCTAAGTATCTGACATGGTTGTTGATTTGCTCTCGTTTCTCTCTCTTTCTTTTTTTTCGAGTTTGCTTTGTTCGTACACCACCTCTCGCGCGGTAAACTCATTTGTCCGGTCGTCACGTGTTCTGGTTTATTGTGCAGCCGCCACTCCGGCTTTTGGCTTTATGCTGGCGCTCTGCTCCCGTAATTACCTCTGATGAACCGCGGCTCCCTCCTGCCTTCCTTCTATCTCTCTCTTTTTTTGCATCTTTCTTTCCGGCGTAAAGCCTTGGAGACGACTGCTTAGATACGGGAAGAAATCTGGCCTGCAGGCCCTGCGGGTCGCTGTGCGTTGCGCGCGACTGTTTGTGCGTTTATGCTGCCGTATGTGTGGGTGTACGTTTGTACGAGCGTTGTGCAAAGCGGGTTCTCTGGCATGACTGCCTCAGAGGCAGCTGAATCATTTGCAAAAACTGCGAGTTCGAATGCTGCAATGCGCAACTTACGCGTAAGCTATCTTGAAGACCTCTGGATTTACTGACTCCTTTAATGCAGTGTTTTTCATTAGACTCCCTCTAATTACCGCTCTTATTATTGCAGAACGTCGCAAGGGCGGGAATGTCATAATTGTATAAGTCTACAAAAGGAATATTTCCCGTTTCATAGTGCGCAGCAATTGCTTAGTATTTGTGAGTTAAAAAGAATAGCGTTTTTTAATCTTCATAGAAGTATTTTGAACGTAGGAGTATTACTCAACAATCGGGCTGAAATCTTGATATCGTCCAAGCCTGTGCGGTCGAGCAGAGCGAAATGCAAGGTGGTTTTATGTTGTACCCGTAATTAGATATATGTCTTAATCCTGCTGGATCGTATTCCTGTTGGAAGCGAAGAAGTAGGGCTCTGAATTATTAGGGTTTAGCTGCGCTAAAATTTCGCTACATGAGAGGTTTTGCTTTCCGGAATGCTCTGAAAGGTTAATCACCGATGCAGAATATAACTAGCCACCATATGCTGAGCTGCACAGCGCCATTAACTCTCAGCTGCCGTGACGCGTAGCGCTAACTATGACGTTAAAGACCCTGAATGGTCGAAATTATTCGGGGTCTTTTGCCTGCTGGATCTCTTCCCTTCATCATGGTGAGATTCGGGTGTCCATAGAGAAGTGAGACAGTTGCTGCGCCCTTTACTTTCCTCAAAACAAATTACAAAATTACCTCGTACGTCAGATTGCTGCCGCATCTTTTTTCTCAATAACGCCTCGCAGTGCGTATGTAGTCTATCCAGGGCCCGCTTCAGTGGCTCAGTGGTTAGCGCGCTTGGCTGCTGAGCCGGAGTACCTGGATTCGAACCTAACCGCGGCGTTCACGCTTTGGTGGAGGCGAAACGCAAAAGGCTCCCGTGGGCTTTACAATGTCAGTGCACGTTAAAGATCCCCAGGAGGTCGAAGTTATTCTGCAGCTCTCCACTACGGTATCTCTGTCTCTATACTTTCATTTACACTTTACTCTTTTTCTCTCACGGCGCAGTTGAGGTGTCCAACGAGAAGTGAGACAGTTAAGACGCCTTTTATTTCCCGATAACAAATTATATTTTTATTATTTTATCCAAGGATCGTAGTCTATAAGAATCCAGTATCGATTTTTCATTTCCGATTCATTTACTCCTCTGGCATCGGTCTCTGTTGCTCGGTGACATAGCCGCGGCTTGAAAGCGTCCGTGGGAGGTGAAGGAACCATTGTTCATTGGCTACAGGACCTCGCCATATCGCCGCCAATGCTGAGCCGCTGCGTGCGGCGAGTGACGAAGGCTGTCGCCCACGTTAGGACCCGCTACCTTGCGATTTCTTTGACCGGCCACTTGCTGCATTCGTCTGGCGCTGCTGCCGAAAAGGTGATGTCGCTCAAAATGAAATATAAAATGGGTGTCCATTTTAAACGGATCCTTATAGAATGCGGCCCCAGGCATCGGTCGGTGATTACGACTGCGGTCGACCTTTCCGTTCCAGCCGAAGTCCCTAAAACTTGCTGTCGCCAGTAAAAGGCTACGTAAAACGCGCTCTACAACAGGCTGTTCCTGAGCCTCCGCATTCTGGAAACGTGGTGGCGGCCAGCTTCTGCCCCCCCCCCCCCCCCCCCCCCTTTCCCTTGTGAAGACCACCCCGTTCGCACTCGCATCTACCGACACATTTAAATGTGAATAACATCCGGATAACTCGATTTCTGATATCCCGTTCGTCGCAGAGTATCTACGCCGCAACACAGATATGCAGACAGGCGGAATCCAACAGAACACTAGGACGCGCATCGCACCGCTACCGGGAGCGCCCGAAGCCATCCTCCACCTCCGTTCCTGCGGCGCTTGAATACCTGCGTCGATCAATGCACAGACCTCCTTTTCCGAGCGGCTCTTCTCGAGATTCCTCTCACCGGTTACCCTTGAGTCGTTTGTTTTGGCCGGAACGAGATCAAGGGTCGTGTTCAAGAGCCCATTTACTGCGAGTCACAGTCGCTTGTGACTGCGGGGAACAGTATCGTTAATCCTGTGCTGGTAGCCCGTTCAGCTCCTTCGTGCCCCGTTCGTGCCTCTGTTACACTTTAAGAGAAGGCGGTGTGCCAACGTATGCTGTGAATTGAAAGTGTTAATCGAATTCCACAAAGCTGTTACAGAGGAGTCTGTGGAGTGTGAAAATACAAACGCACAGAACGAAACGAAGAAATACAGTTTTATGTTTACTTTTTTTCTCTCACGCTGCACCCACATATAAGGGAAGGAAAAAAAATACCAATCACGAACAGATGAGTGAAAATCAGGTGTATGTAAAAATTCCTTTCAAGAGAAAATGCGAATGGCTTCAGGAAGGCAGATACCGACTTATCTGATGTCGAGGAAAAAACTGTATATAGGATTGTCTGGGCCAGAAATAAAGAGTAAAACACATATATTTTTGTTGGAGGCTGGTCAGCAAGTTTTACATAATTGCTATATGGCTCAACTTTGCGAAAACTAAATTTAAGTGTGTAAAAGCATTCACTTTCTATTACGACCTGAACTAATTGCTGAGAGACCCCGCCAAAAAAAGTTAGCTCAGTTTAGATTAGATTAGAAATAAATTGAAAGAAGAGACTGCCTCGCAGGCGGCAGAGATAATGGGCGACCTTTTTTTGTGTACCGGTTTTATAACTTGTTGAAGTCGATTATTACTTACGGAAACTACATGCGACACAGCCACACTAGAGGACTGCACGGATCGGCGTTTTGTACGTGCAAAGTCCAAAATTAGCTCCATTCATGAGGGCTGCAAAACATTCGTTCCGGGTCACTCTGTGCCCCCGACGCTTGTCGCTATTTTGCCGTCGGCTGTTTTTCTTCTGCGAACGCGCTCGCTCGCCATTCGGGCATCGCCAGCGTCATCGCGTCCGAGCGCCGAGGCAGGCCTACCGAGGGACCGGGCCGCGCCCGACAGGCATCAGCCGGCCCCGTAATGGTCGCGCGTGATCAGTCCAAGCATCGTCCGCTCAATGGACGCGTGCTGGGGGCCGCTGAACTGAGAGGTGTGTGCGTGCGTGGCGCGCTGCTTAAGCCGCCGGACTCTGGCGGCTCTTATCTGCGCTCGTCGTTGCCGGGGCTCTCTTTCACCTCCTCCTTTGCTGCCGCTACTCCAGAGAATCGCCCGCGTCTGCTCCGTAGAGAAATAAAAGAAGGGAGAAGAGCACGCGCGAATAGAACGGTGCAAAACGAAACGGGCCTGAGTAAAAAGAGAGACGAGAAGAGAATAACAGGCAGTAAACACTTCGTTGATGGTGAAGGAAGTTAGGCTGCTGCTGCTACTCGAGATTTGCGGACAAGAAAAGACGCAATGGGCTGCGAGGGGGAGGGGTTCGGACCGAGGAAAGAAGGAGCGCGCCGCCATCGACACTGGCGACAACGACCTGGGCGCAATGGTTTTTGCTTGGCTCGCTCCCAATGGAAGATGCTGTCGGCCCGCCCTCCCTTTTCTCGCTGGATGACGCCACTCAACGGCTTTGTCCGAGTTCTCCTGGCCGGCCGCTCCACTCTTCTCAGTGCGCCACCGGGCACTCTATGTGTTTCGCATCTCCCTCTGCTTATTTATTTTCATTTTTTTTTTTCATCTTCGAGCTCTCTCAGCCTTCCCCTGTTCGTGTCTGTTCCATCTCTGCAAGCGATGCCCCGAGGAAAGAGGAGACAGGTTCTGCCGGTGAGATTTGGAGCCACTGAGCCTGAAGCCCTCGGTGTTCGTGATGCGCGGTGCTCGAGAATATCGGCTCGGAGACTTGTATGCTGGCGCCAACGCACGCCAAACGCCGATTTGTGCAGCTTGGTTCTGTTTGGTCTGCCGTAACGCGCTACTTTATTCCGGCTTTATGTATCATTCTGTTGTTTTTCATTTCTGTTTTGAGAGTGACCTTGCACAAGGTCGCTGAGTCCTGAACGTGATCTACTAAAGACGATTGAATAGCCCGATAGAGTTCAACGATCTTTCACTATTTCTCCTAGAGGCAAGTTTTACGCTTGCTTTCTGCGTTAAGTAGTTTGACAGAAGAATAAAACGTTGTTCTTAGGCATAAGAGACGAACAAAAATAACTTTACTACAAGGTATATAAAGAGGTTTATTTCATTTAATTTTTATTTCTTGCTTACCCAGTCTCGATATTTACATGAAGCACTGCACCAAGAAATTACAGAGAGCACTTACGTAATTCCTGGGGGCTCCAAGATTAAAGAGCAAACCTGTGCGAGGAGTTGGCATACCATTGCGGTGCGGGCTTTGAGTTGGCGTGCATTCCCAATAAGCGTTCTTGCGGACCCCCCCCCCCCCCCCCCCCCCGCCCCCTTCCCCTTTGCTCGCATTCACCGATGTGAAATAATGCGCGTGATGCTTATCTGTTCACATAAAGTGATGTTGTGCCTGTAGCGTATGGACTTGGGGCTTCGCGTTGAGGGTGACAAGCTGTCTGCCGCTCTTTAATGGCATGGCACTCTTTATGCCCTCTCACTGCTCCACAATTCATTTCATCGAAAAATAGTCTAGGAATTAAAAAAAAAGAGTAGCCAGAGGTCATTGGCAGATTTTCTTTCTTTTCGCCACACGGGGAAGCACACAACCGCGCTCGAACAAGCTTACAGCCGATTGATTTGAATTTGCACAGCTGCGCAACTGCGTTGACACAGAAGATGCCCCGTTGAGGATGCTGTCGCACGCTAGTTATCCCCCTACGCAGCAGCTCACACAAGCAATTCGTTGTCACAGAAAAAAAAGTATAGCGCTGTTTAGACTACGAACATCACGCCCACTCTGTTGGTAGTATTCGCAAATCGGAGCCAGACAAAGCCCTCAATGGCGCTCCAAATGCGGCTGTACTATTCTAGAGTAGTACATGGCATAGATTAAAAGAAAGACGGAGGAGAAGCAGCTCTGATGGATCCTTTGAGGAGAACGGGCTTGGAGGGCGTGTGAGCCGCGCACGACTGGAACGCCAGAAAATGCCGGCACATATCACTTCACCACGAACACGGAAGACGAGGAGGAGGAGGGAGGCCGGTCTCGCGGGCGGATGGTCGGAATTCCGGTGCTCCGGTGATAGACGAATAGCTTTCCGATGCCTCGCCGCTCCGAGCACGTCCGGAACGGCGCTCGGGCTTCCGTAAATACAATATATCACCGCGCGCTGTCTTCCGGCGCCGCTGCCACCAGCCCTGCTGCACCGTCGCCGCATCGCCACCGGCGGTGGCCCGTGCCGCTAACGGCAGCGAAGGAGGGAGAGGAGGAAGGACCCGTCGCTCGCCACATCAGAGCCACCCAAGACAACGACGCCCGCCAGATTGATTGATGACACGGCGCGGTGACATGGGAACAGTAGAAGCGGGAGCTAAATGCTATTAAACTTTTTCCACCCTCACTTTCCGCTTTCATATGTTGTCAGGTTTGATCATCACTGCACATGCCATGGAGTTTTGTATATGTGTGCATATATATATATATATATATATATATATATATATATATATATATAAGGGATAACAAAATCTTCAAGGCAACTGATTAAAAATATAATAAGTTGGGGAAGTCACATTGAAAAACTTAACAGATTTATTCAACGTTTCGACCAGGGACTGGTCTTTTTCAAGAATGATCATACAGTGCATGGAAGGGTCTTCTTATAGCAGTGAACATGGCACACACAGGGCTTGAAAAAGAAAAATGAGAAAAAATCAAAAGGGGAAAGAGGAAGACAGCCAAGACACGAAACCCAAACGCCAAGGTGCGCCAGCAAAGGCGCCGCCGTGAAAGAGGTGAAAGAGGGTGGTGGGCCTGGGCGGGCACGCGTCTAGTTAACAAAAAAAAAAAAAAAGAGCGTAGGGGTGGTTAACAAAAGAAGGCAAGTGCCTGCCAATTGTGTGCGTAAGTGTCGCCTCTAGCCACCTCTGTGTGGCCCCGCGCGACTCCAGAAAAGCACGAGAACGCACAGGTTGCGGTTGAGCTAAGTGTCTCCACGGGTGGCACGCGGACCCCCAAAACCAGATGAGGTTGCATATGAAGACCATATGGAAAGCTCCTTCTTTACAGGAGTAGAAAAAAAGGAATAAGTAAAGACAAAAAATGGCTCTGCGATGGCCGAAGGAAACAAAACCACATGAGGGTCGCACGTGAGAACCACATGGATAGGCTCCTTCTTTACAGGAGTGGAAAAAAAAGTATAAAGACAGAAAATGGCACTGCGATGGCCGAAAGGAACAAAAACACACACACGCAGAGGCGACATGAATACACAGAAAATACACAAAATTGTGTCACTTTTGTAGCATTCTTTAGCAGAGGATATGTGGGGAAATGCGTCAAAGCCCACAAATTAAGTTATAGGCAGCGCCAGAGTGTTAGAAAGTGTACCAAAAAGGCAAATTTCATTACATGAAACACCGCTTAGGAATAACACAACAACAATATTAGAATAAATACAAATGGCACGCGAGATAATACAGGCGCCCAAAATTATAATAGAGTTCAAGAGTGTGAAAAATTGTCCCAAGAAACAAAGTTTACCCAAACGCCGTGATCAGCACCAACAAAATGATAATAATGCGGTGAATACACATGAGAGAGAGCGTCACAGAATTCGTGCTTAACCACAACAAAAATAATGTCAGTACCTCGACTAGAAATGAAAGTGTTAAATACATAACAAATCGTTATGCAACTGTCATCATAGTAGATTTAAGAAACAATATTTTCGATGCAAAAGAGTTCACAAGGAAAAGAAAAACAAACAAACAAAACATTGCAGGAAGATTTAGCCAGAAAGGCAGGAGAGTTTGCCAGGGCTTTCATTAATTCCAGCCGACAAGGTGTTAAATTTAAATATTAGATATGATTCACAGGCTTCCCTGTCGTAATGTGTCTGGAAGCCAGATTGGAGTATGGTGGCTTTGAAGTTTCCAAATGAATGGCCTTTTGTCGTTACGTGTCTTGAAAGAGGAAGATCTGGCAGTGATCTTATGTGTGCTCTGTGGTTATTTATTCTCAATCGGAAAGGAGTTTCAGTTTGCCCGATATACTGAGCACGGCACACACCGCACTCGAGGACACCGCACCTCCTCGAGTGCGGTGTGTGCCGTGCTCAGTATATCGGGCAAACTGAAACTCCTTTCCGATTGAGAATAAATAACCACAGAGCACACATAAGATCACTGCCAGATCTTCCTCTTTCAAGACACGTAACGACAAAAGGCCATTCATTTGGAAACTTCAAAGCCACCATACTCCAATCTGGCTTCCAGACACATTACGACAGGGAAGCCTGTGAATCATATCTAATATTTAAATTTAACACCTTGTCGGCTGGAATTAATGAAAGCCCTGGCAAACTCTCCTGCCTTTCTGGCTAAATCTTCCTGCAATGTTTTGTTTGTTTGTTTTTCTTTTCCTTGTGAACTCTTTTGCATCGAAAATATTGTTTCTTAAATCTACTATGATGACAGTTGCATAACGATTTGTTATGTATTTAACACTTTCATTTCTAGTCGAGGTACTGACATTATTTTTGTTGTGGTTAAGCACGAATTCTGTGACGCTCTCTCTCATGTGTATTCACCGCATTATTATCATTTTGTTGGTGCTGATCACGGCGTTTGGGTAAACTTTGTTTCTTGGGACAATTTTTCACACTCTTGAACTCTATTATAATTTTGGGCGCCTGTATTATCTCGCGTGCCATTTGTATTTATTCTAATATTGTTGTTGTGTTATTCCTAAGCGGTGTTTCATGTAATGAAATTTGCCTTTTTGGTACACTTTCTAACACTCTGGCGCTGCCTATAACTTAATTTGTGGGCTTTGACGCATTTCCCCACATATCCTCTGCTAAAGAATGCTACAAAAGTGACACAATTTTGTGTATTTTCTGTGTATTCATGTCGCCTCTGCGTGTGTGTGTTTTTGTTCCTTTCGGCCATCGCAGTGCCATTTTCTGTCTTTATACTTTTTTTTCCACTCCTGTAAAGAAGGAGCCTATCCATGTGGTTCTCACGTGCGACCCTCATGTGGTTTTGTTTCCTTCGGCCATCGCAGAGCCATTTTTTGTCTTTACTTATTCCTTTTTTTCTACTCCTGTAAAGAAGGAGCTTTCCATATGGTCTTCATATGCAACCTCATCTGGTTTTGGGGGTCCGCGTGCCACCCGTGGAGACACTTAGCTCAACCGCAACCTGTGCGTTCTCGTGCTTTTCTGGAGTCGCGCGGGGCCACACAGAGGTGGCTAGAGGCGACACTTACGCACACAATTGGCAGGCACTTGCCTTCTTTTGTTAACCACCCCTACGCTCTTTTTTTTTTTTTTTTGTTAACTAGACTCGTGCCCGCCCAGGCCCACCACCCTCTTTCACCTCTTTCACGGCGGCGCCTTTGCTGGCGCACCTTGGCGTTTGGGTTTCGTGTCTTGGCTGTCTTCCTCTTTCCCCTTTTGATTTTTTCTCATTTTTCTTTTTCAAGCCCTGTGTGTGCCATGTTCACTGCTATAAGAAGACCCTTCCATGCACTGTATGATCATTCTTGAAAAAGACCAGTCCCTGGTCGAAACGTTGAATAAATCTGTTAAGTTTTTCAATGTGACTTCCCCAACTTATTATATATATATATATATATATATATATATATATATATATATATATATATATATATATATATATATATATATTACTTAGGCAGCATTTTAAAAAAGCTCAAAATTCTGTTCTAAGTTGCCTGCGCGAAAGCTTCATAAGCGGCGTAAAACTTTGTCCACATGACCCAGGCCCCGTCACCCAGATGTACGGCACTGGCAAAAATTTGGTGGTTGCTAAATGCATTGATGCGGGCCTTCCACTCGCCAATCTACTCCATTTGTGATTTTATTCAAATTCTTCTGTTATTACAATCTAGTCTCATTGTCTCTCACTCAACAATCTAATCCGATTCTTATTCTATTCCAGTTTGATTATATGCTTATTTTATTTCTATTCGAAATTCTTTCGTTCATTTTTGCTGTCATTCTTAGTGCGGCTTCCCCCCCCCCCTTCACACACACACACACACACACACACACACACACACACACACACACACACACACACACACACACACACACACACACACACACACACACACACACACACACACACACACACACACACACACACACACACACACACACACACACACACACACACACACACACACACACACACACACACACACACACACACACACACACACACACACACACACACACACACACACACACACACACACACACACACACACACACACACACACACACACACACACACACACACACACACACACACACACACACACACACACACACACACACACACACACACACACACACACACACACACACACACACACACACACACACACACACACACACACACACACACACACACACACACACACACACACACACACACACACACACACACACACACACACCCACACGCACGCACGCACGCACAAGTGGATAGAATGATTTCCCTTTCTCCACCTGCCACGGCTGGAAGGTGGAGGCTTTACAGAGACGCCGCCACCGCCGTCGACGTCTGGCAATTTTTGCATTCATGACCCTCCTAAGGCTACCGTATTTAAAATATATCCGCTTCAACTTTTGGCCATAAAACATCCTTTCAGCAGCCACAAGCCATGTGGTCAGTACCAGCGTGAATTTTAAGCTTCTTTGCTTCTCATTTTGCCTCCGTGGACTCTGTGACCTGTTCTGAATGTTTTCAAGTGAAGTACTCTAGCCGAGGGTCTACTCCCTGCTACTTTATCACGATTTGACGCCTCGGCAATATGCCAGATGCTTTCAGCCGATTAACTCTCACCCTGGTGCCATGATTGAAGGTGGCAGCTACCTCGAGGACGGCAACTCCGAGATGTGCTTTCTAAGGCAAGCACCTTTTGTGCGCACACCAAGACGACGTGGTTAAGGACTCCCTTACATTTTTGTTCGCGCTTGGTGACACGTATTGAGAAACTCGGGCTTAGTTAGTTGCTCAGAAACAGACTTTATGGCTTTAAAAACTGACGTTTGGGCAAATATTTATGTACAGGAGGCTTATTCATCATCTGGCTCTCGTGAGCGTGCCAGGTGTTGGGTCTTTCGAACAGAGCCCTTGAAAGCGGTCGCTGTCGGCAGCTAACATGTGGAAATACGTGTCCCAGACAGCCGTACTCAAGTGTTTATTCTACAATGAAACTAAAAACAAAACTTTTAAATTAACTACCCAGGGGCGAATAAATCGCATGCCTCAGGCTAGGCTTGTTTTGTCTGACGGCTGTTAAATTATCAACTGAGCTTAGGGAAATTTTCAATTTTAATTTTTACATAATTTTTAGTTAGAGAAATCTGAATGAGTGGAAGCTATTTCTGCTTTACTTAAGGCCTGGAAAGCGCTTGAGTCACTGTAAAATATTAGGCCCGGTTTCAGCAATTAAGAGTGGTAGAAGAACGTAAATTGATTTTTCCCCCATTTTAACTATACATTTTGGACTCTCGCGACTCAATCTTACCGGAAATACAATTGTTTACTCTAGGCTCCGCCTTCATTTTGTGGTGTTATCTCCTAAATGTGTTTCAGGAAGTGGTGTTCCTTGTGACTATGATTACGGGAACAAAGGCACCGGAGCATCTTCGGAATTGAAAGTCGCCTATGTTGGGCGAAGAAATTAACAAGTACAAAAATTATGTACGTTTCAATTCTTATAACGTTTTAATCGCCATAGGCTTGAGGGCGCCTTGGTTCCAGTATTACAAAGACCAAGAAATAATCAGCTTCAGCAGAAAGGAGTATATTTAAATTATTGCAAAATCAGCATACACCAGCTTCGCGTTGTGAGAAAAACATATGCGGTGATCTCTTTTTTGGTTTCTGCTAAATAATACGCGGAAAGGCCTGCGCCTCTGAAATGGCAGTTCTATTCGATACGATGAAGCTGATAAGTGGAAAAAAAAAGTTGACGTGCAGTGTCGTTGACACTCAGTCGCTAAAAGTTTTCATCGATCTGATTAAGAACTCGGTTGCTACGGCTTTTACAGAATAGCACGCTATTAAACAGAGGCAGTTCTCTCGCTCCTGCGAAAAAAAGAAGAAAAAAGCAATGCGGGATATCACACAACGACAGAGCCAAAAACCGTTAGGCTGCCATATGTGCTTGATCTTGTTAATTAGGGAGACATTTTAAGCGATAAACTTCAAAGGCTAAGTTGACATTGACGACCGTAATCAGCAATAAATCTGATACAGGGTTGTTTGTTCAGGATCTTTGCGGCTTCATCATATTCTGTTCATAATGTAGCCTCGTCGCTATAATTATGCAGAAAACCGATCAAAAATTGCTTTCTTCTTATTTGTCTGAACTCTTTCACTGAGGGAAAAATGATGGCGTGGGCTAAGCGCAAATTATATATTGCACAGCTTTATTGCTGCCTTTATTTTTTTGTTCAGGCAAGAAAAAGAATGACTTCCTATGGGAGCCATAAAGATCGGCCCGATTAAGCGCTGCTGACCTGGGCTAAAAATATACCGCGCCATGTTTCTTTGCTCCGCTCTTATCTATAGGACGGGAAAGTTAGAGACTAAAGGTTCAGATAAATATTTGAGCACAAAGACTATATTAAGATGTGTGAAGGCTACTGTGTGGCACAATACCTCACTGGTGCCACGTGCAAATATGCAAAATAAAACAGTTACGATCTTTTTCAAAATTGTCAATTAGATGAAATATTGGCTCGTCCTTTACGCGGTAACGCATATGGGCGAGGTACATTATATACGCACCTAGGAGAAGTTGAGGACGAATCTTATGCCGACGGTGCAAGTACCGCAACATGCAAGGTTTAATTGAAACAAATGAATGAAAGAGTAGAAGAAAATGAACTGAGGAACAATTTTTGTGGTAATACGGACCCGCTCTTCCTTCCTTTATCAGGACCACTTACGAGCCTGTGACGCAAGATTTTCATTTACGCTGAACTACTGGCAGCTCGTCTGTCTTCTAATTATTCGCTTCAGCAGGCATGCAAAGTGAGGTCTCCTATGCAAATGGCCTTAGAAGGCGGTTCATTTGCGGACCACTTAATTACTAGGAGCTTTGTCTATGCTTTCATTAATTAACTATTTACTTTTAGCCAATTCTGGTGGGCCATCGTGATGCGGGCGCTTATGTTTGGAAAGAAACGAAAACCATGTGGCAATATGCGATGGGGCATCACAGGAAAACAAGAGGATCATTTTAAGCGTTGCGGGTTTATTTCTTTTGTTTTCTCATACTAGGCGTCTATCGCGCTCGCACTTTTCTTGTCTTTTCACGAAAATATGGTGTATCTCTTCTTTTAAAGTACCCGTCAGCATCGAGCATCCTCCCAAAATTGCGATGGAGTTGACGGTAAAACAAACGCGAATGTCCCTCCTAAAGGTGGGCATACTATGCCTGAAAAAGTTGCAAGGTGCCTCGAGCTGGACTCGAACGTACACCGACGCAAATACATTCGCTTGCCGGAGTGGTGCATGTTAGCACTACACCGTTGGTGGTTGCATTTCTTTTTAATCGGCCATGGGCGCTAGGATAGAAATTTGAGGCAGTGTTTGTAACAGGTACTCTCAGACATAATTGACACTTAGGAGATATATGCTCGCGAGATGGAATGGCGTTACACCGAATGCCTGACTCGGAAGAGCTTAGTTCGTTGCACTGATGTGTCACTGGGAGTGACTTCGTGAAAACACAAGTCTCGTCGCGTATCAGACCGATACATAGAAAAGGGGAGTAAATTATCATCATAGTCCTTGGTCACCGTTGATGGGGCTTGGCAATTCGAGAGAAAGCAAGCGTCTTTAAAACATGGAGTGAAAAATGGTCTGATACTGGAGTAAAGAAGCCTTTGAATGATAGGCAACGGCTGTTTGGAGCGCACGCAAACGTGAGATGGCAGCCAACGCGTCCCTAACGCCATATATGCATAAGTATATATACGAGGGGGTACCCAAAAGAAACCGGACTAATTTTTTGAATCGGCACAGCTTCTGTGTTACACCGTTTTGCCGCTAAGAGCGCATAGAACGAACATTCCAGAGTCAGTAAGCCGAGTCCCGTCGCTGGAGGAGGTCAGACTAGTTTAGGCAGAGTTTTAAAGCGACGACTGTTTTGTGTGAGTGTCGTTTTTTCAGTGGCTGATTTTCGTGAACAGCGTGCGCCGGTGAAATTCTGATTTTTTCTCGGAAAAAGTGGAACGGAAACTCTTGAAATATTCAGAAAGACGTTCAAGGACGATGCTATGGGGACAACTCAAGTGTTCCTGAATTAAATCTTTAATCAAAGCAACAGTCATGCCAATAGAAAACTTCAAATTCACCTCGTCTCAAGAAAGCTCGTCAGGTGAAACCAAACCTCAAAACAAAGCTTATTTGTTTTTTTCGACTTGAGAGCAGTCGTCCATTCAGAATTTGTTCCGCAGGGTCAGACAGTTAACCAGGCTTTCTGTTTGGATGTTTTGAAAAGATTGGGCAACAGTGTTTGGTGGAAGCGGCCTGATTTGTGGCAGACGGGTGACTGGTTTTTCCACCATGGCAATGCCCCAGCTCACACAGCCCTGTCTCTACGACAAATTCGGACCAAAAATGGCATGACCCCTATTCCTCAACCTTCATACTCACTCGACCTTGCCACGTGCTACTTTCTTTGTTTCGTAGAATGAAAAGAAATGTGAATGGAAAGCGTTTCGCTGATGTTGCTGAGGTGAAGAAAAAAACGACGAAGGGACTGTCAAGCATCACAAAAGATGAATTTAAACAATGTTTTGAAAAATGGAATGAAAGATTCGACAAACGTATCATTGTAAGTGGAGAGTACTTTGAAGGATATTGAAGGTCTGTGCTGTTAATGTGAACAAATAAGTTCAAACAAAAATAAGTCCGGTTTCTTTTGGGTACGCCCTCGTATTTACTAGGTAGACTGACGCACGCTTAAAACGTTACAAGGCTTTACTGATATACTGAGAACTAGCTAGAGGCCTGCATCACATTGGTGAATGATTGTTTCAGGACCTGAAAAAGAGAGGAGGCTTAGGCATGCCATCATCTATATATTTCTGAGAGAGCTGAAAAAAAAAAAAGCTTCCCGCACTTGAACCTGTCCGAGGCCGATTCAAAGAGTGCTGCTAGCGACAACAATGATCCGTCCCAAGAAGTGCTATGCTGCTTCCGCGAAGTATTTCATGCTGGCAGATACTCTCGGCGATTAGACAGACTGCGGTTTTTTACAGCGTGAGCCTTTGTACGAAGCCCATCAAAAGTCGTCGAGTGGATAAATCCGTCTAACGTCAGCTACAGAAGCGTACAGGAGAGGTAAGTTAGATAACGAATTGGAGGGGGGGGGGGGGGGTGGGGGGGGAGACCGATAAAAGAAAGAAGGGTAGACGCAGGGCGAGAAAATAGAGGGACGCTTTCACCAACCGAGATTGAAAGCGATATAAAAAAATAAACACTAGCCAGGAGAGAACGAATAAAATGTAGAGGCCCTGTTGTGGAGACAGAAATAGAAAGATCTGAATATCAAGCTGCTGGACTAGCTATGAAAAATTCCATGCGCGCGCAGCGATGCCTGCCACCGCTCGCTGGTGTAGCCAAGAAGACCATCGGCCACGTCATCGTTCAGCATATCAACATAGAAATTCCCCAGCAGTGATCTATTTTCACCGACTCCAAAACAGCTCATTGCCTTTCCTCCTCACCCTCATACATAGACGGGAGAAATCTCCAACTTGTCACTTATGCCCAAGCACCAGAGCGGATTTTAAACACACATATCAAACTTGCCCAAACAAGCCGATACCTTCTTTCCAAGGAATGGAAGCCCAGGAGCGATGGGAGTCTGCTCTGCGCGCTCACAGGCGGAGCTACAGCTTCGCATCGTGGGCTGGGCCTTGAAGGTCGCCGCGACCCAACAGCGCCCGGTCATCTAGAGAGGCCCGAGGGCCCGTGGCCGTCCTGTTCAACACCCTTCCTCCTTCCCACACCCTCACCTGAGGTGGTTCTAATAAAGTTATTACCAACCAGCCAACTTCCAAGGCTTACAAGCTGCTCTGCGTCGTGGATCCCATGACCAACTGGTTGCGGAAGTCCGAGAGCTACATCACTGTGCCATCATTACCTACTAATGGCTACCAGGACATAGCAGCATCGCAGGCAAACATGGCGCAGAGGAGGCCGCGAGAACTGCCCACCACAATGGCGATTATGTGTCGATCCCTATTTAGGGAGCAGAAGCAGCGGACAGGCTTTACACAACTGCGCAGATCACGCTTGCCTCGTGAATTTCCGGCCCGTTTTCGAGCTCACGTCTACAATCCATGGATCCTGACCTGAAGCTTTGTCCTCCACTCGGCCTGCAACGACGTGAATAAACTTTTCTGAGTCGCCGGTGGCTTTGTGTAGCTTTCACCAATCATTACTCCTTTGAATTTGGTATGGCTGATAGCCCTGCATGTGCCATCTGTGGGTGCGTCGATTCTACAGCCCTCATTCTTTGTGAATTCCCTGCATACAGTGCCAAAAGGGAGAGCCTCTGCAGTGCGCTCGGCGTCTAGTTCCACGCCCACTGACGGAGATGAAGATTCTCGCACACTGGCCGCGGCGATCGTCGGCGGTGAAGGCCTCCCACGCACTGCTCCGCTTCTTGAGAACATCTGGCCTGCACGATAGGCTCTGACGTAATTTACCGTACGTTTACTGACTTCGTATACCGTCTTCATGTTCCTGCTATTTCCTCTTCTCCTCCACCTTTATATCTCCTCATCCTTTTCGCCCAGTGCAGGGTAGCAAACTAGTTTCTTCTTAGCGTTAACTTCCCTGCCTTTCCTTCTCCTCTTCCTCCTCTTTCTCTCAGGCCGAGCGGCTGCAGTTCGACGGCGAAGTACTTGGTGAGCGGCAGCAAAGACAAGGTTTTCTCTGCGTGGTGTCGGAGGGAGAAAATAACAAATCGAAAAACCTGTGTGCGCGGATGGCACAGCAGCTGTCGTGCTGCAGTGTTATTGGTTATGCGGAGGACACTTGTCGCCGTGGCTCTGGAGAGGCTCGACGTCGCCGTCTACAAGACCCAGTTGTGCTCGCCGCTGAGCGGGAAGCCGATCGGAGGCTTAGACAGACCGAGGAACGGCTGGCGGCGAAGACCTCGCAGCAGCGAGAGCGACGCTGGCGACAACTCTTCAGCTTCCGGAACTGCCGTCTCAGACGAGGTTCGCGCAAGTACGGCCGCGCTGGAGTAAGAGCGTCGGATGCGTCAGTGCGAAGCAGCCGCCGCCGCCTAACCTCCGAGTCTCCCTCCTCCCTCTCCCTCCTCTAACCTCCGAGTCCGAGTCTAAATTCCTGCAGATGTAAAATTTCAAGAAATTTTGAATGGCATGAAAAAAACCCGTTTATTTCGGGGTTTTTTCATGAAAAATAAAAATTTTGCAAAACGTGACAATAACAGATTTATTTGCAACAGCAAAACGATCAATATTAATGCTCCAAAGTTCAGTCGAATATGCAGTTATAGATGTCATATTGTGAAACGAACTTCTTGTTCTATTGCACCGAGAAGATAAATAATGATTTGCACTTCACGCGAATATGGAGACATAAATATCATATTTGTGGAACGAACTTCGTGTTCTATTACACCAAGAAAGGGAACATAAAAACTGATCAATAAGTCACTTCATAACGGACTCAGAGTCACTGTAGCTGGATGCGGCACTACGCGCAGCAGCATGGATTGAAGCTGCGTCCACAGCTAGGTTCGACTGCACATACACAAGCTTTTGAACGTGTTCCCCTGAAAGCCTGTAGCGAATCCTTTTATGGACGTTTCCGAAACGGGACTAGTTTCATTCGCAGCTGGCGTATGATGGTGGTGTCTGCAGCAGTCGGCAAGCCAGACAAGTTAGCGGCTGGTTGGTGCAAAGGTCTTGCCAAGAGGTAGATGGGGCCACGTGCTTCGCTGAAGACCCCTGTCCTGGACCAAATTCCTGCAGATGTCCTGTACTCTGCTGCGTTGTAAATCAAGAAGCTAGGCTTGTATTTGGCTAAAACCGCTTACGTGCACAGCAGCTTATGTTATTATTGCCATGTGTGTAGCGCTGTAGAATTTGCAGCCATTTTGTTCTACTTTAGCCATGAGTTCAAGTATTAGTATGTTTTTAAGTCAAGCCTGGATCTTATACGTGACCTGGCCTTCAACCCGCGTACTCGCAGCACGAACAATTTAAAAGCACTACCTGACAACAGCGATGACGACTGCTCTCCAATTGTTCAACGATGCACGCTGTAATGGTTTTCAAAGCAAAAACAAAAACCTAAACTAAAAGCAAGCAATCATAAAACCTTGAAATTGCATTGTGAAATTTTCGATGTTTCTTTCCATTTTTCCTCGTCTGAAAAAAACGAAAAAAAAACAGTTTTTTTCTAAAATTGCAGTGTTTTTTTCAGGCCTTCACATCTCTAGTCACACCAACTGTTTCAGCCCAAAAGTCCTTCAGCCGACGGTGTCCCGGACTAAGGACCCAACCAACCGGTCACTTGGTCACCGGTCACTTGGTCACCGGTCACTTGGTCACCGGTCACATTCGGTCACTTGTCCTTAGTGCTGACTATAGGCACCCTGCAATGAAGTTTACTGCTACATGTGGCGCCACCTAGCGGATCCCGAGTGCAATCAGTGAGGCGGCCCAGAAGCGCCCGGCGTGTATGTCGTTGCGTGTGCGTTTCCTTCGGCGTGTGTATTTTCATCTCAGTGTGCGTGATTTGCACAGCTTCGATGGCGACAGTGAGCTCGTGCGATGGTTCAACTACCATGGATGCAAAGAAGAAGAATAAGCGCAGGTACTGCTGTGTGAAAGATTGTCACAATCGCGAAGGGGCCCCAACCGTCAAAATGTATCGCTTTCCGGGAAAACCCTGGGAAAAAGAACGACGAGAGAAGTGGATAGCGGCTGTGCATCGCGTCAAGTAAGTGAATTTTGTTAGTTTGTGAGTCTTATGGTGTGCAGACGCAAGAATAAAACACGATTGCGGCGAGCGGGGAAGAAAACGAGCTGTCATACGCGGGCCGCCGCACGCTGGTTAGAGCGCCTGCTTTTAGTGCGTGCTCCGCGCTTTAAAATTTGCCTATTAGCGGTGTACGTGCTGTGCACGAGGGGCACTGTTCGTCGTTTTTAAGGACAGAGCACCACGATGCTTTTAAGGACAAACCCGCGAATTCGTGGTATGGCATTTCGGCCGCATTTCGTTCCGAGAAAAATGACCGTGGGCTGCGCTATCCGGACCTCTGCTACGGCGTCTCTTCGGGGCGTTAAACCCAACATACGACCAAGACGTAGAAGTGAGAACTTCGGAGCACGATAATAATCGGTGAATACCGGTCGTGGGGTGTGGAGCGAGTCGCACCGTTGTGTGTGGTGATCCGTAAGATTATGCGCGTGGGGGATATGCACGACACTGGGTGCCAAGTTACTCGCCCAAAAACACCTGCGCCGACTGTTCAAGCAATGACTTTTGATTTTTAGATGCAATAGTATAATTATGACGTCGTTTCGAAAACTTCTGTTGGGTCTATCGAAGCCGTTTCATACAATGCAAGGAGGCTGCTCATAGTTTGACTCGTTACGTGCTGTTCAACCTGCGCTCTTGGTCAGACGAAGCTTTTTCCTTAAACTTTGCATCTGTTTAACTGGTACAAAGCGAACAGCAGCCCACTGGATAGCATCGCACTGGATAGCAACTAGTTTTGAGATTCCCAGTCTTGTTTAAAGTACTGCAACAAAATAGAGGGCTGGATAAAGCCACTTCAGTGTCATATTAAGCATGGTCAGCTGCTGCACTGAGTTCGTATATCTATGTTAAAATATTTACCTACTCTCTGGCATACTTTTCAAGTAGCTAACATTCAGCGTATGGCGAGATTGCTTGTTCTAGTCCATCACATTTTCCAGCATGAAGATCCTGCTCCTTATTGCCTATGCTTTATTCCAGTGGTGAAGACTCCTCAAATTGGTGCCCAAATAAGGATTCAAGGATTTGTAGCAAACACTTTGTAAATGAGGAGAAAAGTACCATCGAGACTCATCCAGGTTACCTGCCAACAATATTTCCACCAGTCTACAAGAAGCAACCAGTGCAGCCTGCTGCTCAGCTGGCAAGATTCAAAAGGTATCTCCATTACTGTGTAATGAGCTTATCACTTTAGGCTCGTTTTTGTTTCAAGGCTGAAAGGAATTTATATCTAGAATTGCATGCAGGTATGTGCTGTGCAAAGTCGCGCAGTTTTATAAAGCTAACACCATCTCATTATATTGGTGCAGGTGGAGACAGAGGGCATCTATGCGTTCATCTGTCACAGCAGCGAGCAGCACCCTCTCTTCTGCATCGCCTCAGGGGACAGATGAGGTCGATGCCAGCTGCCCTGCTCTGATTGTGCCTACAGCAATGGACACATCGAGTGCTCCAGTTGAACATGAAGGCCTCGACTTATTATGTGCTGCTGCTGAAGTTCACACTGCTCCTAAATCTGTGGCAAGTTCCCAGCAAACGATCAAAATTATATTTACTAAAATATATGAAATCACTGCTTCTCTTGTGGCAAATAATGCTTGCAAACTTGCATCAAGCGTACCTAAAAGGCACACCTGCGTGTTTAAAACACCTCATTTTATTTGGATGTTTTCTTCTCTGTATTGATGCATAAGGTGTTGTCACTACATGGTATCCACCTACGACTGCTAAATAATTTATAATTGAATTTCTTCTTGCCACCATTTCGGTTTATCAACTGAACAATGGCTGTGATGTTTAAGAGGTGTTTAGCTCACGTGAGGTATGAAAAAATTGCAACTTATGATACATCTTTTGTTTTACAAACGCTCTTGATACAATGCATAAGGCACCCGGCTTCAAGAGCTGGAAAGCTCTTGAAGCCGGGTGCCTTAAGCATTGTATCAATTAAGATTAAGTATTGGGCGTTATATTGCAGTTTTTCTTCATGCCTCACGTGACTTATTCTTGTAAAATGTCACAGCCATCGTTGGGTTGATTAAACCGAAACAGATATTCAGTTATAAATTATTTACCGGTCCAGGGGAAATAACACGCAGTGATTCATGTATAATAATGCCTAACACATCATTTGAAAACAGAAAACATGCAGCAAAAGTATGGTGTTGCTCATTTAATACGCTGTTGTGCGATTATGATTTGTTGTCTCAGTTATATAATGCCTAATGGCTCACCGGTGTGTATTATGCATTTGAATGTTTTCTTTCTAGATAGGAAAAATGCTAAATGCTAAAACACCTATGTGCTATGCTTTGAGTACATATTGAAGAGACGTAGGTAGTTAGCCTGGCACCCTCCCTCTATGCCATCTCTTCTAGCCTATATATTATATATATTATATATTAGGTTACATATTCCGAAAATAAGAATACATTGTGTTTTCTATCCCTTTTTCAACATCTTGCAGGAAATTCAGACTGAAGGTGGAGGCAATTTTGCTGGCAGTTTTTCTGTCTTTATCAGCTGCATCCACGGGTCGGAGGCATCCACCCAAGTCTCGCACCGAGAGATGCAGGACTGTGGCACACAACAGAAACCAGATGTTGCGAACAAGCACAGTGGCCCCAGCCACAGAACAAGCTACTTTGCTGGATATGATAGTCTAGCAAAGTCCAGCAGTGCTCTGGAGGACCTATGCAATGTCAGCCATGTTGTGTTTTCATTGCTATTGAGTATGCTGCCGGTGCATTCAGAGAGAAAATGTGACATTTCAATGCAAAACAGGCTGCTTATCTTCTTGCTCAAACTTAAGCTGGGAATCAGTTACTCGTCTCTTGCTGTTCTGTTTTCAGTCAATGAAACCTCAGTGTCACGGCACTTTAAAAGTGTTCTGAAGAGTCTCTCATTTGCGACTAAAAAATGGATTTTTCGTCCCCCCGCCGCAGTAATCCAGGCTACAATGCCAGAGACTTTTAAAAAACACTACCCTGGCTGTACCATGATTATTGACTGTACCGAAGTGCGCACCGAACAGCCACCAACTGTGCAGCAAGAGCGTACTCTATATTCAAACTACAAGGGAGGCTACACTCTGAAGTTTCTCGTCGCAATAACACCTGGTGGAATGATTTGTTTCCGTTCAAGTGCTTATGGGGGCAGGGTCTCTGACGCACACATTACTGTGGATTCTGGCTTCCTAAGCATTGTTGAACCTGGAGACATTGTATTAGCCGACAAAGGATTCCCAGGTATTCGCACAGCTTTGGAGGGCCAGAATTGTGTGCTTGTTATGCCTCCATTTTTGCATGGTGGCCAGTTTACACCTGAGGAGGTCAGAGATACATACAATATTGCACAGATTAGAATTCACGTTGAAAGGATGATTCAAAGAATTAAGACTTATAACATACTGAACACCCGAGTGCCAACGGAATTAATTCCTTGCATGACTGAAGTTTTTCACATGTGCTGCATACTAGCAAATCTTCAGCTGCCAATAATAAGCCGGAAGGAATGATTAAGAGAGTTTTTGAGTGCTGAAGGAACTCAGTAACTAAAGACGCATGTCGTTGTTTGGTTTTGGTTTTATGGGGTTTAACGTCCCAAAGCGACTAAGGTATATGAGAGACTCCGTAGTGGAGGGCTCCGGAAATTTGATCACCTGGGGTTCTTTAACGTGCACTGACATCGCACAGTACACGGGCCTCTAGAATTTCTCCTCCAAAGAAATTCGACCGCCGCGGCCGGGATCGAACCCGCGTCTTTCGGGTCAGCCTTAGTCGCTTTGGGACGTTAAACACCATAAAACCAAAACCAAACAACGACATGCATCTTTAGTTACTGAGTTCCTTCAGCACTCAAAACTGTGTTAATCATTGCGATACATTGCTGTACATTGGGATGTTGTGTTTGGGTGGCTATGCCAAGGTTGTGTTAATTTTTTTTCTTTGTCATTGTATGCGTGCAGCTATTCAATGCCTGGTTTTGTAGTGCATATGAAGGTTGGATGACGTGCGGCTTTAATGGTAGCAATAGTGCCTCCTATTCACAAATACTCTGCACAAGTGGAGAGAGGGCCATCTACAGTCATGTGGGCTTGGCTGTAGGGCATTCAAGTGGCATGTCGTTGTGTTTGTGATTTTTGTCCATGATTGTACAGCCTTTGTTCAAAATTTAGAGCTTAGGGGGTTAGCTTCTAGGCCATGTAGTGAGGTTCTTGTGGCAGTAGTGGAAGTCCGACACATTGGAGGGGCAGTACCAGAGATATTTTCAGGAAATTTAGAATGCTGGGGATGCATGACGAACCACGCAGTGGGACTCGGAAGCATACATCCTGGGTACTAAACTTTTGACAGAGGCTGTACATTGCGATATTGTGTTTGGGTGGCTATGCCAAGGTTGTGTTCATTTTTTTTGCTGTGGCATTGTATGCGTGCAGCTATTCAATGCCTGGTTTTGTAGTGCATATGAAGGTTGGATGACGTGCGGCTTTAATGGTAGCAATAGTGCCTCCTATTCGCAAATACTCTGCACAAGTGGAGAGAGGGCCATCTACAGTCATGTGGGCTTGGCTGTAGGGCATTCAAGTGGCATGGTGTTGCTCAGCTAATCAGAGCTCTAACAAGCCCGCAGCTAATATACCGCATAGTGCGTATGTTTAATTTTGGCTCATCGTGCCGTTAACCGCTGTACCTGCACCAGATTTTCGCGGCCACAAGACTATATGCTGAAGCTTTGTTTGTTCCAAGATCATTTGGTTTGAAATAAAACCACATTCCTGTTGTAATTGTGTTAAGTGTATTAGTATTAGTTCAGTGTTTTGCTCCTTAAAAGTTGTCACACCAACTGGCCTTCAACTATGCTCTCACAAGTGTATTATGCTCTGTGTATTAGGCAGTTATTTGTTAGGAATGCTTTCTATCAATTGAGATCTGTGCTGTTGTAGTAACAGGACAGAGTGTGTGTGCTAAATGCTATCATGCAACATTTCATGCCTTGATGTCTCATGCTGTAGAGAGGGGCTATCTTGAAGACAAGCACCGCATTCAGCATTCAAGTTTATTGTGCATTTGTATCCAGAGTGGTTCTTTAGCTTTGTTTTATGGGTGTTCATGTTGTGTATTACAGCGCGTCAGATACTGTTTTAATGTTTGTTCTTCATTGTCATGCTGTACAACTGTGCAGAAGGACAAGCAGTTCTGAAAGCTTTTTGTTGCACTGCTCTAGCAAGTCTAATAATGAACAAAGACTGCAAATACCACATCAATGCCATTTTTATTAATCATGCTCTTAAGAACAAGTGTTGCACAGAAATGCCAGTTTATTGCCTATCCATGATCAGTAAATGGCACACTGGTGAGATGATTGCAAGAGAAAAATATACGATGATTTGCCTGTACATAGTTAACCTTTTTTCGCGAATGGCTGAATACAGTAGTTAAAAATAGTGGTAAAAGAAGGCCCATTTTGCCTCATTTCAAGTAAAGCACCTTCATTATGAATATAAATTTTCTAGTCTGATACGGCTGAACAATGTTGCAGCACATATCCTTTGCTGCCAATGGCGTTGGCCGGTTCGTATGATCTGGTTAATTCCTATGTACCAGTCTGTCCCCTGTGACGTCACGCTACGCTGTTAACCACAAAAGCATGAGAATCGGTCAACATCATTGGCACTTGAAGGGCATCTGTTGCTTCATTCTAGGGTTGTATTCGTAGATGCTGACTCTAAAGAAAAAGGAGTGCCAAACTGATCATCCTTTGGAATGACTGGAAAGACATTAGTAAGCAGGAATCGCCATGTCTAGTTATCCTACGTGTAGCAGTTAATGTAGCTTCAGTTTCTACAATCGAGCACTGGCTCCTGCCTAAGAGTTTGAAGCCATGCAGATCTACAGAAGAGATAATAGCTGTTTGTTGAACCTACTGTAGTAGCTCAATGGTTACAGCAGTCCGCTTCTGAGCCCGCAGATGCATGTTCAGTTCCAGCTGCAGTGTTGCGTTTTGATGGTGAAACTCGGCACAAGTTAAAGAACTTCATGTGGTCAAAATTTATGTACAGCTCTTCACTATGGCGCCTCCTCTTCTCTCAATCCCTTCCCTCTCATACCATTGGGATGTTTACCAAGAAGTGAGACAATTACTGCATCTTTACTTCAAGCCGGACGGCATGCTGGCATAATACATGGAGCGAACAAACAATAAATAAAGCAGTGATGAGTTTACACTTTCTTAACCCCCCCCCCCCCCCCCCCCCCCACATTACAAATTGTTGTATTATTGGGGTGTAAAAGTCTCCAGGCTGCAAATATTGACCAATTGACCAAGCTGCATTTACCACATCCTGTTTTTCAACTAGCACCCCATTTGACTGCCACAAATGTACATACACTCAAATTTAGGCTCAAAAAGTGTGGCCTCAAGCCACTAGCACATAAAAGAGCTATCAGCCTCAGTTGTCCCCAAAAGTACACCATCGCATGTCTTGTTCAGTTTGAACACGGATTGTCTAGTTCACACGGGCAAACTACTACTGACAATTAAGAAAAAGCTAATACTCCGCTAGTTAGTTCGTCACTGACAATTCTAACAGCCGGTAGGGAACGATGACACATCACAGAGAACAGCATCATGTCTCCTTTGTGTGGTGGGTGGCCACAGTGGCTCAGTGGTTGCGGTGCTCAGCTGCTGACCCGAAAGACACAGGTTCAATCCCGGCCGTAGCAGTCGAATTTCGATGGAGGCGAAATTCTAGAGGCTCGTGTACTGTGTGATGTCAGTGAACGTTAAAGAACCCCAGGTGGTAGAAATTTCCAGACCCCTTCACTCCGGCATCCCTCATAGCCTGAGTTGCTTTGGGACGTTAAACCCACATAAACCATAAACCAAACCTTTCTGTGGTGTGTTGTTCCCTGCAGGCTGTTAGGAGGGTTATGCTAGTACTTTTGACGATTGCTGTTTATTAATGCCTGAAGAATCATACCAAAGAAAAAAATTTAATGAAGACTTTGGTGTCCCTGCTGTTTGAAATGAATTATTTTCCTTTAAGCTGTCGAAATATTCATACAATTGAAACATTATTTTTTGCAAGGGCTGGCAGAAACCAATCAAAGTAAAATTCTTCGAGGGCTGGTACTGCTTGCTGCAGAAAAGCGTTATCCTTGGCTATCTGAAGGGTAATGTTTCCCTTACTGGAATAAATGAAAAAAAAAACACTGCTCTACATTTAGCAAGTACAGAAGGAGCTGAACCTGTGTGTAATACTTGTGCGACTTTTTCAGTATTATAGTGTCCCCATCATGCTTGAGGTACTCTAGACAGGTCTTTCCTGAGGCGTCAAGAATGGGCTGGTCCCTGCATTTGTGTGGACATTTGATTTCAAGCAAGCACGTCTCATTAGAAAGACTGAAAATGCCATCAGGGCTTCCGCAGAGCCACGGCTGGTCAGGGTGAAGGAGAAGGCCCACCTGAAAGAAGCACTGCCTCTTAGTTTGACACACAATAATGTAAACATTCATTGCACAGCAACACACCTAGCAGTTTGAGGAACATGTTAAACTATTGGAGTACAAATATGGATTTTGCAAATCTATTTGTGATTCCATTTATCTTTAGTATTACAGCACGTTGTTCAGAAACATGCAGAGACCTTTCACTCACCTCAACAACCTCGATGCCATGTTGCTGCTCAAATTCCCTCCTGGCCACAGGTTCCATCCGTAGTCCTAAGGTGTACAGAACCACAATGGTGAAGAATGCTTTGTGCATAAGAAAAAAGAATACGTACCATATGCTGTAGCCTCAGATGAAAATGCTCTTGACCGAAGGATACCTTGTGCAACTTCCTCTAGAGTTTTTCGCGTCCGCAGTACAGTGTGAGCTGTTGAGCTTGTTATACGCACCCTGCGTTCCTTGTGCCACCTGCAACACATTCAATGGAAAATGGTGCATCAATTGGGTAATATTGTTTGAAACATTACTCTGCAATCACTGGCATACCTTAAACAGCTGGACTGCCCGGCTGTCTCCACACAGAGGTCAGGTAATGACTTGCACACAACGCGCTCATCATAAAATGCCCTTTCCTGCGCTGTCATGCTTCGGAAGTGATCTTTTTTCCTGACAGCCACCTTTGGGAAATCGCCACAAATTTCCAATGCATGGAGTGGCTTACTCGGCGGCTGAAGCAAGGCATTGAGCTTTCCAAGAAGCGACAATCTCCTGTTTTCTTCCTGCTCTTCGCGTACGCTTTGCTGGTGAGCAATCTCAGACTCACTAATTTCCATTTGTTGGAGCACTTCTGTAAATGGGGACTCAATTCCCTTAAAATGCTCAAGGACGTAAAATGGTGAGAACTGCTGGGGTTCTTTTCTGCTGACGAAAGGACTGGTGTTCTCTAAAGGCAGGAAGAGGATGACAACCACACATCATAACAGTAGTGCACAAGTTAATAACAATTCACGTGCACTCATTCACAAGCACATCTCTTAAGAAGGAATAATTTCCTGGGTAGTCCGGGCGAAAACTGCATTAGTAGTGCTGTTAGAAAAAAGCCTACCCACGACTGGTTGACACAATTTAAATTTTCATTCATACAAACGGTCGGGCAAGCACGCTTACAGCACCAAAAATCACATGCACAATCTATGAGTGGTGACAAGGCAAACATAAGTATCCCATCAACAGACATGCGCTGCAAGAAAATGCATCAGAGCGCTTCCGTGCATGGGAGTGCCAAAGTGACAAACGGATGAGTTAACTGTTGCAGTCGGTAGTGCGTTCCATCATTAGTGATAACAAGCCGTCATACCTCCAAACAGCTCACTGATAGATGCTTTGTCGTTGAGCGCAGGCTTAGCCGCCGGCTTTCCCCACGCTTGAGCAACGCTGGTGCAGGACGCATGCTCGTGCTCATTAATGAAGCATGCTACAGCCGCACAGTGCTTGCAGTCGCCAAGACTACCGTACCGGCAACTGCACCTGCCTTCCTCTAACCTCCGCGGCCCAGTGGCAAGCTGCGAGTGACAAAGGAAAATGTTAGGCATGTTGTGAAATTGCGGAACGAAATCGCGAGGAAAATGTGCCATCGTTAGCGAACAAGAACACCCGATTAACAACAACAACCCGATTAACCTCTTTCAAACTTCCTTCTCTCCTTCAGTGTTTTAGGCAAGAAGCATGCACGTGGGCAAGAATAAGCAAAAAAAGCTTTGTTTACTTACGCGAAGTTCGACGTCGTATGCATGCCTATTCCGTTGCGAGAAACACTTCGCGGTTATGTCTTGCTGGTCGACTTCTTTCACGTTGTAGACGTGACCATTTTCGAGCAGGCGGCGTCCTTTCGCGAGTATTGGTGGTCGGAAGTAGCTGTCAAGGTCTTCAATGGCCTTAAAACCGCAAAATATGACGACCGACATGGTTCCCGCCGCACGACTCGAAAGAACCCGGCTGCGTCGGCCGCCTCAAATTACTTGGCGCCGCCGTTGGTGGCGCTGTGCGCAGCGCTCCAGTGGCGCCGCCTGGCCACTGCAGGTTGCCTGAGGATCAAATTTTATGAAGTACCGTTTTCGCTTTAACATTTAAGTGAAATTGCAAGTCGGAACCTTCGTGTGACAAATATGTTTCGGCAGAACTTTTTGTTGGATCCAACTCTGAGCACGCGAAAAACTCAGTTCGGTGCACAGCTCCCGTCTCGCTTTTAACTGTAAGGTATATATGAAGTAAATCCAATAAAGATGTGCGTTACGTGCAAAAAGCATGTTTAACTTATTCGAAGCAAAACTTGTTGCACAAACATTCAAAGTTGTTTAGATAATGCACTGTGATTACGGCATATCCCGCACGAAATTGGGAGATTCTCAACTGTGCATAATTCAGGGATTACGAAAAGGATGGCTCCTATGCAGTTTGTAGAAGCTTTTTGTTCACCATCAGCGCACCTTCGTTTAGATGCCGGCGGGACGGAGCTATACGAGTGCTCTATGTGATTGAGATTCGTCACATTTCTATAGCCGGCATTTCTTTGAGAGACCGCTCAATCTAGCGAGCGTTGCGCGAGCGCCTTTCGCTAAAGAAACCGGTAACACCCTTTATCCATTACCCCGTTATTCAAAGCATGGAACAATGTCGACTGCCGTCTGCCGCGTCCAAAGGCTTGCTACAATCGGCATCATTTTCTAACATTTCCCACGTTTTGAACCACCGCCAGGAGGCGGCGTTGGCGATGCCTGTTGCAGATGTGAGTGTTTCAGTGAGATAACATACTCGGGGGTCCTTTCCCTGCTCGCGTCTGCTCTGTTAAGCCCCTTGCATTATATTTTTTTTTCGATTCTTTCGCGCTTTAACTTTCGTTGCAATGGATTTTCTTCAGCTTTGTGCGGGAGAGAAGTGTCGGTACACCCTGGTGGAAAAGGGGCCATAACTGGCGCGGGCAGCGGATGACGCGGCTACGAACAACGGGCGTTATGAATAAGCGTCGCTTGGGGAATACTTGCAGTTGCAAATCTTTTGTGCACCCGCACAGCAATCTGTTGCAAATGAAGAGCTGCTAAACAGTGGCTTCTCGCCAGGCATTCGCAAAACGTGCTTCTCTGGGTAGAGAAAAAAAAACAAAATAAAGTTTGTGTAATTACATGCCGCAGCCAAGTTTATGCGGCGATAACGGGCGTCGCTTCAAATGACGGGTGCCTGCGTTGAAGCCTTCAGGATAGGGAAATCAAAAGTGCGAACACGTCATGTTTCTCCGTTTATCAACCTTTTAGTTTCCCGTGTTGGAGGAGCGACAGTGTGTTTGCTACTTTAACATCAAGAGCAGCGTCAAAAACAGAGTGGGCTCTTAATGAATTACGCTAGGTGATATAATTTGGCGTTGTTAAAGAGTATTCTCCTGTGTTTATTTCAGCGCTTTCAGGGTAAACACAAAAATACTGCATTTAGAGAGGAAGCAATGCCAGTTTTCAGTTCATTCTTTCTGTAAAACGAGGCTTACCTTAGCATATGTGCCTTAGGAAAACTTCGCTGTATTGCTATTTTAACTCGTATAGCATGCGCGACTACAAGAGGGAACCTTGTAAAGCGCTTTGTTTGTCCTTATAATGTCGTTAAGCAATCAGGGATGGAATTAAGTGGGTGTCGCTTTGAAATCGCTTTAAAGTGCATGCAGCGTTACGAAACATGATAAATGCAACAAAGAAGGAAGATATTGTGGTTTGCAAGAAGACAAACGGCTTACCGTTAACATCAAAACAAGTTTTCATGAGTGATTTCTTGGTTTATTCAGTAGCGTGAAATGAAGTGCACGTTCACAATTATAACAGGTGCAGCCACAGCATTCACCACTTTGCCAGCGGTAGTTTCATAAAGAACGTGGGCTTTAGCATTCCTTGTTATTTCGTGAGATATGCCAGTGTTTCGCACTTGCTGTTATGCCTGCGAGAAAGTTTACTTGGTAGGCCGTAGACTTAAGCTTGCCCCTTTTTCTTCGCAGACATTCATACTCAGATGAACCGCTGTTTCCGTCACATAATTTGCTGCTTACTAGGGTTGCAAATCTTTAGACGCGTCCTTATCGAGGCAAACAGAGCGCTAGCTGAAGCATGCGCCTTTTCACTACTCGGCATTAGTAGACCGTAATTTGCTCCAAGAAGTATCAAAGACCACATATTACACGAACGCACACTCTGGCTTCACTTTGAATCATAAATGAAAGCAGGCTCTCATTCGCGCTTCTGCTAGTGTTGGGCCCCATCCTATGCGCGCCTCTTCGCCTCTGCTTTCGATCGCAGCCTTCGCCTCGCTATCAGCTGCCCAGAGAGGAAGGGTCACGGGTGCCAACACATCGCATCGCGCAAGTATACGGCTGCGACCCCGCCTCACCTCCCAGCCCCGTTCCTCTGCACGCATCGAAACTACTCAAGGGTGTGGAAACGGCTACGCCGACAGAGAGGATGCCTTCTCCGCCGGGAAAGCGATTGATTCTCGCATGTCTGCTTCCTCCACCACGCGCGAGGCAGGGCATCCTCTCTACCCTCTTCCTCATCCGGGAGCAGGGTGCGTTCGTACGGGCTAAGCGAAGCAGCAAAAAACAACAACGACAGAAGAAGAAGCAGCGGCAGCGGCAACGCACAAACGAACGCACTCACTCGGCCACGCTTGTAGAAGGCGCGCACACGTTTTGGGAGGCAGTGGCGGCTGTGATTTAGGAGTCGACGACGCGCCGTCGTTTCGTCGTCCCCATTCGCTTGCCCCCGGGGCCCTCCGGAACGAGGTCGTTTTTTGGCCCTTCACGCTACCCGAAGCATTACGTATACATATATTGGCGTGCCCCAAGACAGGAAAGGCGGAGGGGTAGATAGGGAAAGAAAAAAGTACACAGCAATAGCGGGAGCGCACGAAGGCATCACTCTTGCCCAATCGCGTATTGCTTGGTAGTGTAGCTAGAGAACGCGACAGACCATTGTGAAAGCGGTATTCGCGCTACGCTCTCGCTGTTAAATGCCTGTTTGTTCGTCTCTCTCTGGAGCACTTCGTGTTTGAAATTGTCCTGTTGCAGTTCGGCACGGGGTTGTAAACATGAAGCATGGACTTGTAAGCGCGTGCCTCTTCTCTTTAAATCACAACGCAAAGAACTTCTTGGCGGTTTGCGGACGCTCCTAGTCTCGGAAGGGAACCGCAGTTCACAATTGATGCGTAGCGAGGCATTGGAAGTGGCAAGAGACTACGTCCACTTAGGCCAGGTTGTGGTCACAGATCCGGATAGCTAGAGTGAAATAATTCCAAGAATAAAAATGTGGTGGAGCGCATTTAGAAGGCTTTTAGATCATGAATGGCAGTTTACCAACACCAGTTAGGACGAAAGTATATAAACGCTCTATCTCAGCGGTACTCACCTATGGGAAAGAATCAAGGAGGCTAAAGAAAAGGGTTCAACTTAAGGACAACGCAGCGAGATGTCGGAAGAAAAATTAGAGGTGTAACGTCAAGAGACAGGAAGAGGGCAGAGTGCGTGTGGGAACAAACACGGTTTAATCACACCCTAGTCGAGATCAAAAGGAAGAAATTAGGTGGGGGGGGGAGGGGGGGGGGGGGCATGCAAGGCAAGATAATCGCTGGTCTTTAAGGGTAAATGAGTGGATTCCAAGAGAAGGCAAGTGTAGCAGGGGGCGGCAGAAAGTTAGGTGGGTAGATGAGATTAAGAAGTTTGCGGAGATACGGCGGCCGCAGCTGGCACAGGACAGGGTTAATTGAAGGGATATGGTAGAGGCCTTTGTCCTGAAGTGGGCGTAGTCAGGCTGCTGCTGATGATGATGTAGTCGACGACGAAAAGAGGGAGAACAAAGGAAGAAAAGGCGGGGATGTTAACGGAACTCAGCCCTGCGACCTTCCGCACGTGAAGAAGTGGAAAAGAGCAAGAGAACGAAAAAGTAAAAATTTAACTGAAAGTTATCTAGTAGTACTAAAGGCGTGTTAAGGTCAAGTCTGTCAGAACGACAGAACGAATAAAGTGTAGAGTTCCAGACAGTAAAAATATACTTGTGTTGTACCATAAAATACATTTTTTTTTTGCTTACGAACCGGCCATTGAAAACCTGCTCTATCTACTGGTAGGTAACATAGCTCACCCAAACAAGATCTCGAAGGTTAGCTACACGATCCATCCGTATGGGAATCCTGCGTTCAGGCTTTACAAGAGAAAAACAACACATACGAAAAAAAAGGTCTTTGAAACGGCGCTCACATGAATTCCAGGCGCTAACGCAGGAAAAAAAGACAGAAAAAACGAAAAAGAAAACAAATATGACAGCTTTCGTCATACTTTGCGTTGGTGAGTTGCTTTTTCAGTTGGGGCCATGAATGGAGCCACGATGCTTTACCAGCCCCATTTTCCATTCAGGTCAAAAGCAGAAGTATCTTCTTACCAAAAAAATGCTAGAACTGTATTCTTATGGAGATAGAAACAGCAACCACAGCCGACGGCATGAACCAGAAAAGAAATATCTTTCGCATAAAAACCGAATTTGAACTACAAGAATGTATAAACATATTTTTTCGGAGAAACATCTAAACTGCAGTGCTTTGAAAGAGAACATTGGTGGTGTGGTTCGTTTATGTTCAAACTTGCTTGGACATTATAGAATTCGCCCCGCGCGAAGGCTTTCTGTTTTATTTATGTGTAGGAATCAAAATAAAATCCACGTAGATCATGTTTCTTTATGACAGTAAAGAGTGACCGATATGCTGAAATTAATTAGGCTTAAACCGCAGCGCCACCTGCTTACACGGCAGCTTGCACAAGAAAAAAAAAAGACTCACTATTACGACAGTGTAACGCATAATTCAGTGACAGCTGGCGCAGCTGTCACTGGAGCTGAACTTACACTCTAAACAAGAATACGTCTTATGTTAATAAAAAGGTAGTAAACTGTTCTGTAGCGCGCTCACTTTTGTAAGAGGGAGTGCGTTCCTTCCAGCTACAGTAATAATGCGCCATCACTAGCAGCCTCGCTAGCGAAAAAGCCATCCTGTTTGCCATTGACGCCTGCCAACTTCCTCCTTCCATGGTTGACTGCTAGAGTGCGCTGGCACTAAGTGGATCACTAGCGCAAAACTCATTGCGTGTCCTGGTAAAGCCTCCACCTGCCACAGTTGGCAGGTGTAAAAGTGGAGAGAGAGAAATCTCCTTCCCGTTTCGTGCGCTAAGTCTTCAACTACGGACGAAACCTGCGCCCGCCCCCTGCAGCCAAATTGAGCGGAGGGTGTCGGCCCTGCAGCATCCTAGTAAGAAGGCAGAAACCGAGAAGCGCGAGTTGCCACTTACATTGCCTGCAAAATCGTTATAACTAACCTATGCGAAGGGTGCATTATATATTGTGCTAGCATGCCTACGATGAATGTAGTTTAATGAAGTAAATGGGGGGTTAATTTATTTCAAAACATTGCGCAAACTTTTACTCCATAAAAGTATTCTGCTGATGTCGTTTAAAGCACTGCTACGAGTGAAATCGTATCGTTGAAAACAAAAGCGCAGGCCTGGTGTCTGATTTCACGTACAATACTCGCGAGATCTAGACGCGCGTACACTCAGCGGAAGTATACTTACACTGAGATGACATTTTCACAGCGCAATCTTTTCTTGCCTTTTCTCTTTATGGATTTACAACTTTAACACCGGTGTCGGCTAAACGAATGCAAATTCTGATTGCCCCTGTCGTCGCGGGCACTACTGCCCCGAGAGTCTTCTTACTTTTACTACGAGGAAAGAAAAAGGAACGAATGTCTTCTTTTCCGGTCGAGCCTTTGGCTGAATGTAAGCGCGTTAATAGGGGTTTGAGCTGTCCGGTGCATTAGAAATACCGCTACAGGTGCGGAACATTTCTGAAGGGAATAAATTTTTGAACGCCACTTTATGCGGTACTGGGTCCAAGGTTTTCAAGTGCGATACGTGCGAGTTTGATAATCAAAATACGGTTTTTGTTACCTTCTTGTGCGAGATGTAGTGCATTATTCGCCTACGCGATGAGAATCATACTTCAGAGAAGCGATTTATCAGGCAATAAAGTTAGCATCTACTTGCTTATTACTTTTCTCAACAAAGAGGACACTTTTGAATATTTAAACCTTTTTGTTGCCATGTCATATTGCGTTGTTTAGACTACCAGTTCGGGCTAAATGCCATGAATAAGCCTCGTAAAAAAGCTCTTGACGCGTTAGAAAAAATATTTTCCTTGTGTATCTTTCAGATTTCCCAGGAAGGCGCTTCACATGGGATGCGTAGTTACGAGAAAAAAAACCGCGATGCACCACCACTCATTCTCACTAGGGCTCCGTTCCAATTAGAAATATTCAACGTGAACTTTTTTAACCCTTACAGATTTTTACTTTATAAACTATGAGAGATACGTCGATGGGGTCTGTTTAGCTGGATTGTACAGCAGGGAGGACATTATAGCGAAATTGCCGCGTTTCTAAATTTGCCTAATCGGCAATCTGTTTCCAAATACTGAACAGCAAGAATTCTACCATTTCCAAAAATTCTAAAATATACATCATGATCTCAAGTACAAGGCATTGAGAAGCCGACCTAGCTGGCGACTTTCAATCGTTCCGGTAGACCAACGTGTTTTCACTTCAGCCTCTCTGAGAGATGCCTTGCCGGAATAAATTTATACCGATTTTATTTATAGGAAGTTGACGCTGTCTTGTTATTCATATAACCACCTTTGTAGGCCTGTACAATGGTTAAGCTCCTTATCATCGTTGTATACTCTAGAACGTACTTTAAAGGACTGGCTACAGCGGAACAGATTATTTGAGACGAGATCTGGCTGTTACAGAGCAGAGCGGGATCTAGCCCTTCTGCAAAAAGGATAGCAGCCAGCTTTTCATGGAACAGCGGCCCACTGACACAGGGGAGTGCATGATGAGGTGGGCGTACGAAGCACGTGCAGGCGTCCACGCTGCGATGGGCGGCGGAGGCAAAAAGAAAAGAGAACGTCAAAGCTTCCAGCGGGAGGGCAGACGGAGCTGCCGGTGCTGCGCGCAGTACGCTAAGGGAGCACGCAGGAATAATTTCCGATCCCGTGCTCTGCGGGGGTTCATGCAGTAGCTTCCGGTCTACAACAGCTGACAGTGGCAGCGCTAGCAGCAGCAGGAGCGCCCTCTAGCTGGGCGAGACAACAGGGGCGCGTAAGATGAGAGCTGAATGCGCCGGCTGCCGGCGAGGAGGAGAAGGAAAACACGTGCGCTTGAAAGGATCAAGGGCGCCCAGGCAGAGGGACCCGGTAGGGGGCGGAAAGTAAGGGCCCTCAGCAAAGAAGCAACACGAACACCGAGAGCCAAAATGAATGCAAGAACGGACGCGTTCGCGCTGCTAAACACGTCCCTCGGAGTAGGGTCATATGTTATACATTGCTTGTTATAGGTGGCCGCGAAAAAAAAAATCGAATTGTTTCTAAAAACGGGGATTTTGAGTTGCTAATTTTATTACATTAGGAGGGAATGAAGCAGTTTTTCTTTTCGTTTTTGACGAATAAGAGAAAAGGCTGGGTTTGTAGATTTTGAATAAAACTACGAATATAATGACAGTCTGTAATGGTTGCGGTTTAGCCGGCTTTCGTCAGTAGAAATGTACGCATAGTCATGAACAAAACTTTAAGGGATGCGGATTTGCTTAACAGAATTTATTCCTCTGTTACCTCGCTACCTAGTCAGTTGTTATTTGTTCTTGTACATAGAGCGCGCTAGTAATTTTAAACCATGGTGCTGCTATTGAACCAAGCCGCTGCGCACCACGACGGCGCAGCGCTGTATTGCCTTGTCCTTTATCCGCACTGAATGCATGCGTGGCGAAATGTCGCATACGTTGCTCCACTGTATCGAATTCAGTAAAAGGAGGTTATACTTCACAAGGTGTAACCAGTACACAAGTGTAGCAGGTTTTTATAGTATTGGTCGCCTTTTACTATATCCTGAGAACCACTTTTGACACGTATACCGAACGCAACGCTTAGAATTGGAACCGGCCTTCCATGCACGCAGTCTTTACCAGGTTTACAGTTTTTGCGCCCGTGTATGTATTAGGCATTTTTAAACATCGTGGCTTCTTCTATTCATGATGCCTAATTTTTTTTCAATTTAAGGAGTTTTTTTTTTTTTACAGATTGCTCTCGAACATAAATGCAGCGTAAACGCAGGGGTGCTTGTTTGCTTTCATAGTTATGAATGGTTTCAGTCTTGCATAAAAAATGCGTTCCTTTTCGTCTATAGCATGAACATGGTTATATTCTATCTTTTCTACCTTGCAGTCGTTTTGAAAAAGTGCGCAGGAATCGCTTCCGTAAATGCAGTTACCTTGTATAGCAGTTCTTTTACTGCTATATAGCTTACAAAGAAGGGAATCTCATAAGAAAATCCGCAAACGATGCTGATACGCAAAAGGAAAAAAAAAAGATTTTCTGGCGTCTCTCGTTACTCAAAAGCATTTGAACGCTTTGCTAACCGCACCGCTCCCATGTTTTTTGAGTCACCTTTTTCGATGACATAGGTTCAGGTGCTAAACTCGACACACACACACACGCACAAAAAATCTTCCTCGAGGAATAAAAACATCGATGAATGAAAAACGTAACGATAGCACCAAAAGCGGTTTACAAGCTCTCATCATCTCCAAAATCCCTTCACGCCCCTTACATAGCTGCTTTGGTTTACTTCATAATCTTCGCGAGGGTGGGCCCGACGACAGGCTGCCGCTGCAGGCAAAGAATGCTTTTATACTTCTCTCCTTGTGCATTTGTACTGAACGCAAGATATTGCGCCTGGACGTGTAAAATGAGCTGGGAGGCAAGAAGTAACAGCGTGGGGTGGTTTAGGCAGAAAAACAAACAGAAAAAAAACCTACAGTATTCTGAGGGGCGAGAACAGAATGACTGCACGTGACAATGCCGGCTTGGAAACACTTGTCCTGGCGCAAACGGAGCTGATAAAAAGTGGGGAGGCGGATAGGGGAGGTCGTTTTTTTTTGCTTTTTTGTTGCGCGTGCTTCATTGCTTTCATAATGTTTTGCTTTTTGTTTTTTGATCTAAGCAACAGCATCCTAACCTTCCACACTGCAAACGACCCTTCATCCCTCGTACCCCCCCCCCCCCCCCCCCCCCTCCCTTCATCACCTTACCTCTCGGCCTTTCCTCTCCTACACCAGCCGGGCCGCATTCGCGAGTAGCGCTCGTCATGTGTCACGGGCGTGACTCATAGATTTCTATTTTTTATGCAAAACTCCGGCTGTGTCTGCAGACACTGCCGAACTGTGATGAGAGGTTTATTAAATTAGGAAGAGATTAGCCCGCCTTCTTCACCGCTCTGCCCTTCCTCGCCTTTTTACACGCGCCTTGGAGCCTTCATGAAAGAAAAAAAGACTGAAAAATAATTTTAAAAATGAGCGCAGGAGGCGTTTGACGCTCTAGTGCATTTTGAAGCTTTCACGGTTAGCAGGAGCTGCTTTTTTGCTTCGTAGGCGTTCTCAATCAGACCAGATTTTGCTCAGGACGCGTTTTCGTTTTGCAGTAACAGCGTGACAAGTAAAGAATCAAAGAAGGAGCATTAAGGCTCGCTCGTGATTTAATCTCTGCGCTGAGCAAGGGACGTGTATAGTGCCGTGTTTGGTATAAATATATCATAAATTATTGTTCCATTTGAAATTGCAGGATGGCTACGGGCTTGACCCTAGGCAAATATGTTAACATATATCCCGTGAAATAAACACGCAATCACAGGTATAACATCATACACAAAGGAATAATCCGCCGCTCTTAAAATCTCGGCCATAGATTAATACCGGCACTGAAGAGTTTTCAGGTATTCGACTAAGAGCGCTGAAGCGTTTTTACAGCATAAAAAAGCATATATTTCAATGCTATCAAGGTCGAGTAAGAACTGATCGTCTAATGGTGCACGCATCCTTATATGACATGCAAAAGAAAGTAAACGCCATTATTCCGATTTTATTCATCACCCATTATGCTCGTAGTACGTTTAGTGCTTTCGCTTTTAAGCTTCGTGAATTTGATTACAAGCTCTGATAACATGAAAAGGTCTCATGCATGACAGTCAAATAGGCATATGCGAAAAATAAGTTTAATCTGTGCTTTTGTTTCAGGCCCTCTTACTGCAAGTCTATGGCCACGAGTCGTCTCCGCTCGGTTGTGTTCCAGGCTACAGAGCTGTCATGCTGGCCAAAAACAAAAGAGAAAAGAAGAGCCTATGCCCGCCTTCTTCGCGACCTTTTCTTCCCTGTCTCCGAAATTTTATTTTCTTGTCTCCAAGAATTTGTGTCTTCAAAATCGCCAATGTTCTTCCGCAAGAGGCGCCTCCTTTCTTCCCCCCTCCCATCGTCTAGAGCAGCGGTACGCTGCTACTGTTTTCCCAGCGCCAGCGTTTTCGGTGTGCTCTCGGTGCTCACGATAGCTTTATAATGGCTCGCCTTTCACGTGCCGGCGCCGGCGCGCTGCATCAAGCTTGTTAGCGTGGCGCGTACGCGCGGTGTCCCCTCGCCGTGCACACCCAGCCGTTCAAGATCGATGACCAGCGTGCGTCCGGCAGCGACCGCCGACAACTCTCGCCCACCCACGCGCACATCGTGCCCTTTCCCTTCGCGTCCAGTTATGGTATGCACGGTTATCCGAGCGGGCTCCGCATTAGCGTTCCCTGAAAAGTCGCCCCTCTGTCGCCTCATTTTTGTGTAATGACGGATGACTCCCTGGCGACCCGGCGGAGTTGACCACGCACTGGCGTGGCGTCCGAGCACCGCTGCCCCAGGGTGGTTTGGCGCCAGTATAAAGCCGCTCTAGTGGATTATACGCGGCGAGAAGTTTAGGGAGCTCATTGTCAATGTTTTTCAAATTCTTTTTTTTCTTGCCAACTGCATGACACGCTCAGCACTCGTGTAACAGAAGTTGACGATCAGTGGTATAGCTGCTGTCGGAGGAGGGTCATCAAAGGCGGCCTATTCTGCTTTATTTGATTGACGACGGGCGCATAATGTTTCCAGCAAAGGCGTATGCTAACAATGCAGTGAGGAACAATGGTGACCCATGAAGTCCCCAGAACGCTAAGAGATGGACGCATAAACATTTTTCCTCCAGCCGTCGTGGGGTCACTGAATCAGTGTGCACTCGAACAATGCAAGGACTGAAACTATAGGAATAAAGGTTAGGCTTGTGACTTGACTTCTTTCTTTCTTGCCAGTTAACTCCTCATATTCGGAAAATAGAGAGAATAGACGAGGCAGAAAATACAGAAGAAAACACCCGCGTTGATGAATACGCTTTTTTATGTCGCAATAAATATTTTCACTAGAAGCTAATGCCTTTTTTATTGCACCTGAGGCAAAGATAAACTAAATGAATCCAAAGCTCGGTACTTTGCTTTCGTGCGTCAAAAACTAAACGTGGGTTACGAAGCACATGGGTAGGAAAGTGGTGCGTGTGTTGGGGTGGAGGCGCTTAAGGATAGATCATTGTTCCTATGGCTTAGTTACATAAGGCCAGGAGTCTAGAACCCGAGGTGTTCTGCTCGCTGCGGCTTGGCCTCTGAGGCACAGCACGGGGTGAAAAAAAAAAAAAAAATTACGACGAGCGCTTAAGATCACTTACGTGCTTTGAATGCGAAATCTTTTTATTTCTATTTATTTTTTCTCTTCCCATCTAATGACACACCTACTCATTCCCATGGTCATATACCAAGGTCACCTTAGTTCATCTAGAAGAAAGGCGTTTTTGTGGCCTATGGTTTGAGCTTTAGCCACCCAGTCGGAAATCCCCGGGGTAAATTCCATGCAGCTTCAGAAGAAATTTCATTTTTCTTTGAAACCATGGTGACGTCGTCTGAGATTTTTTGGACCACTGCTGCTGGTCAAAATAGACAACGCCGATTTTCTTTGCTATGAGTCATATAATGCTTTCGCATTAAAATGTCGCATGCGTTACTTGTGTTCGGTTAATATCGCCAATGAAGCAATCTTCTCTTTCTTTAATATAGCATGACGAGAAAACTGGACCCAGGCTTTCTTAAAAACTAAACCTCAATATATTTCTGAATCTGCAATTTCCGCTTGGCACATCCTTCGCTCTTCCTTCTTGAGCCTCGCCTCGAAGCAAAGTACGTTGGAATATAGAATACTTTATAAGAAATCAGGATAACCACCAGTAATGAAGGCAGCATCTTCTTTACGGTGCAAAAGGGCGCTGGAGGATCTCAGTTTCCATTAAGCAATAACCGGGTTGCTCAGAAGGCTGAGTTGAAAGAATAAAACTCTCTTACGAAATACTCTCATACGTAAAGAAAAGGGCACGTATTGACTGCAGATTCGGATCACGAGAGTGAAATAACTAGACAAATTAAAATGGGGTGGAGCGCATTTTAGTGGTTCTCTCAGATCATGAATAGCAGTTTACCAATATGCCTGACGAGAAAAGTATATCACAGCTGTATCTTACTGGTACTCGCGGGGCAGAAAAGTGGAGAATAACGAAAGGGCTTCGACTTAAGTTAAAAGCAGGGCAGCGGGCTATGGAAAGAAAAGTGATATGTGTAACGATAAGAGGCCGGAAGTTGGAAGAATGGGTGAGAGAACAAACGCGGGTTTGTGATGTCGTAGTCGAAATCAAGAGGCAGAAGTGGGCTTGGGCAGGGCATGTAATGTAAAGGCAAGATAACCAATCGTCCTTAAGGGTAACGGAGTGGATTCCAAGTGGACGCAAGCCTAGCAGGGAGCGGCAGAAGGTTAGGTGGGCGGATGAAATTATGAAGTTTGCTGGTATAGGATGGCCGTAGCTGGCAGAGGACAGTGTTAATTGGAGAGATATGGGAGATGCCTTTGCCCTTAAGTGGGCTATGATTTCCATGACGAAGAGCATGGAAATCATAGATAGCCACATAGTATTTGGCAGCTGCTATGACGCCGCCTATTCTCGTTAGAGAAACAGACAGAACAGGGTACTTCATGCAAAGCTTTCAAGCCCGAGTTACATAAGAGTTACGTGAGTCTAAAATGTCTGACAATTTCATTTCTTTGTGACATCTTTGCCTTTTTCCCGTGTGCCATCCTGTAGCCTCTTGTACATTGCACAGAGAGAGATAGAGATAAAGATCAGATAAACAAAAAAAAGGAACATGCTTAACCAGCCTCTTGTCCGGTTCCTACTAAATACATAGGAAAAGTTCATGGCGACTAAATGAAGAAAGCCTACATGGCGCACTTTACGTGTCCTCGTCATATCATTTCTCCGCTTACTCACACCATTTGGACTTTGAAGGCCATGTTGAACAAAAGCGCGGACTGGCGAGATCTGTGGTGCGAGTTCCTTGTTTTAGTCGCAGAGCTGAATAAAACAGCATCTCCTTTGCGTGCCTTTCCCCTTTTATGCTCTCTTGTCGTCTTGTGTTGTAACTTGTCTTGCATTTCAGTGGACAAGGGCAGTAGTTGAAAGCATCCATGTGGTCAACGTAAATTTTTCCCTGTAACTGCCTGCCTGAATTCCTTGAAAATGATGAAAAGGTGGAGAATTAATTTCGTGTGTTACTTGTTTCACGCCAGCTGTTGCATTTTACTGGTTTTGAATTTGGTAGCAGGTTTCAACCAGAAAGACCCAATAGAACTTACTTGCTGAACAGCAGCTGAAAAAGGGGCCCTACTGTTCTAGAAAGTCCCTTCTTATCAGTACCTGGATTAGAGCGATGCTCTTTTTCTTTCATTTTCGCTTTCTTAGTCTTTTGAATGATATGTTCAAGCTTAAAAAACCTCACTCGATACTGTCTCTTACGTCTCAAAATCAAGAGCAGGCCTGAATAATGCCAACGCGCGAAACGACGCGTCAGTGGCCACCGATGAACTCCACGAGTCGTCTGATAAATTGAAACAGTCAGAGCGGCACGAGAAGAGAAGAAAGAAAACATACAAAAAGAAGCGCCCACTCAATGAAGGCACTACTTGCAAGAGAAGAGAACATTATTGGCCCACGCAAAAAGATAAAAATGCATGGCACACAGTCAGCAACGTCGGCGTGTGTAACCCAGTTTCCGGCTTCGTTAATTGGCCGGCAGATAGAAAATCGATTGCTATTCCTTATCATCGGCAACAATTTCCTTCGGGTGCTGTTCTTTCTGGCTGCGGGCCTCTAATCCGTAGCGGCGGCAGGCACGTATTAAGGGCGCCTTGTTCGCTGCGACCTATTCGTCGAGAATTCAGGAGGAGAGTGCCCGCTCTTGGCTCGTCGCACATGTTCGGCGCAGCTGTGCTAAAGTTTAGAAATAGATAGAATGATCAAGATGGTAGCTTGGACTGCATTAGATTAGTTGGTGTTCGACAGAAGGATGGGCAGACAGACATACAGACAGACACGCAGGCAGGTAGGTGGGTAGGCAGGTAGGTAGGCAGGCAGGTAGGTGGGTAGGCAGGCAGGTAGGTGGGTAGATGGGTAGGCAGGCAGGTAGGTGGGTAGGTAGGTAGGCAAGCAGGTAGGTGGGTAGGCAGGCAGGTAGACAGGCAGGTAGGCAGGCAGGTAGGTGGGTAGGCAGGCAGGTAGGTGGGTAGGTGGGTAGGCAGGCAGGTAGGTGGGTAGGTAGGTAGGCAAGCAGGTAGGTGGGTAGGCAGGCAGGTAGGTGGGTAGGCGGATAGGTAGGCAGGCAGGTACGCAGGCAGGTAGGTAGATAGGTAGGTATGTATAGGTAGGTAGGTATAGGTAGGTAGGTATAGGTAGGCATAGCTAGGTATAGGTAGGCATAGGTAGGTAGGTCGGTCGGTCGGTCCGTCGGTCTGCTCCTGTCTAATCACCCATCGACTCCCTCTCCAGGGTCTACAGACACTGAAGCGAAAGCTACACCTGCGCAGATAGCATGCAGAAATTTGGTCTTCGTGGTTTTTTTTTAAATCAGGACCAACGAAAACTGTTTTTGGACGGATATAGTAGGACAAAGTGGCACGATTGTTGTTGTAGTAAATTTCCTAATTGACCATAGCGAAAAATTTTATTTTTAGAGGCGGTGATAATCTTACTTCATTTTATTCGGTAGAATTCTCACGCCATGCCAGTGTTTCGCGATATCCCCCTTCATATTTCTAAATCAATCCGTGTAATAACGCATACAAGACTGTGGCTGTCTGCTTGAACTTTCTCCCTGCGGTGACTAAGCTGTTTATTCGATTTAGCTACTCAGATATGAAAGGTAAATAGTTGTCAGCTTCAGCTTCTGCTCAATGCCCTTCGTAGATGAATTATTCCACTCCTTGAGTCGCCTAGATATTGAGGCGAATACTCTTAACCCTACCCGGTCATGAAAATCGCCCCCCGATTCCCTTACGCTCTTTGTCGCTTTTATTTCAACGTAGTAATATTGTGGGAAACAGTATAGCGGTCCTTGATCAAGGTAATACACAGCTGTTTAGTTAATGAAGAGTTGTGAAAGAAGAAAAAATAGCCACGGCGATCACGCAGCCTGATGCGAGAAAGCCGCATAGCGGTTGGACTTCCGAGGTCTGTTAGAAAAATATCCGACCTTTGGTCGTAGAAAAAAAAACTTCCATAACTGGAGCGTTGCAAACCTAGTCACCTTCAAAGTAGTCTACTTCGGACTCCACACACTTCTCCCAGCGGTGCTGCCATTGTGGGAAGTATTCCGAAAAGGCGCCTTCCGCGGAATGGAGTTTAGCTCAGCTGTCGTTGCAGCCTTAATGTTCTTCCTTGTCTGAAATCGCGCTCCTTTCAATGTCTTTTTGATTTTGGGAACCAGCTAGAAATCGCAGGGGCCATATCAGGACAGTAAGGAGTCTGTTGAACTACAGGAGTCAGGTTTTTCGCCAAAAAATCCGAATCGAGTGCGAGGAATGTGCAGGAGCATTGTCGCGATGGGTGCGCCAATTTCCTGTTGACCTCAGCTCCGGGTTCTTGCGCCGCACAGCATCACGTAGGCAACGGAGGACATCCCTGTAGTACTCTTTGGTCATTGCTTGACCCTGTGGAATGCGTACTCGTGGTCTGCCACACAGAGGGTGTCAAAGAAAGCAGTCAGCATCACTTTCACATTGCTGCGCACTTGGCGAGCCTTCTTAAGTCTTGGTGACGTGGAATGCTGCCACTGTGACGACTGGGATCTGGTTTCCGGGTCGTACCTGTACACCCAAGACTCGTCAGCAGTGATTATGATGTTGATGAAGTCGGGGTCACTGTTTGCGGAATCCAGCATGTCCTGTGAGACTTCAACACGAAGCTGCTTTTGCTCCACCGTGAGCAGCTTCGGCACGAATTTCGCCGCAACTCTCTCCATGGCCAAATCTTCGGTGATAATGGAATGTGCGGAGAAATTACTCATGTCCACCTCTTTCTCAATTTCTCGGATAGTCACGCGACGGTCCCGCATCACCATAGCATTCAGTTCCGCAATGACCTGGTCATTTTGGCATATTGATGGCCGATTGGAGCGTGGCTCGTTCTCCACCGATGTGCGGCCATCTTCAAACCAATTATACCACTGCTTAATCTGTGTGCTGCTCATAGCATCGTCACCGAAAGCAGTCTGAATATTTAGAATGGTTTCCAGTTGGCTGTCGCCCAGTTTATGGCAAAATTTGATGCAGTAGCGCTGCTCCTTTCACTCCGCCATTTTCCTTGCAATAAAAAACCAACGAGAGCACTGCGCACTGCCTCACTCAAATGCTGCGTCCCAGCGACTGACGCTATCGGCAGGCGGGAAAAAATTCGTGCATGCGCATGAAGGTTCAAGGTCGCCTGATGCAAGCGCGCTTGTTTCATATCCATCAGGTGTTCGGAAAAAAATATAAAGTCGGATACTTTTCTAACAGACCTCGTATGCTCGATCATTATGCTTTTATGGTTTTACTTTATTGATTACTTTTATTGTGTGGCTACATGTAGGGCGTTTGTGGGGAGGGGAGGTAGGGGGGTGGGGTGTTACTTCTGGTGCGCAGCTGGTTTTTCCATGGCGTCTTTGAACAAGATATCACCGTCACCGTGAGGAAGACAGAGGTGGAGGTAGGTGGGTTAGTGGGTGGTTTGCGGCGCTTCTGGAGGGTCTAGGTGGGTGGAAGGGCGTCCTCTTAGCTAGGAGGTGGTGAAATGTGGAGGTGGGTGATAAGTGGCGCTTTTGAACTGTAGACGCTTTACTTACCAAGGCTGCACACACGGAAAATTTCCTCGCTTCACACAGACAAAGTTCTCGCTGAGTGTCATTCCTACGGCGTTCGCAGTAAGGATGCAGTTCTTCAACTCACTCAATTTAAGCTTCTGTATTCATAGCCTTGAAATGAACAGTCACTTTTTGTAGCCTGGCAAGCAAAATCAAGCACCAGTCATAGTCAACATTCGCGACTGGCGTTGTGGCTTTCTTTAAGTCGCCTTTCGTCGCTGTCCGCCAGCCAACGGAATGTGCTCCGCTAAGTGTTATAAGCTCATCGATAAGGACAAGGTTGCGCAATCCGAATACGCTTGACTGACGTTTGAACTGTTAACTTCGCAGCGTGATTGATCACTAAACTTCGGCTGACTTGAACTTCGTTTGAACGCTTTTCATTTGAACAATGACAATAAGTAATTGAAATTACCTCGGTTATCTAGTTTTATTCAAATATCTGCTTCCATGACTACAGCGTGACGAGCAAGACAAGAACAAAGGAACATGCAGGGACACAACACAGCACTTTGTTGGGTGCCTGCGTGTTCCTTTGTTTTTGTCCTTTTCGTCACGCGGTAGTTATTGATTACCGTCACCAACTCGTGCAACAACTTATACCTTGGCGAACATATATCTGGTTTTCAGTCCAGCACTGCTTGTCTAAGCCTGGACCCCTAGCTCGGTCAGCTTTCGATTGTGATTGACGTCACACGTGTGCCGGCAAGGAGAGGAGCAGGTGATCATCAATATTACTAAAAGGAGTGAGCGGGTCGAAAACATGTACCTGTTGACACAGAGACGCTATAGAATGCGGGCAGCACGTTTGATGGTGCGCCTGTATGACCTCCACCGCCACAGCCCGTGCTGCTCTGTCGTGCCCCTCTAATTGCGTGCAGCGCTGCAAGAAGTGGAGGGTCGGTTCGGCAGACAACTGAGGATGCCGCTTCTCAATGCCTTTCACCGGGTTGCAGAGTTTCCTTGTTTGAGAAGCACTCGGGAGATCGAAGAGTATTTCTCAACATAAAGAGCTCATAGTAGCGGCCGGTGCTAATTTCATGCTGCCTCGAAGCGTCTGAGTCTCATTATTCTCTCTCCGAAAGTTTGAAGAAAGTAAACGCCTGTCTACGTGAAAACGGAGAGATGAAGTAAATAATTATGACACATCTGCATCCTGGAAAATACTCTGCAACTTAGGCTGGACTTGAAGCCAATTCTTGAGCACACAAATGCTCGCACGAATTACTCACATATAGGCATGTCGTTCGACTTCGAAACCGTCAACCCGCTTCTTTTGTTGTGAAGCTTAATTGGGTTTGAACAATGAAACATCGACAGCGTTGCATGGTGCTGGTCCCGCGAACCAGAAGAAACGCCTCCGGTATGCACTTTTTCTTTGCTAACTAACTATTCACATGAACAGAATCTTTCACTCCTAGTTTGAACATACGAGCGACGTGGCTGCGCTGTTTCGATGTCCAGCGAGTCCGAAACAGCCACGCATCGAAGCAATGTTGAGTAGGTGCAAAGGAACATAGAGCTATAGTTTTTTGTCGTCTGCCACTAGGCTTTGATGCACATAAGCAACGAACACACCGGCGCTCTGAAGAGCGCAGCCGTGCCGCTCGCGTGTTCAAGCTAGCAGTGAACGACCCTGAACATTTTTCAAACGACGCACACAATATGGCGCGCTTTTTAATCTGCAGACTTTCTTCCAGTTCACGCTGATTCTTTCTCTGAACTGTATGTTTTTGGCAGCAATCTCGCCTTAAGACATTTTCTCTTCTGCACGCCTCCTCCTGTTTTGAATAGTCCTCAAGTACCTAGTGTTTTAATCGTGCGCTTTTCTTCATCTCATTGTTTTCGTTGTTTTTAGAGTTACTTCACCTCGGACGATTGCAAGAATTAAGCTCCGAAACTTTTTTTGTGCTTTTTTCAGCTGCTCACTTCCACTAGGTTTCATGTTATAATGTAAAAGCTTGACTATTTAAAATAACGTGTTCAGTGTACATTACACTAAATCGAGGAAGCTTTCGCACGTTCTGTCATTCCAGTTTTATGCAGGTCTCTTTGTTTTTCGCCTTGCTTTAACTTGCTCCTTTTCGAAGTCCCTGCTTAGTTCTACTGGGATGCTTACTGCGTTCAACAACAGTGCTTTTGTTGAACTGGCTTCATGATCCCCCTGAAGAGTATCATGATTGCCAAGAGCCCACGTACTCTTCCCTCTATGTTCGGTTTTCTGGTCTCTATTGCACCTTATATTTTTTAAACCCTTTTTGCTTCCTTTTTGAAAGTACGACTCAGCTTTTTTTTGGGGCTCACGGGGACACTGTCTGTTGTGAAGCGTGATTTTCGTGATCCCATTCGACGGGAGCTTCAATTTCTTTCAGACCGGGATGTCCGATTGAACTCCAAAGATGACTCGGAACGGAGCAGTTGATTCTTATACTTTGTTAAATGGGAAGAAACCAAAAACAAGTCTCAACGGGATCGCGGCTGAAGTTCAGTCGATCTCAAGAAAGACATTAAAATGCGCATTAGATGTATAGATTTATAGAAGCTTCCTTATATGGCTTTGAAAAGGATATACAGGAAATATATTTTGCGGTATCAGACTAGGTCTCTCGGCATGAAAGAAAGTATACAAAGGAGTAGGAAGAAAAAACCCGGTTTTATTTTTCGGCAACGTTCTTGGAGCAAACTTTTTTCGCAGCAGACAGCGACTATGGTTTCCTCGTACAGTCACCCAAGAAAAAAAAGCAGAAAAAGCAGAATGAAGACAACGGCTTCTGCTAATACGACGTAAGCTGCGGCGATGAAAGAACATATAATTTTCTGTAAAGCTTTTGACGGTTAGATCTAGAGACTGCTGTAGTTACTTTTCCGTATATATTATACATTACGAAACTGAGTAAATGGTGGTCACCTATTGTATGGTTAAGAAGCTTATAAAGATGCTAAGCATAATGATTTTTTTTAATTAATAAAACCTGCTTGCGTGCAAAATAATGCAATCTGGCAGGTCGCGAAGTATGGTTTGTTGAACCACCAATAAGCAACCTTAAGTTCACCTTTTTCATGGCTCACATTATCTGACTGTTTTCATTAGTTTTAAGGCACAAGCTACTCCAAACAGCAATATACTGGAAGCATATGATCCGGCGAACACCTGCTAGTGAGGTATTGTAACAGCTTTAATGCGAAACGTGTGTAAAAGATGCAAATGGAAATACAAATGGTGCAAGCTTTCTAGATATGATGTGTTTTCTGAGCAGTAGCACGGACATAAAATTTACTCGACATGTGCATATTTGCGCACAAAGAGATTTGTGCGGAATTAATTTGTAAAAGTTTGAGCAGAGAATTCCCCATCAGCATGAGGTAAGGAGTACGATGCGTTTATTTTAGAAAGGAGATATTATGCAGTTCCTTGGATTATGAAAAGAAAATAGTCAAAGCACACCAACTGCGAAAAAAAAGAAAGATAATTAAATTCTGAATTTTGTCTTTATTTGTTTTATCTTATTGCGTCCGCTCTCTCAAGCCCCACAAACACCGATTCAGCGCTTTTGTTAGCGGCATAAATAAACGCTGCTTCCATCTTCGGCGTTAATTTCTAATAAGATGCATAGTAAGAAAACAATGTTGCTTGTGTTTTCAAAGACGGCTGTGCGCACGTAAATCAGCCTTATCGCGATGTGGAAGAACCACGTTTCGGAAGAGCTCAGGCGCTAAGTGCGACACAAAGCTACTCTTAAAGCTGGCGCGGTGAATAAGAAGTACGACGCGAATGCCGCGTGCAGTGAAGGTGAGCGCAGGATGGAACCGTTTAAAGAACAAAAACAAAAAGAAAGTATCCCAGAACGAGGACGTCTTAAAACCTTCGCAGCTATAAAATAAAGAGCAACGCACAGAGAGCTGTCGTATTAATGAGTGGATTAAGAGCCGGTCCGTCTCAGAAGCTGTAAGCGCGCGGCGACACGCTGGAATTCTGCCTCTAGTTTAACGCGTGTCAGGCGTTTTGACAAGCAAGGCGTCGCACCTGTTAGTCTTTTTCCGTCCGCCTCTGCTTCGAGGAACCGTTTTAAGGTGCGTGTGCCACGGCTGGATAAGGTGAGGGAAATATTTAACAAGCGAGCTGGTGTCAGCAGACTGCGGACTTAAGGCCCCTACCTTTTTCGCACGACTCCTCTAAATTGTGTCAAGCCAGCAGTTCACTCGTGAAACCCGACTTAGGAAGGTTTCGAAATCTGCATATTTTATTTCTCTCCCCAAAGCGATACGTTCTTATGGCTTACAAAAAGATTTCGCGGATTTGCTGCGACGGGACTTGTGGATTTTCGGATGCCAGCCGTATTTTTCTCGGTTATTTTTTTTTGCACGTAATTTTTGTTCGTCTGCCGAAGAAGAAAAAACATGCCGAAGAAGCGTGATTCAAGGTAGTTGGTGCTTCGGTAGTTACGCTAGTTGCGTCATGTCGTGGAAAACTCTGGTCGATTATTTAAGTAGAGCTGCTTGAAAATGAACACGCCAAAAATGCCAGGACTTCTCTGTTCGTGCATGTTTCTGAGCGTGCGCTCGAACTTGCGTAGTATCGTCGCCAACAGCACCTAATTACGAAACTAAGCCTAGAGTGTTTTACGTAAGTTGAACATTAAGAATTCGGAAGCAGTTATTTGCAATAAAACGACTTTAACATAGACGCCGCCAGCTCGCCCAAAGGCGTAAACAGGTGGCATACGGAGGAGAGCATTAAAAATCCCGTACATTTCTCTCTCTCTGTTGATTCTTGAGTTTTTATGTAAACAGTGGTCTTGTCAAGTTTCGAAGGGCCGCGTCTGGAACCCCGTCAGACACGGGTTTGTGCAACTTGCCAACCCGAGAGCTGTAGAGATGGGGGAATGGTCGGTGACGCATGACGGAGAGGAGAGTAATTCAGCGTCCCGTCAACAGCACTCTCACCCCTTTCGTGTTCCCTGCCGTCGCGTTCCAGCCGAGCTGGAATATAAACTCGAGTTCATGGCACCCGCACCCCCGCTTTCCGGGAAATGCGGAGCGATAAAATCGGGCACCGAAGGGCTGGTCGGGGCGGCCGCTTCTGAGCAGGCTCAATTACCGTTTCTTCCCTTGTGTAAGGGTAAGAGGATAGTAGCCGAACCGTGTTAGGACCAGGCGCTTTTCAAGAGCTGTGAAATCAGAAGCGAACAAAGCGTCTTTGATCTAAAGCGATTCCTTCAATGACATCACTGCAAGCTTTTCGTGGTGCTGTGAACGCTCACCGTAAATACAGGCCCGCTACGAACTCTTAGTATAACGCCAAAAATGCATTGTGTCAACTTGGTACCAACAGCATTAAAGTCCTTATGCCAATTGCTCCAAATGTGCGCGTTGACAATCACCAACGTCGATGATCTCGCAGGCAAAGTTAACCCACGGCCAGTACAAATTCACCAGACTGGCTGCTCGGGCCTGTGTAGTCTTTTTAACCTGAAGTGTTAAACTCTTAGACGTATAGGTTATCATACAACGGCTTCTACCCTGGAATGCGCGGCAAATACATTCTCCCTGTACGAGCGTATTAAACTAACAGATATATTACGCACTCCTGAAGTTCATCAGAAGTACCTATTACGCGATGTATTCCTTTTGATTCAACACAATTTGGGCATTATTACGGTACACATTTGACCACGACTGATCGCAGTGAGTCTTCCAAAGCGGCATGTTCAAGCTGAATGGGGGTTTTATCTTGGAGAACCATGTCTCACGAATCCAAAAATTGGCTTGGCGTAATAGATTGCATTGGTCACTACTAATTCGGCTTCTGTTCCCAATCAGCCGTTGTTGAAAAACAGCTTCCCATGCTGTTACCATCAAGTGTGGAGAATCCTCATTATGTGCCGTAAATTTTTCTACGGGCCTCCCGCATTATAGACCGGAAAACGCGACACTAAAATTGAAGCGTTCGTGCGGGAATGCGGAGAACAGAGTTCGTTCGTGTAACGTACAAGAGCACCGCTAAAGCCATAGAACCGTCGTAGCGTGACGCGCGGCAGATATACACCGCGCCGCAGCCGCCGCGGCCCGGGAAGGGAAAGAGGGGAAGGAGGATCGGGGGGGGGGGGGGGGTGAGGGCACATCCCGTGGGCGCAGGCGACACGCACTCGCGTCGTATCGCCCTGGCTGCAGAATAGGGGAGCGGAGAGGGGAGCGCGGCGCGGGACGAGGCAGCCAGAACGATCGTTCCTTGTCCAAATGGTTTCAAGTCGCCGATGTTTCACGACCCTCGGGCCGCCGCCACAGCGGATGCAGCGCACTGGTAATACACACGCGCCGGAACGAGTCCGCGATCTCTCGGGGGAGAAATTCGCCATCGCCAACGATCTTCGCGGGACGTGCTTTTTTCCACCGGACATCTAAAAGCACTCGGGGGCGGACAAAGCGAGCGCCGGAGACTTCGGGCTCCTGCACATCACCTGCACGTCCTCCTTCTCTCTCTTTCTGTCTCTCTCTCTTTCTGCAACGCTCTTTGTTGCGCAACTTCACCATGCCTGCTTCATTTCCGCGAGCGACGGATTTTGCTCTTCCTACATGCAATCGGTGACGGAGCGCTTCGATTTCGGCTGAGTGGACACCCCACCTAGCTGCTTCTCTGCGCACTTTTTCGTTGCACTCGCAATCCCTGTCCGATGCTGCCCCCCCCCTCCCTGCGTTGCTCGTGCTCGACCGCTCACTCCTGCTCTTTGCCGAGGCCCCCCGAGTTTTACGGAAGGTCGTTAGTTGGTCGTGTCTTTTACTGGTGCGGGCTCGACTGTAAAACCTAGACCTTCGCCTCGTGAGGAGCACGTTGCGTTCACTAGTTGGGGCGGACTTGCGAGCTTAGCGTTCCCCGAGGACCATATTTGTTTGTAAGTGCCGCGAGCGCGCTATGTGAATTGAGGGTGTGTTCTACCTCACCCTGTCGGTTGATCTAGTGGATTATAATAGTCTGCGGCATCACACTGTATGTTTGCTTCATAAGAACTTTCCACAAGGGTGCCGTGTGTCTGGCTGTTCTACCAGGCGCTTTGATAACAATTAGTAATAGGAGCAAGGCCGTCAGACGTCTTCTTTTGGCTTAAGTGTAAAGTGCTTTTGAAGCTCCCATTCTTGGCAAACTTAGAAAAACATAGTCCGGGAACCACGGCGAACCTGAGGGCGTACTTGGCACCGAACAGGGCAAAGGACCTGACTCTCATCTTGAGGTAGGCCATGAAACGAACTCCCCACAACTTTCTGTCAGAATTGTACGTGACTTGCTCACCCTAGGAAAACCAGCGTGCCAATAATGTGCCTCGATGTGGCGCTCTAACACGCCGTTGGCTTTCGAAAGCTTTCGGGTGACGACTGTGATCGGGTTACCGGCAGCTGCGCGTTGCTCTGCGTTTGCTACGCCGATTCCTTTTCGATATCGCTCGATAGCCGCGGTGCCGGCTGGCGCGGAAGTGACTCAAATATCAGGGTCATGTTTGTGTGCGCCAAAACTTGGAGTTAAACAACTAACAAACACGGAGCGTCTATAAAGTAAGGGTGCTTAGTGTGGGTATACAAATATATATCACATTTTTAATAGCGATTCTATTCGATTCAGGGAACGAATAAAATTGTGCACGCTGAAAAGTAGTTGAAATGAATCGAATAGAATGTTAAGTTATCGAATAGTTTTCGTGTAATAAGCACGAATTTAGAAATGGGCGCGCTACAGTTTTCTGCGACTGCTTTTTAAAAAGCAGGGAACATTCGATGCCTCACAGCAGGCTGACGCGATTGGTCTGCGCGTTCAGCACTTCGACGCGGTCCATTTGTGTGGCGGAGTTCATTATTTCATACGTGGTGGATGGGCGCGGCAGTATTAAGCTACGTTTAGTAAACCCTTTCTTGATGCCTGATATCGGAGGCCATGGCTCATGACTCTCGTCCCTCTTATCAACTGACCTGTGGCACTAGTCTGGTCGCCTTTGTGGTCGTCGTCTGTAGCAAAAGGAATTTTCCGATGCGCATACATCATGGCCACAGCACCCTATGTATACTGTTTCTTTTGTCCTATTTGTATGGGCTGTTTTAATTCATGCTGATTCACCAACTAGCTCAACTTCATGTTTCATGTCCCCTAATGCACGTTCGTTCTACGTGTGTCGGTAACTAGAGCTTTAACTTCACGAGTGATCACATCAAGGACAGTTTCGGAACGCCTATGCCCTCCTCTGTACTTATGATACTGGTCGCTACGGCTTCAGGTGCAGGGCTTCATACTTGGACCATGATACCTAATTATATTTTTATTTCATTTCGACTATTCTCAAAGCAAGGCCCACCTCCTGTCCTGAATAGCCATGGGTGCGCTGTTTTGTAGAGCCGGTGTAGCCTTCTCTTTGGCTCTCTTTGTCGGCTGGCCTCCATGACGCGTCCTTGTGTGGGTGACAATGACGCACCATCCCAGAAAAACAGCAATAAAAAAGCAAAAAAGTTGTCACCTCTGAAATACGAACACGTGGTCCATTACTGGCGCTCAGGCACGCATTGAGCAGGTGGGTTTGTTCTCTTGAAATTCACATACGATCTGTGCGCATGATTAGCTTTCTGGGAAAGTGGTGCGTCTATTCTGACAACGTGCTTTCAGAGATGTGAGGCGCTCGTTTGTTAGCACGCGCCGTATGCACTGAAGACGGCGTAATGAGGTTCGAGGTTGCTGCTATAGCTTCTCTGGGGATTTTGTTCACGTCAACTTCTTTAGATCTTGTCTAGGCAAGCGTAACTTTAACTTTTGTTAACCTGCTTCGGTTGTTGTAAGATAAGCCCTCACCTTTGGTGATGTAGTTTTTGACCCTAAAGATGCTATATTATCGCTGGTACGAGTACGTAGCGGGGCCACTAATAGACAGCATCACTATTTCAGCATCACCACTACATCTGATGGGAATGACTAGATGGTGCGAATGCTGGTCGGTACCACACGCCTGCCGGGCAGCTTTTTGAATCCTGTCCTGGGAAATATCGCAGGAACTGGAACCACGATAGAAAGCTAGAGACGATCTCCTTACAAAAATCTATTTAGACAGCCTATATACTGTTCATAGACTTTTGTCTATAAAATCTTTAGACTGTGTATAGACAAACCTCAGAGAAGAGTCTTTCGGCAATACACATACTATAGACAGTGTATAGACAATCTATCGATTAATGGCCATACACTTTTAGTAAACTTTTGTCTATAGATAGTTTATAGACTATGAATAGACAGAAAGAAATATATATATAGGAAGGTAATAGAGGCTACAAGAAGTCTATAGACTGTCTATAGACAATTTTTATAAGAGAATTAGCCTCCACCGCACGTTGCTCCTTTTTTTTTTTTCCAGTTCCTGGTCTGCTTTCCGCATTAATAGGACTAACAGATGTCCTAAATACACCACAGCATCCGCTTTGATGTTCGCTCGGTAATTAGAAGGATGCATCTACGAACACAGGCCTTACAACTCTCACACAAAGTGCTCCGCTCATGATTGATGCGGGAGCGTTTTTGCCAATGGAGTGCTCGCCAGGCTGATGACCTCTCAGCTACCGGGCAGCATATTTCGCCCTTTTTCTGTTCTGCCCTCGATTTTCGTACCCTACTCTACAGCTCTGGCGCTGGACACATGGAACTGAGCCATTATATGAGCAAGATACAGAGAAATGAAGCCGCCCAGCAGGCGGCTGGCCCATTGCTTTCTACCGCTGCTAGCGCACAGCATTCTTTTGCAGGTCTCACACTACGAAAAACAACCATGAAATTACACAGAAGTCGTGATCGCACGCGCCTAAATAAGATCTCAACAGGTGAAGACGATGAAAGTTTCATGCTCTCGGGTATTGCATAATTTAAGCAGTTAACGCTCACATCACTGAATTTACTTCGTTTCGGCCTTTTATGAACAAATGAGAACCCTGGTGAATGGCTATTCGGCAGCTGAACAGCGTCTTATATTCCTTATTATCGAACATGCAGCCGTAATCAAAATTTTTTAAAATTACTTTTTAGGAAATAGGGTTTAATCTGGAGCCTTTCATTGAAAAGCGATCTTCGATTGTTCTACTCACTCTTTCAACCGCAGGAGGTTGCATGTTATCTAAAGTGTTTATTTGGCTACGTTAACCACTACCCCTTTGAAAGTACAAGCGCTAAGAACATTCGTCGCTTCCTCTCTACCCAGCGCTCTATTTAATAAGCCCTCTCTGGGTACTAGAACAGGATCCAGAAAGAAAAAGTGAACTCAAGCTAGAACGAATGCGGTAATTGTATATCCGCCCACTGCCAGGTACTGGTTCGCTTGCACGGACGAGAACATTCAAGACTCGATGCACGTGAAAGAACAGGCAGAAGCTCGACAGTGAAGTTATCAACTTCTTCAACTGAGGCTCTGCTTGCACCCGGTACCACGGCACAAATCAAGCGACGAACGACTCTCCGTCGGCGTGCTCCGAATCCAGTGAACGCTCCTCCAGCCAAGCGAAGTGTACTTTACCCTTGCTTCGGCGCAAACACTGGGCCTTCCGCACAAGAAACGCGGAAGGGTGGCGAGCAGTTACGGAGAGAAAAACAAAGCTCGCGAAATTGAGACACTCGCGGGACCTGCGGCGCAGAAAAGGAGCAACTCCGAGCAGCGGCGGCCATTTATGAAAGCGGCCTCTCCGGGCAAAATGTCGTTCTCTGGGTCAGTGCCGCGTTCTGGTTGAGTCAGGACAAGGGAAGAGAGCGTAAGTGAAAGATGGGATGGAAATAACGTCGACTATGGGACAGAAAAGCGGGAGGGAAGAAGACCAAGCAAGTGCGGGCCGAGAGACCAGCCGGATCGCAAAAGTGAAAAGAGCTAGAAACGAGGGAAAATTGCGAAAGAGGAGAAGAAGGTGGTGGCGAGATGCCATCGAGGGAATTCCCGTGGGGCACCCAACTGAAAGATTTCCGCGCCAGCCACCCATGCCTACCCCCCTCTTCCTCCTCCAGCCCCCGTTCCCCCTCGTCCCTTTCCCCTCCCGTCCACACAGAACGCGCTTTGTCGCGGGGCGGCCGACCGCGTTTGCCGACCGACTGGGCAGACGAATCACACTTGGCCAGCGTTCGCGCTCGATCAACCGCGAAAGCTGCAGCGCGCTTTGAAGAAATTGCGCCCGGACGTGACACCCCAGAACCCAACGGCTTCTAATTCCTAAGTGTGTAGTATATATGTGTGCGTGTGCTTACGACGTGCGGTCGTTTCGAGCCACGGACTGTCTGTTTCACGCCCCTCATTTCATATTTTCGCTCTTCTCGTCCTTCCAGTTCTCGCCCTTCATTCTGGGATGCGTTTTCTCTTTTGAAGATCTCTCTTGTATATAATGGAACACCGCCATTAAGAACAAAAGCAACAGGCTTGTCAAAAGTAATCAAAAGAAGAGCATTAGCTTTCGGCAGAAAAAGTGCATTCATTGTTTGTAATTAGCGCACTTCGAAAGTTCAACGTAGCTTCACTTTCGGTAGATAAAATGTATTCACTGTTTGCACGTGCAGTATTTCATCTTTTGAAGGACGGTCCTGAGAGGAGTACCGCTTTGAGCACAGCATCAGTGTTCAACTGTTGCTCAGAATGTTCAGCTTTCGCAAAATCAGATGTAATAACGAAGGAGTGCTGCTCCGCTCAGGGCCCCAAAACTGCCGGCAACTGTGGCGTGAAATTTGGAAGCAATGACAGTGACATTTGAAGTTTAATGCACTGAAACTGCACTTGGACTATAGAAAGCACTGTGAGGAAGGGATGCGGATTACTGTCTGCCGCCCGTGGTTCTTGTAACTCGCACTGACATCGCACAACACACGGAGTGAGTGATTGTGCATTTAACCTCCGTCGAAAAGCGGCCGCCGCAGTCGGGATACGATCCCACGTTCTCGGGCTCAACATCTGGACGCCGAAACCACTTAAGCCACCGCGGTGGGGCTGCAGTTTGGCGTCGTGTTATGTGATCTCAGTAAGCAGGGCGTTCATTATGTATACAGTATTAAACATAGGATTTAGTGACATTGATAAAATAAGTGCCGCTCAATAAACGTCGCAGAAACGTTCTGAGCAAACGTTCATCTCGGTTAAGGCATAACTTGGACGTGCGAAGCGGTGCTTTCGGTTAGTGGAGGTTTCTGCAGTGAAATCCTGGTGTACACTAAGATATTTTACTTAAAGTTACTAAATATTATTTTGTGCCGCATTTCTGGGTAGACCAAGGGCTCGGATTTTTTTTTTTTACTACGTGTAAAGGACACTGGGCATATAGCTTCTTCTCCAGTTATTTATCTGTGTGATCGTTTGGTCTATTTTTCTAGAAAGTTAGTTTTCTTTATCTACGTGCTGTAACCCACATTGAGCACACGGATTCATCCGCAACTGTTTAGTGGTATTATTTATTGTTCTATTTTGCTAGAAACCTGTGGTAGGGTTGACGTCAACTGAACTGAAACTAATAGTCCAGTAAGTATGTTTTGTGCTTCGTGGCCATTGGGCAGTCAGGAACCGCACTTTTGACATGTTTTTTTTTTATTTAGACACCATAGGTGATTTGGGCTTACATACGGGGGGAGTCATTAAGAATTATTAAAGCAAGTACATAACAAAAATCCCTCTTCACAAAGTTGTCATAGTAGTGGGAAAAGACTTGTCCGTGGTCTAGCGGCACTCCGGGAGGAAATAAAATGGAATTTGAAACAGGTACTGGGTTTTGAAGATAATGCTTACGCTGGAGAGAAGCCACATAGACATACAGATCGTTCACGCACAAATGCCTGACAAAAGCAAAGAAATTACTTTTAGGCTTTGCTTCATTTGCTTGGCAGCACACCTCTTGAGCGCTATGTCTGTATACAACACCTACGTTTAGGCTGGACACAGCAGATTTCGACCTTAAAAGGTAACCGTAAATGGTTAAACTGCATATAAATATAGGTTGTTCGGGAAATTTTCACCATCGAAAATGGCCTTCTTAGAATTACACAGTTGGCGGACGCCATCAAGCGGCGTCAGGTGGCGTTGGTGGAAAGAAGTCCGAAATTGCTGGTACTCTGATCATGAAGATGGTGATCTAGGCGTTTATTTTTATTTTAAACGTTTAATGAAGGCGCGTTCACTGCGGGATTGCAATGCGGCATGCCGGATCATGCAGGGAGGAGATTCGGTGCGCAAGGAAATGAATGACGACTGGCTGGAGGGCACCGTCAGTGAAGAGGGGGAGGGGTACGGCATGGGAGAGGGTGCCGCAGCGAGGGAACTGCGCTGCGCGTGCCGATGACACGGGTGGAGGCAAGGTTGAGCGGCACACAGTGTGATCAAAAACGTGCAGCGAAGTGTAATACAAACCCCGGGCCTGCTGACCGGCATTCGAGTGCACAAGAGATCGTATAACTGGGGACGCTTCTTCAGTGACTCGGCAGATAGGCTATTTGCATTGCTGTCCGCTGATTGGCAAGTGCGGGGAGATTGTCAAGGAAGAAACCATTTGTTTCAATTTCTTCTTATTCTTTTTTTTCGAATAGAACCGTGATCGATATATTGGGGTCCTGATTAAGTAATGCCGACTATGGCTTTTGCAAAGCTGCACGTTTCTAGGGAGAGATCGAATAGGCGGTCATCCAGAGCTGGTAAAACGGGCTGCTTCAGGCATTCTTCTCCCCCTCCGCCGGCCGTCTGCAAGCTGCGCTGTCACACGCTTTCCTGTGGATATAATAGACGCGACCACCACTGCCAGCAAAAGGAAACCGTCTCGCGCGCGCCACACCTTTCGGGTTCTTGCTACCCTGCCTGATCTCACTTTGTTCATGTGGGTCGCAACAGGGAGAGCACATATACACAGGCAGGAGTCAGTGCACGAGGCTTGTACGAGTCAGGGTAGGCAGATGTAAAAAAAGAAAGCTTGCCTGGCAATAACTGGGCGTACTCTTTGTTTGGAGTCAACAACGTAACGCAGAGTTCCCCTTTGAAATGGGTGTTTAGGAAACAAACGTCTACCTCGTGTCGAATTTTAAAACCATTGAAAGTTCTCCCCGTTCATCGCTGGTAATAGTCGCCAGTGAAGTCAGGCGTGATTGGCGGCATAGACTGTCAGGTGCCGGTTCAGGGATCAAAGGCGGGGTTCGTCAGAAGGAAAGACGCAATCGAATTCATCTCGAAAGGAATCTTTACGAGGCGTTCCCTCTTGGGTTGTCTTTGAAAATGTTTTATCGTCTCTGGGTTAGTGCATCTTGTAAGAGGAATTAGACTCACGAAACGCACGCTTACAAGTCGTAGCGAGGTATTGACACAATGGAATGTTCTATGTAAATTGACGACACTTTTTTTTTCTACGTGTACGACAACATGATGGCCACGCAAATAGAACTTACTGCAGCCATGGCGGCAGGTTTACCATAATCTATAATTCCTTATAGATGAGATTATAGCCGCAACCAGGGGTTGAAAGCAAACCCATCCAGACGAACTACCGTCAGAAATGTTCGCGTTCTAATTACCTCTGTTTTATTTGTTTTTCTTTCCGGTGGATTTTCCGGCTGCTTCGTCGAAAAACTGAGCGCTAACATCGACGGCAGCTGTGGCTCGGACGGTGCTATATTATAGAAACGCAGCATATGCGACCCCCTCCCTTAGTTATAAGAAATGACGGAAATGTTAAAAAAGAGCAGATGCTCTAAAGGCTTGAGATAGGATCGGAGGGGAACACAAGAGCCTGCATCATTATCCCAAACAACGTAGTCCATGTTACGGTTACCCATCTGTCTCTGTCTCATGTCGTTGGATAAGTTTGAAATTTGTCCAACACGTTCCCTTTCTTTTTCAGCGCATGCGCTGAATAAGTTCGACCAAATATACGCGTTGTGTTTAGGTTCTTTATGCTCCATAGTACTAACACGTGAGTATTAAGATTCCCGTTTAGCGAAAAACCCTTCACCGGTGTGTTGAGAAAAGCAGGTGGGCCACCTGCACTTCTGTCACATGACGTTGTGACGTCATCACAAGTTGCCCACTGTGACAGGTGGCCGTTAAATTAATGACTGGTCGCTAGAGTTCGCTCGGGAAGAGCAACCTGGGTCTTACAAGCGCCACCGGAGGCAGCGACGCATCACTTAACCTCTGCATCCCTGTGCCACGAATGTTGCGAGGCTTTCCGCGATTAATGAGTGTAAACTAGAGAATGACTAATTGCGCATATATAATATGCAAATTTTAGGCGACATAGAAAGAGTACTTGCGCAAGAGGGATCTCTAATGATATATTGTACTCTTAGCGGGTAGGCCAAGCTTAATGTAATAATGAAAGAAAGAACAGTGCACGTGTCTGCGAAGTGATATGCGAAGAGGACCCCTGGTCACTGAAGGTACCTATAAACGGTATCGCGTCATACTCTTAAGGCAGAGCTGAAGTGTTCCCGCAAGATTCTGCTTTCTATTCCGAAAAGTCACGGAAATTCAATGCAACAAGTTGATTCTCTGAAGGGTTTCTAAGTGGTCTATGGGTGCAGTTGGACATTTCAACGTAAGCCCATCCGGAAATATTTATTATTGCACGCCAGTGTCCTGGGTAAGTTTCAGATAGGGTTTTCTTTAGGCGGAAAACCAGTAGCCTAGCGATCGGTGATGCGTCGACGTTGAGCTGCTGCGGGCGTCGCCGCCGCTCCGTGCGGCGGCTGAGCTCCTGCGCGGCGCGCCTTTCTCCGGGTGGAGCTCGCGTCGGCGTGCTCGCCTTCATCCCTCCTTCCGCGGCGCTGGCTACGATGGGACGCCGCCGCCACGCTCGTCGGAGGGGCTCGTTCCGCCCGCTGGCTCGGCGAGAGTGGCCGCTCGGCCGGAAGATAACAATTGCCCACGTGGGGGAACAACAATGAGTTACAGCTCCCTCCCCGCCACCGCTTCGTACCCACCCGAACGCCGCAACCCTGGGCACTTTCCCCCTCACCGACCGCTTCTTTCAGGCCTCTCCTTGGGCTCCCCTCTTCCTACTCCCCTGTGTCGCCGCGGACTAAGAGGCCGCGCCGAGGCGTGTACATATATACTACTATATCGAGCTGTTCGCTGGTCGCCGGTTCACGATCGGCGTTCCTGCTCCAGCGGAATTCGGCGCGCTATAACCGAGACTCGGAGCCTCTGAGGAGCGCAATAACTGTTGTGCGCAGTAACCATAGAGTCGGTGTACTTGGCCGGATGGGAACGATGGAGCGCCTGATGAGAAAGTCCTAGCTATGTTTACCACCGGATGTTGACGCGTAAACGCTGGGTGTGCGGCGATGAAGAACTTTAAGCATCTGAAGATCGGTAAGCTGTACACGCTAATTAGCCGCCATCAGCCGAAGGTCCAAATATCATCTGGCAAAGGCGCCAACGCTACTAGTTGATGAAATTTTGTTGTGAAATGCGATCAGTGTTAGCTAAACGCACAGAAAAAAACAGTAGATCATGAATTGTAGAACTTGGTGCGCCTTTCTTCTCCATATCTTTCTTGATGTTCACTTGTCTTCTTGGAAATTTTGCCGCCTGCAGTCTTTATCCAGAGCACTACTTTGCAGAGAGTGCCCAGAAACATCGCTGTGATTGAACTTAATAAATTATTGATAAATTATGATAAATTATTGCAAAAATTATGAAAAACCATGGAAATATACTTTCATCCAGTGCAGCGCCAGTTGTCTACTCTTTAGCGCCATATTTCAACTCTGAAATTACTCTAATCCAATTGGGCGGGAGAACTGCGTTTGTGGATTGAGAGCCTTTACATATGAATAGGCGAACTATTTGCAAGACCTCTGCCTTTTCTCGTTATAATGGAGAATATATTTTTTTCGGATATCGCACTGGAGCAACACTCTTGCTTTCCTTACTCTATTTGTTTCTTGTAATGACAAGTGTGTTTCTCTCGCAATGCTTTAGACAAAGTGCCTCTATCTGAAGACCTTTTCATGCTATTTCGTATTTTTATATGCATTCGCAGTGGCAGTGTTCAAGGAAATCTGTTAAACTCCCTCGTTTGTTGACTAACATCTCGAGTTCGGCATTTATTCAATGAATATTTCTGCCGGCCGTTACTGTGATACAGAAGAAATACAAGAAAAACTTATCTGGGGCTTTGCTATCTTTTTCGCTGGTTCAGGTGTGCATTTTTAACGGAAATGCCTATGAAAGTAAACGGTTGTAACGACGATTGTAGAGCATGAGGCGCGACGCTGCTGCGTGGAGTATTATCATTACCCTCAATATTTATGTTCATGGTATAAAGCAAAAAAAAACTGTTTTCTTCTCAATATACGCGAGCTGTAAGTTTCGTTTATTTGCCACTACAATGCTGTTTTTTTTTTTCTTTCGAAAGCTTTATCAACTTTCTCAAAGTCTGTAGCGGGTTTTAAGTTTGGAAGTGTTTACACAGAGTCTTCCGCTGTCTAAGCAAGGTAGCTTCAGAAGTGCCCCTTTGTCGCTGCATTTAATATAATTCTGCGTCCTCCACTGCGCAAGGTAGAACTTTCCCAGCCATATTGCACTTAAGGTTGATTGATGATGCCCCTGTTGTGCCAATTTTCTAAAGACACTCGCAAAGCTTTCTCCTTTGCACAACAAGGGATATGAGGAGCACATTCTTCGAATAAGTGGTGCCTGGCTAGGTTCTAGGTTATCAAATTTTCGAATTTTTTTTACTTCATTTTTTTTCAGCTCTAATGTCATCTTTTTAATGCTGGCGCACAAGCGGGAGACATTGAGCGTGCAGCTGAATGTGCAAGAAACTCGGGACTAACGCTTTCACATTCCAGTGTTGGAGAAAACTTATCAAGCTTTTTTTGAAACGGGCCTCAACTTGAAGAGCTGTTTGTTAGTTCTTAAGGCGCCAAGCAAAGTTTGAAGAACAGCCACTTTCTCATCCCAACGTTTCTTAGCAATAAAATTATACTCTTCTTTTTTAAAATACCTTCTGCGAAGGCGTGCCCCAAATGCCCTTGCGCCATAAAAAAAAATCACTAACATTACTTTTCTTGTTCTCGAAGCGTTCACTGATGCAGCCGAATTTTTTGCGAGCTAGTACTTCAAGAGGAGTTTTCCCGCTTTAAGCAGTGTAGCAGTGTTGAAAATTTTGTCTATCATTGCAAGAAATTCGTAATATAAACTTCTAGTCTTTTAGCATTTTTAGTCTCATTGTTTTTTTGGGGGGTGGGTGGGGGTCATACCGGAGTTATAGCTGGCAATGTGGTCTGAAGACAGGGAAAAACATAGCTCTTGCTGTCCTGAAAGAAACACAGCTGCAGAAGTGAATGTCCGAAACAGAACTGGCACACAATTACAAAGTTAACGCTCAAAAAGATTTCTGAAAATGCGAAAAAAAAACTTTATATAGACAGCCTCGTAGTTGTGCGCACCGTCAGGATAAGGGTGGCAGTTAATTTTAATATTTTGCTCTAAAAACATGCACATTTTGTTTCCTGAAGGGCTCCCAGATGCCCCTCTTGCCAGTTGAGCAACAAGCATTATTTGATGAAACTTTATTTGCCATTCGGCACTGGTCACGCTCATCGCGGGCAATTTCTATTTCTTTTTCATCTGCTTGTAGTAAATGTGTTTCCATCGTTAGTGCCTCCACGCAAGGCGGCTGGATAGGATGCAGCAAAGTTGAGCAATGGAACAGCGCCAAATTTTACGCTGGTGGTAATCAGGGTAGGCTTAAGCAGAAAAATACACGGACAGCGACTACAGCACCGACTTAGTGATGAAAATTGTCTTGGACAACAAATTCAGCACAAGAGTATATTGAGGAAATTATAATTAGCGACCCATGATCGTTAATTAGCCTCTACTGCGTGTCACTTACACTAATGAGAGGTTCAAGCGTCTTGTTAGTATAGTGCTGTGGGTGTCGTTGCACTGAAGCACTTAGTGTTTGCGAAGCGGCCGCCTCCAAAAACAGGGCGAGCGGTGGTCTAGAGCCGGGCATGCGTTTGAAACCCTCAAGTTAAGCAGCATCCACCTTCGAGTTTCTACGCAACTAATAGCCAGCGATACGAAGATGAAAGGCAGAAATGAATTAACGCTGTGAACGTTAAGGCTCGACACCGGCTGCCTCTTTTGCTCATGCACTCAGATAATTCTCCGGAGAACTGTAACACGAGCTCCCCGCCGTTTCCTCCGGCTCTTGTTTCGCGTTAGGCACAGGGGCACAACAGTTGCACATCATCGAGTGCGCAACAGCCCCCAAACTTGTGCAAGAGCCCGGCGCAAGGCGTTCCGGCCGCACGAATCTCGTTTGAGTCTTCGAGAACCCTCAAAGCAGGCGTTTGGAAGGGAACCAGGGAGAGAGGAGAGAGAAGAGGGAGGAGGACTTTAGTGGGGGAGGGTGTGACGGACAAGCGTGCAGTAATGAGGGATTCAGAGAACTGCGTGGAGGGAAAGCAAAGGAGGGGAGAGACCACGAGGGATGGTTGCGACGCGCTCGCTCCTTTGTGCGCGCTATATCGGGGCGCGTATGCTGCGGGCGTACGGTGCGACGGCGGCAGTCGAGAGGAGCGGGATCAGACGGTGCGGGGTGGGAGGGGACGAGGAGCAAGGTTTGAAAACAAGGAATCTCCTCCCGCGCAGAGGACGCGAAAGAAAAGGAGGAGGAGCGAGAAAGAGGACGAGGAAGTAGCGGCGCAGGGTGAAAGGAGGAGCTGGCCAGCAGATTCCACTCGAGTCCTTAATTAAGCGCCGTTCGCCCAGGAAGCATCAAAGGGAAATTGAGTTTCAAGTGTCTCGCGATGTGCGCGAGCGCAAAACTCTCACCGTCGCTGGCGGCGGCCCGCTTCCTGCGGGGCCGCCGCCGCGGCCCCTCGCGTTTGAGGTAATGAATTTTCCTTGGGAAGAGGAGAACACCCCGCCACCACTGCACACGCACAAACACATGCGTTCGCTCGTGCTGCAGCGACCGCCGTAGCAGCACAAGCAGCAGCAGCAGCAATGACGGCAGAAGCACACTCAAAAGTGGCGAGAAAGGCCCGCGCGCGCACCGCCTCTCCCACTCCGGGAACCGAGAGGGAAAGGAACGAGGGGGAGATGCGCCTCGCGGACCTGGTGTGTGCCCGCGCTTGTACTGCACTGCTCGCACCGGCGTCGATCCCCGCTAACCCCAGCCGTTGCCGTTTCGGTTTCTTTCACGCACTTCCCTCTATCTCCAACTTCTCCGCACTACATCTCGAACCATGAACAGGAGGCACTCGTTTCAAGCGGCTCGCCGCCGTGGCGACCGCTTTGCTGATCCTTGGCGTGCCTTGTAGCTTATGCGCGCTCCTTTTGCTGCGGCCGACGTGTGCGAGAAAGAGAAGGGTGAACGAACCCAAAAACAATCAGGGAAAAAGAGGAAGAGGGAGAGGGAGAACGGAATAAAAAAAAATACGAGGACCTTGCGCGCAGGCGCCGTTTTGGGCAAACAGCGGCTAAACACCCGAGAGTCCGGTTTCATTTTCTCTTTACCAGCCGGCCCGCCGTCTGACCCCTCCTTCTGATGCTGTTCTTCGTTTTCATTGGGGCCGGTTTCTTTTCGTGGTATTTGGTTCAGCTGTTGCGTCTCAATCGTTGTTCTTTTGGGCAAACCATCGCGCGCCTGGCGTGCTTCGTGCCCTTCAGCCGAGACATAGCACTCCGTGAGGTGATACACACGCTTTTAAGCAAGTTTTAGTGCCAGGCGCTCTCTGTGAGTTACCCCCTCCCTGCCCTTCCCTTCTGAACTCAGGTTTTATGCTGGTAATCAATACACGCTCTCGTAATTCTGCACGCGAGAACTTATTTGCATCTTACTATGTGTCTTGGGGCTTGGTACAGGCTTCTTAGTTTTTTTTTTGAGAATCTTTTAGAAATTTTTCGAAATCTAACACAACGAAAAAGCGAGCGTGAACTTTATTCAACATGTGGGCTTCGTCCTTTTTTTTATCGCGTTGCTTCTTTTCGCCTGTTTTAAAGGGTAGCGACGGGTGAACACGAGCGTAAACCGGGAACGGAACGATATGCGCTCCATTCAGTCTGTAAAAACTCAGGCTAGTAGAGAGATACTGACATCATGCGGGAACATTCTCGGATCGAGAGCGTGGTATGCGAAGATGTCTAAATTCGGATTCGAAGCTTTAAAGGTACAACTTTTCTGTGGCGTGCGTTATAATGCTCGTTTAGGAGTTAAGAAGTTCATACTTCATGGCAAAATAAATATCTTTCCTTCGCCTGCTCTGCTCACATCTTTAGTTCAATTCAAGTCTTCGTTCCTACGACACTAGTGTGTTTATTTCAACAATAGTACGGATGAGAGCATGTATGTGCATATCTGGGTGCTTAGTAGTGTGAATTTGTTTGTTTTTTTTTTTGTTGAAGAAAATACCACTTTAGGCCTGCGCTATACCCCAAAACATAGCTCTTTAAACTTTTGCAGCGCAAGTCAGCTTGGAGTGTTTCGATTTTGCTATCTGAGCACTTTCATGTGTTGAGGAGGTGCGGGGGTGTCCATGTGCTGAACGCTGATTTGGTTGTCGAAAATCTAGAAGGATGGGCTGAGAAGGGTGATATAAGGCCCGAGTAAATATTTCGGTGCAGACTTCAGGTGAAGCCGGCGTGCGGAAAATTTGCAAGAAAAATCTGACTTCTTGCCGGAGTCGGCGTGAAGGCTGCTCTTTGCATACCGGCTCCTGCCGATCCAGCTCCTGAGAACGCAAATAACATGTGTTAGTAGGAACACTACTCACTGTAAACTAGGTTACCAATCCTGCCACTACCTCATCACATCATGGTTTTGTCTCACTAAATAGCGTTGTAGAGACTGCAGTAGAGTCAGCTGACGAAGAGTCGCAATCAGAAGGGTATTCTTATTGTTCAAATATTCTAAATTGGCTAGCGATCTTGCGCGGAACAATGATGGAAGCCATTATTGAGAAAGCCAAGGGACTAGTCTGCTTAGCTCCCACAAGCTCTAGCTTCCAAATGCTGCAGTTTTCTGAAAGCATGGTGCATTACTTCGAGTAAGCTTTTCAAAGCTTAAAATAATCTGTGCACTAAAAGAGCTAGGCACATAAAATTGCTTGCAGTACAGATATTGAGCTAGTGTATGTAGTCACAACAGAAAATGCTACTACGTGGCAATGGTCTAGCGGGCACCACAGTTAGGCTTTCATGGGAACCGCAACCTGAACGTCAACCAGCGTGAGTGAGTCAGTCTGATTAGATGAGAATCAGGTGCGTCTTCTGCCCGGAGTTTTGCGTCCATTAGCCTTGGAAACCAACGAATCAGTCGAGGCCATCTCTTGTATACCTTATGTTGTGACAGCGGCTACGCTGCTTTGGTGAGCGTGCAAAGCTTTTCTCGTAAGTCCTAAACGTAAACGACTCTGACTCGTCGAAGGTGCAACTTACTTTTTACTTTTATGCCCTGGTGCGTATTTTCCTTGCCCTTGGAACCTTTGTTCCAAGGCCAAAAAAAAAAAACAGTATTGCCGGAAAAAAAAAAAAAAACGTTGATGATGTGGCCGCATCTCAAACAAAACGTAACACAAGCAGCACAACTGGCGATATGGAGGCGAAATAGCTCCTAAGCATTTTTCTCTCTTGTTTAACGATGAACAAGCCAAATAAACCTGTGAGCAGCAAGTGACAGAATAATTAATAACAGCAGAACAATATTTTTCGCTGTTAAGTGCTTTCAAAAAAAAAAAAACCCAGCGCCGGCTTACTTTCAATAACCATACAGTCCCAGTAATGCGGTGATCCCTAAAACAGTCTCGGCGCCGTTCTTCTTAGAAAGTCTTGTCAGAAAAAGTAAGCTGTGCGTTGAAGGTGTTATGTGGCTGTGTGGTCTTGAAACGTTTTTTGGTTGATAATATTAGAGCATAAAAACTGAAAGCGTGCGATCAGTATGGTGGCTCTTTAAGCAGCGCGCTTCAACGGGTGTGGAATATTCGCACAGTTACAAGCTGCAAGCTTCTATGTTGAGTCCTTGCACTCATGCAGTAGACCTTCCCATTCGCTGAACATTAAGGACTCAATAAGCTATGTTTATTATTCTCTCTGTTTTCTTCACAAAATTGTACGCGCGAACTGGCATCATTAGGTGCAGCATTGCGGCCAGTTCTCAATACACACGGCTAAGAAAAGAAAAAAATTGCTGAGGCGGTGGTAGATTGTTCAGTGGGAATTTAGTCTTCGGAAGCTTTCGCTACGGCATCAGAACTCAGTGCTCAGGCCTCAGCCATTCTAACACAATGGTGTAGGCTCGCTTAAAGTAGCAGGCATGGAGGCAGGTAACTTCATGCATTCAAACGAAAACGGAGGACAGCTCTTTTCTTCGCCGTCGTACAGTGACACTGCTTTCTCGTCGCCGACGGCTGAACTACTCAGCTAGGCGAGCCACTCCAGCGGAGAGCCGACACGACTGGCAGCATCATGAGGGAGGCAGGGAGTATATAGATAACGGGACTGGTGGAGAGGAAAAATATTTTTTTCCCTGTCTTGTTCTTGAGTGTGTTATTTTGGTATTGTCAGCAGAGCTTGCCACATTCAAGGAGGAAGTAGCGGGGATAGAGGGAGAATCGAGGGGGTTTTCCTCTCCCGGTTGGATCAATCTTTCTTAGAGCGCCCAGCGCGTCCAGGGCTTCCCTGCCTTCGCCACCCCATCCGTCGGCAGCAGCGGCGGCCCAGATGAGAGACACGAGAGGAGGGCAGGGAAGAGGGAGGGAGCGTCCAGCGAAGCGTGCGCGGATTTTCCTTTGTTGCTGGTCGTGTCGCGGCGGTGGTGGGTCCCGCTGGCTGGCTGCCGGCCGGACAACGACACACGCTGTTGCGTTCGGCGACCGGAGTCACGTCTCGAAATTGAATAACGTCGTCGAAATGAAGCCATTGAGACGCGGCAGTACTCTCTCCTTCCCCCCTCCCAGCCGGCTCCTTCTTCATTCTGTCTCGTTTTGTGGCTTTGCAGCCAAGGGAGGATTAGTATGTGTGGACGAGAAGCCAAGACGGAGGGAAGGAAAGCGTCGGAATGAAGGAAGGTGCCGCGACGACGTGCAGCGAAGCCAGTGCAAGTAGCTGTGAGAAAGCATTAAAAAAAGTAGGGAAAGCACATTTTTTTCATACAGTTTGCTGCGAAAGAAAAAAAGGCGAGGAAATGACTACGCTGAAAGAAATGAAAATCCGAATGACGAGAAATAGAGAGTGATGGACCTTTTGCTGAGGCTATGAAAGACGTTCGGTTATTTATGGTTCACGCAGGTCTCCACATTTGGAGGGATCATTTATATGCTTGTGTTGGCCGACAGGTATATGACGCAACGTGGGTGGAATAATATGGTGTCGATACGCGTATAAAGATTACTCCCTGATGAAATTTAAGAAAGCAGGTTTCTCTGCCTCTGAAGAGGCGTATACTACGTTCCGTTGTAAGCATTTGGCGTGGCTTCACCGAAGCTAATTCAGGAGAGCACTTCTGCCAATAACAGAGGAGGAAGGTAAGGTTTGGAGAAAATTTTTCCTCACTTTGTGACGTCTCACTATCAAGAGTTGTGTGGACGAAAATTTGATGAATGGCAGTAATGCAAGTATCAAATGTTGAGAAAGCCTATGAAACAATTTTAAATGTAATAATAACGTAATAATTGCCTTTTTTATTTATGATTGTAAAGTACTTCCAAGGAAGAAAAAATGGTCGGCGCTGAACCCAAACAATGATTTCTTCCATCCAAAGTGATGCAGAAGTTAGCTTCTAGGAAGGTACTGTGATAAGCCTTACGAGAGAAGTTCTTTTAAGCTATTAAAATAAGCCGACAACAAATCGAGGACAATGACACTAAAATAAATCGTCAATCATGTCGCTTATTGCCTGCAGCCTGTCTATTCGTAACGTTCTATGTGAAACTGACTTGCATTAGATAGAGGATACATCTCTATTTAAGCAAGAGTGCAAGCTTATTACATATTGTGGTTTAAGAGTGAATAAGCGACCGTATCTTTATAACAAGAAAACATGTCCTGCCGTTCATGTAAATGGTACAGTTAAACTCAAGACCAATCGGTCTGCTTTTTGGCATGATTTTCGCATATGAGGTGAGTCGTTTTAATCCTTCACTTGTAAATTATAAATTCGTAAAATATACATCGTTACACCTTTCTTTTTTGGGGTCTATTGAAAAAAAATACAGCTGAGTGTTACTTCCACAGAAGTGCAGACAAAGTATACACTCATATTACCATGCATGACTTGGCAGAATAGTCGAAATAACAAAACTGCAAAGTGCAAAACAGTTGTCTTTCCAGTCTTTGCCCATCATAGCTCAGCTACATGAGCAGGTCGGCCTTAACAGAAAAGACACAAGTGATCGCCGTTACAGGGAGGGCCGTATTCTCATGCGCACGGCTATGGGTCAGCGGAGGTCTCACCGGATAAAATGATACGTATCACTCTCGACCAATCATCGATTTCCATAAAACCAAAAAAGTAAAAACGAAGGCCAACAGCAGGAAAGAGAATCCGAATATTATAAGCGCAAGCAGTTGAAGACAGCCTCAGAGGAAGGACACTTGAGAAAAAGAAGGACCGGTAAGAAACGCAAGAGGCAAGCGTAAATCGATTAATGATTGCCTTAACGGCTTTCTTCTCTCCAGCCATCTCGACGTCTTAGCCCTGCCAGACTGCGGCGGTTCTTCTGTTACGTCTCGACTGCCCTCCTACTTGCCATCTCCTCCCCCCCCCCCCCCCCCCCCCCCCCCCACGCTTTTGGTCTTTTTGCTTTTAGGCGAGAGGCTAGGCGGTTGTGGGCACTCAACGCTAGGATGATGAGGCGACCCTTACACGCACCGTGCTTCCGTATTCTCCATTTCTGTATCTTTTTCCCTTTAGTTTTCGTATCTTCTCGGTATCTCCTCCCGAGCAAAGTAGAGTAATTGAGGTCTGCAGCAATTTCCTTGTCTCGTGCGCTGAGCTAGCGTGCCGCTAGCAGGCCGCGGCCACTGGGGAAGCGGTGGAAAAAAATGAGCGGCTTGCCTCGAGTACGAAACGTCGGAACAGATATAAAGGAGCTGTCGGCTTGACTTTACTTGTCTTTCGGATGCTGCTTTCTCTCTGAGATCGCTGAGCGTGCTTCTTTGTCGCTGAACTAACAGCCTGTTACATCTCGGTGACTTTTTTCTCCCGTTTTTGTCAGGCTAATATAAGCCATAATATGTATAATACTTGCCTTTTCTGGTATTCCTACGTCCTCGAATGCGTTAACGCCACAGCTTTAAGGAGATCGTGTCGCAGAAAATCTGGCGTCGCAGTCGGCGTCGTAGACCGTGAGCGAAAAATCCACGAAAAATCCCCAGAGAAGCAACCCAGGAGGCAGGTGGGCCACCAAGGTCACGTGACCGTGTGGCGTCATCACAAGCTGCCCACCGCATTGTGAGCAAACTCTATACCGAGGCAGATGACAGTCAAACTGATAATTGGGAGTGAGCAGTTACTCGCGAAGAGCAGCCTGAGTCGCACAATCCTCACCTGTGGCAGCCCCAGCCATTGCGCGGCAGTGGCGCATCGCTGAACCGCTGCACCGATCCGCCATTGCGCCAGGAGTGCTATGAACACTTCCAAGGATCCATGAATGTTAAGTAGAGAATGACCAGTCCAGCGTGCATGGGCAATAATACATTGAAGCTATCGTGTCATACCCTTAAGGCAAAGTCTAAGTATCCCCTTCAATTTTTATTCATTGCTTTTATTTCTTCATCGGCTAGATCGATCAATCAATCAATCAATCAATCAATCAATCAATCAATCAATCAATCAATCAATCAATCAATCAATCAATCAATCAATCAATCAATCAATGAAAAGCAAAGGCTCTCTTCCCTCCTCACAAATTGTTACTCTACCACACTTTAGTCACCCCTGAAGAAGGAACCCAGTTTGTCCCGAAACGTTGGGCAAAATAAAGTTTTGGTTGGCGTCAGTTTCTTCTGAACTGTCTCAAGAACCCAACCAGATGGACTTGATGTTTTCGTTCAAATCACTGCCACATGTTTTCAGTGCACGTTAAAGAACCCCACGTGGTTGAAATCTCCGGAGCCCTTCACTACGGCATCCCTCATAGCCTGAGTCGCTTTGGAGCGTTGAACCCCATAAACCAAACCAAACCAAACCAAACATGTTTACGAAAATGGCTTCGCCGCACAACGATGTTGCGTGAAACAGAGCACGCTTTACAGACAGGCCTCACTGAGGGCTGTAATAATAATAATAATAATAATAATAATAATAATAATAATAATAATAATAATAATAATAATAATAATAATAATAATAATAATTGGTTTTCGAGGAAGAGAAATGGCGCAGTATCTGTTTCACATATATCGGTGGACACCCGAAACACGCCGTAAGAGGAGGGAGGAAGGTGGGAGTGAAAGAAGAAAGGGAGAAAGAGGTGCCGCAGTGGAGGTCTCCGGAATAATTTCGACCACTTGGGGATCTTTAACGCGCATTGACATCGCACAGCACACGGGCGCCTCTTGCGTTTCCCCTCCATCGAAACGCGGCCGCCGCGGCCGGGTTCGAAGTCGGGTACTGAGGGCTGGTGTTTGTCCGTTCTTTAATATGTATGTCTTGCCGACATTCGCGGTGCGGGGAATAGACGAAGTTTGAAAAGCTGGTTGTCATGCATAATGTTAAGCAATGAGACGGTTCCGCTGCTGAAGAATTATCGCTGAAAAGTGGACGAGGCTTCTGCAGCGAATTTCTTTAAAATGTTTTGTGCCTGTCATTCAAAGGACCCTGGAAAGAATGGCAGGTGGCATTCAGCATCACAATCACTGAATTGTAAAGCGAACCGGACCTCTTTTCTAGTTTTAATATTGCGCTGCTATTTCCTTGATCTAAGCAGACTGTTTGTGGTCCTGCTCAAGAACTTAAATATCACTATAATATTGCTTTCAATGACGAAGTATGGTCTCTTCTTTAATTAAAAGTTCTGTATGTGCCTTCTCTTTTGTGCGCCTTGCTGGTAATGGAAAGGCATTTGGTGCGGTAATGCTTCACAGGAAGAGAGGCGAACCGAGGAATACATTCGTCAGCAAATATGTAAGAAGAATGTGAGTGTCCAGTACGTGTGGGCAGCATCTCATTTTAAGTCCAACAGATTTAGTAATTCTATCCACTTTCTGCCCGTTCTTTTCCCATTTCTCCCAAGCTGCCAGATAGCACATGTGTATGTAGCTCTCGCGCAATATAGAAACATTGCGTAAATGATGCGGGTTTTTAATCTTGCCGCACACATGCACATAATAGGAGCGTTGCTCGATAGCATACTTCTAATCTATGAAAAACCTAGTTCTTCAGAACAGGATAAGACGGCCTTTTTGAGATCTACAAAGCATGCTTGCGACGAACAGAACTGGTTTCATAACAGTGGCCACTGTTATGTGCAGGAGACAAATAAAAAAAAATACTTTGGTGAATTCTACTTTGTGCGTTTGAAGGTTTCATTGAAAGCCATATAATAAAATGCCATAATTCGCGTTTAACGTTTTCCACTCGCTACAATATAAAAATGAAAAAAAGAAAAGAAAAGTATACTGCAGCGTGCTTGCAGCAAAAATTTGGTGACGCTTGGGGAAGCAGAACGGCTTGTAGCCGTCGGTGTCTTCCAAAGTGTGCGATGCTGCCCACGTATTTCAATATTTGTATACAAGAAGTCAAAGCAAACAAAAATGAACGAAAAAAAGACCAAGTTGAGGAGAGCGTCCTTCTCCCGGGCCATTTGGCGTCGCGTATACGAGAGCCTGCGGCAGGAGGAGCACGGCACACGAAGCAGAGACACGCATCATTTCGTTTGACCCGCGTTAACCCATCCCGCAGTCAGTCGGTTGAAGAGCCTAATTTTTCAGGTTGTCAAGATAAGCATCAAGAAAGAGAACGAGCAGGGAAGAGGCAAAACGGGTACAGCAAACAGAAAAGCTCAGCGATTCTCAGAAAGAAATGAAAAGGAAGGGGGAAGGGGGTGCTGGCGTGGTGGAGAAGGCGAACACTTACACTAGAGTGCGCACAAAGAATAAAGAAGCACTTTAGAGCGCCAATTCCTGGCACCGTGACCCGTGTGGTCCACTCCGAGCGAAAAGGAGCAAGAAAGCAGCGCGATGCACACATCGCGTAAAAACGACAGCGGAAACGAGTTCGGGCGGTGGTGTCCCGACGAGAAAGTCCCGGCGCGGGGTCGCCCCCGGCGCGGGCGACTTCCACGCTCACCACCACAACACTCGTAATAACGCCGGATGGGAGGTTTTTCTATCGGAAATCGATGCACTTCGGTAAACCCTTAGTGCGGGCTTCTGCGGCTTGCTGCGAATGAATGCAGAGGCATAGACGCACACACGTACGCACGAAATAAACAGAGAGAATACAGAAAGCCTTGCTTTGTTTCTCTCCATAACACTCCCTCTTTCACTTTCCACCCCGACTGGCTTTCGCCAATTCCTCTTCGCCTCACTTTTCTTTCTTTCTTTACTTTCAGTCGTTTTTTTTCTTCCTCTTTTTCTTCGTGCTATTTATCAGCTCGCCGTTTGCTTTGTTTGTTTTTCCTTGGAAAGTAACATTTGGTGCACTGATCTACCTTCTCAGTTTGTCTTAGTGCCCTTGTTCTCCCGGCATATCCATTTCCGTTCTCTATTCCTCTCTCTCGACGTCTGTGTCGTCCGGTGTGTGTTAGCGTCTCCGTGTTTGCGTTTACATTTGGTTCATGCAATTCGATTGCAGGCGGTGTAGAGGTTTATTTCCCCCGAATCTGGTAATCTGGTTCCTTGACCTTTCGACCGTCGCGTCAGCCATGTCCGCCACAACAACGGGCCTACGACGCCACTATGCTCAGTTTTTGATGGTATAGCGCCAGTTCGGATTCTCAGATTTTTGTTCTGAAACAGCCAGTGATAATTTGAGAGTACTAATATATGAATTGACGCGCGCAAGAGTTGTGACAAAGGTGGTTATAGAAGCTAACAAATGCTTAAAAGCAAAAATAACGCCTTCGGGTTTTCGCGAGGGGCGCGGTCCGATTTAGTTAGTAGAAACTCTGGTGACTTTCTGATGAATAGATCGGCACATGAGTGTATTCGTCAGACTACCAACAAAGGAGAGAAAAAGCAATAATACGTGCTTCATGTGTCAGGAGTATTTATTCATACAGCCGGTACAAACCTCTGTCTGCACTCATTATAAGGTATCCTGAGAATTTGTGCGCAACGTTTGCAGCATGTCAGGAATCGAAAGGTGCACGTTTCGAGGAGCGACTGGCTGGGAATCCTTGACTATTTATTCTGCTACATGACCGTCTGTTAAGTACCAGTTCGGTTGCAGAATTTTGTCAGCCTCCGTGTACAAGCAACATTCGATTTTTTTTTTACTCTGCTGTGAGGCCACTTAAGGCAAAACATTTCGAAAGTTGTCGTTTGTTTTTGTAGACACCCCTCCAGCCAATACCAACAGATGTTAACAGCGGTTTCGCCATTTGCCTTTGCTGAGGGGGGAGCACGATGGGGGTGAGAGAGAGCGAGAAATAATCTAGAATTAGGAAGGGCAATATATTTGCCCACATACCTATTTGGGCGCCTCGCAATTAGAAAGAAGACTAAAAGGATTAAAAGATGAAAAGGGAGACAGATAGCGACAGGAGCGAAGCTGAATCGGTGGTACACTGATGTGCATCTATGTGCAATCTTCAATCTATTCCTGAGGCCACCCAATCTTGGGAGATGCAGCATTAGTTGAATAAGCTGGTACCTTGGTACTCCGAGACCAGAGTTCAGTAAGGCCTTCTACCGGACAAAGAGCAATGTGTGACGCAGGCAGTTTGTCATTTACTTGACTATGAGTGCCCACTTACATAGCAAAAGCTCTTTCAAAGCTGTACCACACAGGGCCATCGCAAGCCAGGCAGCTATGGTGGGGTTCGAGCGTGTGCCAACATGTCCTCAATAGGGCACGTTTGGTAACAGGAATTAGAAGGTCCGCTCTCCGTGGCAAATATTCCGATGAGGTTCGATTCACGACTCAGCAAGGAAAAGCGGTAGTATGCAGCACAGTTGGTACCCGCCGTTGACCACACAGGGCAGTGAACAGGGCGTGCGTAACCATCTACGATCATTAGTATCGTATGGTATGTGAAGCTTAACATCCTCGCTATGCACTTGTCCAATGAGGGACGCCGTAGTGCAAAACTAAAGATCAGTTTGCGCCAACTGAGGTTATTTAATGTGTCCTGTAATCGAACAACACCCGGGTATCTTCGCATTGCGCCTCCCCCGAAATGCCTGCCTGCCTGCCTGCCTGCCTGCCTGCCTGCCTGCCTGCCTGCCTGCCTGCCTGCCTGCCTGCCTGCCTGCCTGCCTGCCTGCGTGCCTGCCTGCCAAACGACGGAATCCGTCCGTCCGTCTGTCCGTCCGTCCGTCTGGTTGTCCGTCCGCCCGTCCGCCCGCCCGCCCGCCCGCCCGCCTGCCTGCCTGCCTGCAGGCAGGCAGGCAGGCAGGCAGGCGGGCGGGCGGGCGGGCGGGCGGGCGGACGGACAACCAGACGGACGGACGGACAGACGGACGGACGGATTCCGTCGTTTGGCAGGCAGGCACGCAGGCAGGCAGGCAGGCAGGCAGGCAGGCGGGCGGGCGGGCGGGCGGGCGGGCGGGCGGGCGGGCGGGCGGGCGGGCGGACGGGCGGACGGACAACCAGACGGACGGACGGACAGACGGACGGACGGATTCCGTCGTTTGGCTGTACTTGCATGGCATTAAGAGGCGCCTCTTTATAGGTTTGCATGTTCGGAAAGCAAGTCGCTGTGCGAACGCGCTCCTGACGACTCTCTTATGTGTGATGTGTTAGATTCTTCTGCGCCTCCTAGACAGTGCTTCTAGCACTTTGCGTCTGTACCTGTCTGCCTCAGGCCTGCTGGTGGCTGCTTACGTCTTGTAACAACAGAGACGACATTTCACAGTGCCGAGGAAATGAGCTGGTATCATGACATCTTTTCTGGTGTGTTAATCGTCTTCTTAACCACGTAGATTGTATGTGTCACCCATGTAATACGGGTGGCCAGCTGTTCTCGCACGCACACAATACCAGGTGGCGCCAAAGAACCGTTATAGCCTCCCTCTAGTCTGAGTTTTCATCTGGGTATCAAGGTCAGTTTTTTGGCTCTTATTTAAAATGTACAAAAGGTTTTCATTCTGATCTATCGGTGCGGTAAAGCTTAAACTACTTAGTGCCTTGTTCTAACTGCGAACACGAATGAGACGTGTATCGTCCAGTTTCTGGTTCATAGCAGGCGTAACAATTCGTTTTTTCTTTACAGTAACTTGCGTGGCTCATTAATTTTGTCCCAGCAGATATTGCGATATTAAACGAGCATGTGAATCTTCCGCACTTCCTCAACTCCTACACGTTTGCATATTGGGTTGCAAAAAAGGGGTGCATATTTCCGGAGCCCAATTATGGAGTTATACTCTGTCCTACGACGGCTGTAGCACTCACACAAATTGTGCGGCTTGCTCGAACAGAGTCCTGACGCGAAAATCGAAGAGAGGGTACAGCGACCCGTCATAGCATTGATCAGGAGGCTCTGAAATCGATGCCACGTGCAGCGCAGAAAGAAGGGGCGTACTTGTGTATGGGCTTCATGCCACGCAGAGTGGACGAACATCCCAATTGAACCAGATACAAGAAACGGGCGAGGCGCATGGAAAGGGCAAAGAAATGGTGAAACCTTTAGCCGCGTGGCCAGAGACGTCTACTGCGGACAGACCGTGACGAAGGAATTGTCTCCGGCTGATGCCCTATCTGGTGGCGTGCGTTTGAAACCGTCGTTCTCCGGACATAAATATTCCACTCACCTAGGGATCCCGACAGCAGGTGCTGTCCATAATTTATGAACTGGTAACGGTCGCGGTGGAACGCTCAACCGCAATGAGCTAGGTTGCCTTCGGCCTGATCGACGCTGATAAGGCCTGAAGACAAACGCTGTAGTTTCTCTTTCCGGCCGCTGAGCAGTTCGTTGTCTTGTTGAACCCTTCGTCCGGCTCGTGCAGCGCTCCCTACCGTTTGCGGTGTAACTGCGAGGCTTGTTCGCTGCGAGTGGAGTGCTTAGCTGGCTTTGATGCATAGTTGAAGCATCGTTCGCGGGTGAAACATTCATGCAGCAGTTGACAGCGCCTCTTCGATCTCAGCGTTGCGAATGCTTTTTCGCAATAAGGATTGCCATACCGCTCAAGGTGACATTGTCTTGCAACGACTCAATTTATACCGAGCGTCGAAATGTATCCTTGTACTGACGACGCTTGAAGGATATTAACCACGGGAAAAAAGGAAGACATGTTTTGTTAGTGACGAGTTACAAGAGGTGTAAACTATAAGGTTCCATATTAGGTTCCCGTTTTGCGGTTCTGCGGCTCGAGGCTTGAAGAAAAGGAACGGTTATGATTAGCGGTCATTTCACTGCTGATCCTATTTAAGGCAGATATTATGAATAGGCAGCAACAGAAAGCGGTTTATTGTTGAGACAGTGGTAGTGCTACATGAACTGCTGTCACACAGCCTGCGTTCCTTTGCATTGCTATGCGATGCTGGCTGCAATACAGATGCAGATCCTTATGCGTAGCCGATAGGCTTGTTCGGGCTACTAGTGTTGATGCACCCGTGACGCAAACCGGAAGGCGTAGGGTATCGTTGGCAAGCACGCATGCGCATTACGTGGGTACCCATTCCGTCCTATAATTCGGTTTTAATTCTACTCCAGGACCCCACGGACAGCGTCTGCATGCTCTCGTTGCTTCCGCAGCGTCGCACGGTGGTCATTACAGGGACATTGAGCAAAACTCTATGAAATTTTTGTTGCTAGCGAAATACGAAAACTCGGCCCGTTATGGCTCTGTTGTCGCTTGTCAGGCAGCAATGTACGCATTTTTGCTGACGTAAACACGCAAGCACGTAATGACGTAAACACTGACTCCTGGTTGCTGGTGGCGAGTCGTGCGGTCAAACGACAGCGAAATGAAAGCTGTCGCCAGCCTGGCAATGCGGGCCGTAGCTTCGTTTGCACCAACCTTGCTATAGATCCCGTTCTCGATATAGACAACGAAGTTCTCAAGAAGAACCCCAGTCTACACTTGAGCGACCTAAGATCTACAGAGCATGCAGTGCATTTGAGTCCTGAGACGGCTCGACTAGATGGATGTCAAGAATAACGAGCGCCGATGAGTAAGCAGTGTCGGCAGCAAGAGAAGCTACCGGCGCGGTAGCTGTCATCACCGAGCCACTATCACGGCTGATGAGTACAAACTACTCTGTACAGATATTTTTAAAAACTGAAAGTTGAAATAATCCGAGTGACCAATAAAAATTTATTTAAAGCCCAACGTTTCGAGATCAACTCGGTCCCTTCTTCAGAAGTGACTCATAGGCGAGCCGGCGGCAACAACAGGCAGCGGGCTTCGTTTACCTTTGCTGTCACGTGGAGAAGTCCATTAGCGTACGCGGAGGGAAGCGTTCTCAGAGTCATATTTACCGTCGCCTTTGTGAGCCGAATGTGCCATGACTCAACGTGATCCCTCTTGAAATAATTACGTTCCACGGCCAACACGCTCACTTCTTTGAAGGCGATGTTGTGGTTGGCGCACTCGCAATGTTCGCCGAGGGAGTTGTTTTCTGAGTTCATTGACCGGACTTCAATTTTGCACTGCCCGAATCTCTGATTAAGTTTCTTTTTTTTTATCTCGACAACGTATGAGGCCGGGTAGTCGGGGCACGGGATTTTGTAGACAACGCCCTGTTGTTTTTTTTTTTCCGGACGCGGTCTTTGGTTGATAGAGCTGCTGATCGTTGAAACGTGTTTGTAAGCCACACAGGTTGCGTGTTTGCGTAGAAAACGTGCAGCACTTCGCTGGCGCCCCTCACATAAGGTAGTTTTCGTAGCACTGGCTACGCAGCCCAGCATTCGCGACGCAAACACGCCGAGCGGTGTGTTTGCTAGCGTGGAGGCCCATGCAACATTTGCCAGTCTTAGCTGTTTTCTTCTGCCTTCTTCAAAGCGTCACCACAAAGTGCGAGGATGCAACGTTTAAAACCTGCAAGTAGCTATCGCTTACCGATACGAGGGTCTATCTTAATTAGCATCAGTCGTATTAAATTGCCATACGCAATTACCGTCTGGACGCGAACTAAGCTTACTGACCCTACCTGATTTCGCTAATAACGTAGTCAGCAATCGTGGCCAGAAATGTGTTGAACTTGCAGCCTGCATTCCTCACTGTGGACCTTCGGGACCACAGAAAGTGGCCTTATTTCAGGCACATTTATATCAAAGCACTACTTGCGCCCAGCCGCGGTGGCTCAGTGGTTACGGCGCTCAGCTGCGGACCCGAAATACGTGGGTTCGATCCCAACCGCGGTGGCGGCCGAATTTCGATGTAGGCGAAATTCTAGGGGCCTGTTTGCTGTGGGATTTCAGTGCACGTTAAAGAACCCCAGGTGGTCGAAATTTACGGAGCCCTTCACTACGGCGTCCCTCATAGCCTGAGTTGCTTTGGGACGTTAAACCCCAATAACCAACCAACCAAAGCACTACTTGCGAAACCTGTTATGATTGAGACAAATACACTGTATAGAAAACCTAGGCGATACGCATAATCGAAGTGTTTGCGTTCTGTTGTCCGTTAGTTTACTCGAGGACACTGTGTTCAAGGAAGAGGTAGAACCCTCCCAGAACTACTGCCACCGCGCTCCAGGTAGGGCTGTTGCTCACTTGTTACCAGTAGTATACATAATCTAGATAGTTTTCGGAGCTTCAAAGGAATTCCAAAAGGTTCACTCAACGATGTATTAGCAAGTAGTCTTCAGGACGAAAATGTCGACAGTACACTTGGGCATATAGTAATGCCCTCCCTATCGCTTTTTGTAGCGGCAGAGCATTCAACCAAGTGGCTGGCCACAGCTCATCTGGCGGGACTTTATCATTACACCACCCTATCGAGAATGATTCTGCCGTGCTCTAATTCGGGACAGCTGTTAGGACGACCTACGACGTGGCATTTTCCGACCTTGCAAGACGCAATGTGCCACGCAGAACACAATGTGCATGGGTTTTAATCCCGAAATGCTTCTTGGCTCCAGTTTCCGGAAAACTCATGCGAATATCGTCCCAGAACCGTGGCGAATCTGAGGGCGAACATGAAACAAACTTTTCGAAAATTTTTCTCTGATTGTTCTGCAGCTTGGCTAATGCTGAAGGAAGTGGCGCGCATCGAGCGGAAGCATGCCATCCGCTCCTGCGAAGTAGACGGCGAAGATCGGTTTACCGGCGACAGCGCGTAATACTGTGTGTTTTACTGAGGGTAGTATCGCTGTGGGTAGTATTATCGCGCTGCCTACAACAATGCAGTGAAGTACTGACCTACTACAAGCTAAATCAACGAATCTAACCCCCCCCCCCCCCTCCTCGTCATACACACACATGAAGCTGACGCAGGTGGAATCCGAAGCTTGGGGGTAGCTACAGACGAACACATACCCACACCTCAGTCTTTTCCACCACATACACCCAACATTATACAAAAACACATGTCCTCAATTCGAGGGACACCCCACACTATATCACACTGCATGGGATTGCCAAAGCATGCAGGCCACCTCAAAAATCCTAAACCTGAGCAGTGGGAGGCCGTGCTGCCCAGCTCAAGCCTAAAGGACAATAGCCATCTGGCTCGCCTGGTGTAGCAAATAGCTGAGCACTTAGAAGCCCCGTATTAAGGGCCCTTCCTGCGGGCGCTAAGTTCCTCAAGGGGCTCTCAAACACCTTCCTAGCAGAGCACATCAACTCGCTCAATCACTTCATTGTATTGTGATGAAAGCCTGAGCCAAATAATACACTTCTACACGCAGCAGAAGAACCACATTCGCGCGCGAAAGTTGGCGACCCATTCCCTGTGACTTTTTCATGCTCGCACCCTCCTCCGTCGCTGGCACCTGCGTATAGAAGTTGAGAGGTAGCCATTGGTTAGATTCTTTCAGACGTCAGGCAGCTCCCATGGCCGCGGCCAATAAGCCGCGTAGCTCCGAGGAGTCGGGAAGCTGATCAGAGGTTGGGCCGGCGGAGGAGCGCCGACCTTCCAGCGTGCAAAAAGTGACGAGAGAAGAGGGAAAGGAGTGAAGACTAAATTTATATATTGACTGCAGATAACTCAGCTCCTACAAAGCACAATAAGAATTCTTGATGGACAATATTCGTGAAGCAGCGTGCTTTAACAACCCAGGCATACCGCCACTTTATTAGAGTCACTTTCAGAGCTCCTTTAATTGTATAAAATGTTTATGACCACCACCAACAACAGCGGAGAACGCGCGCCACTCTAAAGCCAAAGTGTTCGCTACGCAGCCATTTTAGAATGTGCCATGCTTTTCCAGCAATTAATTTCATACTTGCACCCCTTCTCAGCGACAAAATAGGATACACGTTTTTTCGAAAGTATACCCGAAATCAAGAGCTTATGACTATTACGTCTTCGGCTTACTGGTGGCGGGTTGCCTGTTATTCTTCGTTGCCGGTGGTGAATGTGGGCGAAATATAATTTTGATCTCGCGTGAGCGGTATCACTTGCATTTACTGACCGGACCACTTGAACCACGGTAGCATGGATTTCAAGTAATTTCGCTTTGGTTTACGAGAAATTCGCAAGGGCATTTTCCCAGGCTAGTTGGTGCGTTACTGGAATCATTCTTTTCGAGCAGAAATTCAGCACAGGAAGGAACGAAGGTGACGGAATAGCGCTCTGTCCTGTCAGCTTCATTCCTTCCTATGCTGCCTCTCTGCACTTAAAACAAATACAAGAAATTCCTCTCAGTTTTCGGAAAGAGGTAGGCTCAATTCTCACCTGTTAAGTGCTGAGAGGTGGATTCATAATGGATCGCGGATCACGTGAACACATGAGCCAAATTCATGACGTTGATCACTGTGAGGCTAATTTGGATAGCATTATGTTTTGATAGCAAGTGAATGAGAGAGTTTTTAAGTTCTGAAATACAACAATGCGTGCGCGGTTACTTCCAGAAAAAGTGCCGTGTATAGCGTCGGACGTAAAAGTGCAATGTAAAAACATGCGTGTTTAGTTTTTTTTTAATCGCACGGCGTTCCTCAAACTCTTAATGGAGCAGAAATATGCCTGTTGCGATGTGCGCTGCAATATCATTCCCATAAGCTTATCGTCAATTGACTCGCAGCCTATATCAGCACATCCGTCCTCTTCTTTCGCGCCTTCGAGACCTTCCTTCAGGGTACATAATTCTCCCGCGCTCCTATTTTGCGTTATAAGCAAAACGTGTGGAAACAAAAAAAATTGTTACTTTTTAGTTCTTTGCATTTTATTGTTTTATTTCACGAAACTACAAGTGCGAGGTTGTATACCCGGGCTGAACACTTCCCCCCTGAAACTGCGGCTCTTGCAGGCAGACCTCAATATATTCCGCTATAATGCTAACGGGTCGTTGTATATTGCTTACATGCTACTCTGTGGTAGTAATCCTGCGTTTGAGTAGCGGAAAAGTAATTAGAATCTTTTGCTGGATGTCCAGTTGCTGAATATTTTTTTCTGTTTGTTCTTCCCGGAAGTTTCAACGTGCGCTAGAGGAATACCGTAAATAAACTCCCGTGGCTCGATCCTATTGATGTTATTCATTCCTTCATAATGTAGGCAAGCTCATACGATCATTCGCTTGGCACAGGTGTATTTGCTACTCATCGCTGCGTCCACTGTAGCATCGGAGAGCACGTGCAAACCGTTAACAGACCGAGCTCTGATCGAAGACCACAGGGTACACGCTGCAATGAGCCCTCGTTAGGAATTCTGGCGGCGAAAGCTTTTGCGCATTTATTAAGTCCCGCGAATCGTCAGAATCAGTCCCGGATGATTCGAATGCAAAACATACGAACCCTCATTTGCATTCGCTCGCGCTCGATTAGCGCCGCGCTGTTTGTTATCCTCAACATGTCCTTTCCTTCTCTCCCCCTATCGTTTCTCTTTCCACTGCTTCTTTCTGCCACCGCTTGTTTATCTGTGCATTAGCATCACCGCGAAAATTGCGAGTAGCACGGCGGGTTATTCGTACAAGCCGGTCGCGTTAAGAACGCTGGCAAGAAAACGCTGGACAGACATTGAGTGAGAGACAGAGAGATGAAAGTTTGAAATCAGAATGAGCAGTCAGGTTCGCCAAACTTTACTCCGCGTTGACAAAGAAAAGCGAATATGTCATAATTTGAAGAAAGTGAGCGCGAACGTCTCAGTGAACACAAGCACTCCCATTTACAAGGGTTGCGGGCACCACATGCACGAAAGATGAAGAGCGGATAGTTCCTAGCCATTCGTCTGTTTCGCCGAGCACTTCTCGCCAGTTTGTTACTGACTTGTACTAATTGACTAATTGTTTGCAACTTAACCCCTTTTCTTTTTTTCGGCGCTCGTAGACTTCTGACGTAGCAGCGCCGGATGATGTCGATCCTTTTTGCCGTCGACAATCAAAGAAATTGATTTCAGATCTTAAATACATCACTGGGTAAAGTCTACAAGCCTCCACAACGGGCATGGGGTAGGTTTGCGTAAAGATAGCCAGTCTAGTGTGATATCGGCGTAGTGCCAACATAAGTTGTTTTAAAAATGATATATATCAAACTTTCAAAGTGGCTTTCTGGCGTTGCACATTTATCAAGAATAGATGGCTTTTGTCGACAGTCACGTGAAGTTGACGGGCTCAGAATTTTTGCTACCGCTTGGCGGCCGCAGGTGGTGACTTCACAGGAAACGCGACAACTTCTTCGACTTCAAACATTGTTATTGTATTTTCTATAATAAAAGTTGGCTGTTGCACTCGACCCTCAGCATAGCTGTGAAGCTGGTTTAATGTTTTGAAAAAACATTTGATATTTATGGAAGCCACACGTTTTCTAAATCTTAGCCTTTTCTTTTCATTGCTCTTCCCATCGTTAGTCCATTCATTGCCGCTTCCCGAGAGGTATTCCTGCCCAACTGCTTGCGGCAGGCTCTTGCATCATGGAAAAGAGCCCAGCGTATGTGGGGCATTTTATTCCGCCAGTCTCCGGGTACCGCGTAAGTGATGGTTACACTCAAGGAAATGGGTGAACGTGGACTTTGTTCAAAAAGGTACTGAACTGGGCTAATTCGATAAGCTTCCAAAAATGGTAGCGAAGAAAGTACGGGACAGAGGAAGGAAATACCTTACACGACACTGGCGCTAGTTACTCTTTATGACAAGGTTCTGAGGATGCCTGAACGTTTCATAAAATCAGCCCATTAGCTAGAGGTTCGATCTGCTAAAATATTGTTAGGCATGGTTGGCGTTTACAGCTTTTAACTAGCATAAAATAAGGCAGTCACCAGTCAACAATAATGTTATATACGAGGTAGGACTCGGTGTTGTCCTTCATGGGATTCTGAAGTCACCATTAGATGACGGGAATAATAAATCATGTTTATCACTGAAAATGAGAGCGAGAAGCATTCGATATTAATTCCGGCTAACTTATTACGACAACTTGCCATGAAAAACTGACTTGCGGCAGTTATTGCGTTTAATGTAAGTCGCACTTCTCTCAAGACTGCTGGCATTCATGTGTGTATGCCTCCCACACTCCGACAAGTCATTTCTGTTTATTGCGAGCAGTTTTACTCCCGTCTTTATCACCGTGCGGCTTAAGTATAAAGGTTACATTGAAGCTAAGCCTGTCACAGCGGCTACAAGTGTTCTTAGGAAAACACAATTGGGAGCAGTACGTTCCTCCGCGAACAGGCTGAACTGATTCCTCAGCAAATATATGAGCGGCTCCACCACTTCAAACACCTATTGCATTCAGGGCTAGTGAGAAAGAAAAAGGCGGGATGGTTAACTAAAAGACAGTTCCGGTTGGCAACCATGCACTTATGGAAGAGCTATCGCATAAAAACAAACTTTAATCATGACAGGCGGCAATAAAGAGTGGGAAGAAATAGCGTGTGCAAAGCCGAGGTTTGTTTTCCCGTCATCATTAAGGCTGTACTGCATTCGTGAGGTTGTTCACCGTCTTCCGCGTAGTAGAAATATTGTCTTGCCATTTGCCAAAACACATGTATCTCCTAGTTTGTCAGGTCACCGCTGCATCGCCGTTCACTTGCTTAGCACATCTTTCGCCTCAGAATTTAACCGTTCTCTTCCTCCTTTTGGTGCTCACGGCTCCTTTTCGCCAAGGACAAGGAACGAAGCGTTTACTCAGCTGATTCCTTTCAGTCCTGCCGCGTTCTTAGTCTCTTCTCGAGCGTTGCCATCGAACCTGGCGGCCGGCGGCAGCTTCGCAGTGTGCCCAAGGCCCGCTTCTGCTCGATCAGCTCGTCTCGCTGGAACGCGTTCGGGACGTCTGGTCGAGCGCGGGAACGAACGCACACAAACCCACTCATCTACAGGGAACACGATCTATGTTCTCGAGCGGGTCAGCGAAATGGTCCCGTGCAAACACAGAGACAGCTCCAAAAAACGAAATGAGAGCAGACAGTCCTAGAAACTACGTTAGTGGGAAGACAAAGGCAAATGCTTGTGTCAGAAGTGTTGTATAGGCTCCAAGAAGTAACATAAAATACCCGCTGAAGGACTATCACTGGAACGTCGCCTCAAGAAATGATCTCCCACTCACACGGAAACAGCAGAGGCCATGCGCGGAACGAGAGAGAGAGAGAGAGAAAGAAAATGTAACGGACGTAAGAGTCGAAAATACAAGATCTCTCTTTGATTAGTTTTCGATTTCTGCCCCTTACCTCTTTTGTGCCGGCGCCGCCAGACTATATCGTGTTTCTCCTTTACACACCGCTTTCTGTTTATTTTCCTCCTCTCTCGCCTCTTTCCCCCTCATGCTTTGTACAGCAAGACGACTCTGTTTCTGCGTCTTGGAATGACGCGCTTTTCGCGACTCGCGTTGAAAGAGCCTTTGAAGAGAAACACAGAGAGAGACAGTGGTGAACCCAGAAACAAACAAAAAAAAGTGAATAGGAATTGAGGAAAGGAAAGGGGGAACCCGTATGCACGGAACTTTGAAAGGGTGCTGGGAAGTGCAGTGCACGCGGTGGGGTTTGAAGGCACGCTCGGAATGCCCGGGTAGAACACGGGTCCAGTCGATGATGAACCCCGCTTACCGTGAACCTGTTTTTTTCTTTATTTGGCCGCCTTTCGCATCTCTTCGGCACTGAACAGTGGATGTATGTAGTGCGCGGATTTTTAGCCAGCAGTCAGAGGAGACGGGCGTGCGAAGTTTCGCGCCGTCAGCGTCTGTTTCCGCCAAGGGCGGGCGTATAGGGACGGAGAACCGTGTGCGCAAACCCTCACTATCTTCTTCTCCCCGATTTCAGTGCGCCGAGAGCGAAGAAACAAAAAAGGCGAACACTTTTGGTCGCCGCGCTGGCGCAGAGACTGCTTCACTCGAGCTGCCTGCATGGCAACGGACTCCTGCAGCCTGGCGGGCTTTAAGAATGTCGGCTCACTGTCTGATCTCTCTCTTGTTTCCTCATTTATTTTAACCCTCACTGTTCTTCGTGCGGCGGAAGAGCCTGGCCTTTTAACCGCGTTTTGATTTTTTATCCGGTCGACTTGCCATATACTTGTGAAACTCTCTCTCAACGCCCGTATAACTTTGGTCTTCATTTGTTTTTCGTTATTGCCTTTGAGTTGAAGTCAACATCATCAAAATGTTGGTGTGTAAGATGAATACGACACACACAGTTTTGGGAAATGAAGATTGCGACTAGGTTCAAACTCTGAGTGCTTAATGCTTCGTTATTAGCCTCATCTCGCCGCTACTAGTTAATGACATCCTTGTCGAAATCAAGAGGAAGAAATGGGTTGGGGCAGGGCATGTAGTGCGAAGGCAAGATAACCGCTGGTCCTCAAGAGTAACGGAGTGGTCTCCAAGAGAAGGCAAGCGTAGCGGGGGGCGGCAGAATGTAAGGTGGGCGGATGAGATTAAGAAATTTGCGGGAATACGGTGGCCGCAACTGGTGAAGGACAGGGTTAATTGGAAAGACATTGGAGAGGCCTTTGCTCTGCAGTGGGCGTAGTAAGGCTGATGATGATGATGATGACGATGCCGCGAGTGGCTGCAGATACGCATCCTCTCACCACGTACACAGTAAATTTCGTTTCGTGAACATCGAGGCAGGAGATTTTTTTCTTGATTTTTCTTGATTTTTCAGTTTTTAGTGAGCCTTCTAACAGCTGGAAAGTTTTGACGCTTTTTAAATAGCATTCGCCTCAGAGATGAGTTTTTAAATTGTCTGCTAATTGTTGAAAATTTTCAGCACATGTGCACTTCAAGTAAGATCAAGTCATGAGAAGCCGACACCTTAGATAACCTGTTTTTGTCCTGACTGGCTAGCACGTGATCTGTATGCAACACAAAACCAGAGTCACACGAA